>NW_022170738.1:4320060-4347167 GCF_008802855.1 Photinus pyralis
ACATTGCCAATGCCATGTCGGAAACGGGTGCTGCATATTATTTGGTAATTTTTTATGGCACGATATTCAGATCCTGTACTGGATATGCATGACCGCGTTATCACTAATAGTAATCAACAATATAACTGCCAAATATACTTTTTTGACCTTTAGATTCGTTATGTTAATTACCGGCATGCAACGTACATACTTAATGCGTGATACGCGTTAATTATTGTTACCGTTTTAATTGTCTTTGATAAAGAAGTCCGGTCGTTAATAGAATTTTTGATGGAAAGTAGAAGTAGTTACGTAACAAATTTGTCGGCATCATCGCTCTGACCCATATTGTCTGGTAGCATTAGATATTAATAATATACAAAACAGAATGCGTAATGTCGGTTAATAATAGATAAAAAGGCCAATTAAGAAATTCACGTGTTTTCACATTTTGCCGAGGATTACTCAACGTTTGGCAATTGTTCCGAATTATTTAAGATCGAGAAAATCAATTTGCAAATACATACTCTCCGTGAAATGCGCTTTTATTGTATGATCGAATATTTAGTACGTGCGTGCGCAATTTGCTACCCTGGTTACGGGGGTGACTGCCATCTTTATGAAGTGGCCTGTTACCATCCCAAACCGATTGTGATCTAAAAGTAATCGCAATGATTTCGCCTTAATGCAAACAAAATTCGCATATTTGCGCGATTAACCATGCTAGTAACTATGTATAAACATCGTTCCGTAATTCTAAAAATATAATAAAACGAGAAACGTAGTTTCAGATGTATAGCGAATACCTCATAATAATACCTTCGCCAATTTTCCAAAAGTAATGGCGAGTCTAGTCGCCAACCGTCTATTTATAAATAGGCATCGGGGCGTGCGGGTTAATTTGAGACTATGTTTCTTCGCGACGTTACAACATCCTCATACTTCGCACATTAATAGACGTAATGTTGAGGCGATCGCCGAAAAAAAGCCAAAACAACTTAAAATAATTCGAAAGCGTGAAACAATCGATATCTGCTCTAATAATCGACAATATCGTTTCAATTTAGCGCCACGACATTGTTGCTACAATACCGGCATGTTTTAGCGTAACTCGCAGAAAACATAACCGGGATGGTTAACGATGCGTTCCGTAAAAACTTCAAGATAGTAGTAGTAGTAAATTTTAATCTCGAATGCAATTTTAAAATTATAGCGCATGAAGTATGTAATCATAATCATTGACACCGAGTTCATAAAAAACATAAAACGTGCGAGCATATCAAATTATTGACAAACATAGTAATAAAGAAAGTGGTATCGCACTTACTGCCCACTGGATAATTAGCTCTGTGCCTACAATTTTACACAATATTGCTTCCAGGTATTTCCAAAAAATGACTTGCGAAAAAGGCCTTACTGATCGTTTTGAACCTAGCACATAAGTAGCCTTGCAATTTTTTTCATATAACTTTATGCAAATAGAAGTAACACGAGTCTCTGATAGCATATCAACACATTTTGCTTGCATATGGATGTAGAACAGTAAAATAATTAAAGCTAGAAGTTGTAATCCACCTCCATCTTTGTAATACCGAAACTAGGCTCCGGCCCTTGCGAGAAACAGGTGTAGTACGATCCTTATTTGGTATGACCTAAATGAAAAAAATTTACCCCAATTAGGTACATTGTATATTATCAATTTTTCTGCAGAAAATGTAACAAGGGAGTTTTACATTTATGAAGGTTTGCAAGAAAGTTTTTTGTCCTGGAAAGAATGTTTCAATGAAAATAAGACGGTTTTCACCGGGTTACTATTGTGGGGAGCGCTAAGAATTCTTGAAACATACGAACAATATTTTTGCAAATTGAATTAAACCTATCCAAGAGAATCTACAAGGTTCACAAATATATATGTATATATAATCAAATTATCCCTTCTACCCTTAGGTGTTGGAAGTATACACAATATGTATCTATCTACATCAATTACGAGATCAATTATTTACAAAAAGTGCCCACTCTCTCCTGTTTGTAGCTTTCTCTCCTGTTGATTTGCAACAGTTTCGTCCCGGGTATCTGCCTGTTCTCCTTTTACGACCCTCTCCCTATTTTCGGGCGGTCGTTCTTCTCTCATTCGTGTAGATAGTCCAACCAACTCAGTTGTATCTGGTCTTGAAAACTGACATTTTCGTTTTCTTGGGAGATGCTCGTTAGCCTGGGAAACATCTTGTTCATCATATGGTACATCTTACATGTCTTTTCACATCTTTCGATTATATCCCCCAGTTTGTATGATCATTCCCAAGTATTTAAATTCGTCCACGTGCCCAATCGGTACTCCAGCTATCCTGATGTCCATTAATTCTCGAGCTATTGCCATTACTTTGGCTTTTCGTTTATTTGTTTCCATTCTTCTTCTTTTCAGACATTCATTCCATACATTCAAATTATGTTGCAAATCATTCACGTCTCCTGACATTATTAAAATATCTCGGTGAACGCTTTTTCCCGTTACCTCAACTCTTTGCATATTTCGATGTCCTACCACGAGCCCTTTAACCTTCTGGTGACACTTCTTTATTATTTCGTCCATAAATATTGTATACAGCACAGGACTCGGTACCCCTCCTGGTCTCAAAGTCTCTTAGTCTTCTTTCAAATTTCTTCGAGTCCATATTTTTGGTAACGACATAATACAGGCTCTTGACAGCTTGTAACAACTTTCCATCTAACTTTCTGTTCTTTAATATGTTCCACACTGCTGTCCTTTGTACCCTATCGAACGCCTTCTCTAGATCTATGAATGGAAAGTACCCAGAGTTTTCCATGTATTCCAGAAAGATGTTTCTACGAAAATTGCTGAAGAAACTACTGAGAATATTGCCAAAAAAGTTTCTAAAGTTTCTGAAACTCAAAGAATCTTTGAAAAATTGTTTGTAATGTTTTTAACAGCTCCAGGAAGGGAGTCTATGAAAATTAACAAAAACACACCCTTTCTAAAGTTCCTGTTTCTCTCTCCTAAAGAATTTTATTTTCATAATTCCATTTATTATGTGGACTTCAAGGAAGATTTGCGGGATGATTTTTATGGGAAAAGTGACTACAAAATTAATATATCTAATAATAAAATAATAAATTTATTTAATTCGAAAATTCCTTCACAAAAGACTTTTTTTGAAATTTTAAAACAGCGGTTCTAATGTAATGGCTAGGAAGACCTTTTTCGTCTGTTTACCAATTTGGGCTTGTTTTAAAGGTGAAGAAAGGGGAGATGATCGTCTGTTTCTCCCTCGGCTTCTCCTCTCTATCTCTCTCTTTGATTTACTCTTCATAGAACAACCTACGTATAAACTGTGCAACCATAAAATTGGCATTCTTGGGCGTGGAGTGACATATGAGCAGCGATTTTTACATCTGATTACACCTTCGTTATTCGTAGTGTCGAACTCTGAAAAAAAGCGCAGTCTCGCCAAAGAGATAAAACCTCATTTGCGTTTTCACAGTGCGTACGTAATTATCCATAATTAAAATCTCGCGGAAGTACTAGAAAGAAACCTTTTGAATTTCAACTAAAATTACTGTCGTCTCGTCTAATAATTGGAAGTCATTTTGGAATTAAAAAATGAATGTTCGCTTTTAAATTTGAACGGTTAATAAACGTTCATTTAAACCTATTTTTTTGATAATCAAACACTCCATTAATCTGTAACAATCAGTTTTCGTTAACAAGTCATTTCCTTTGCCTTACTTAGAGTAAGTGGTGTAACTGGTCCTGGCAACACACGTGTACCCGGAATTCAGGAGAACTGATTTTCGTACGCCGCTGGTTACTCTTAGGCTAAACTCTCAATATCACAAGACTTGACCAAGTCATACGATACATTGTGCTTGTTTTCGTCCCTTTGCTATTAGAATGACCATTTATCCTTCAGCTGTGAAAAACCAGTTAGATTTTTGTACAAAGAATTTGAGATGTCGGTGGAGTACTCGTACAACAAAAACAAGGAAACGTGAAGAAAAAAAAATTAATCAAGGAGAAAAGTCTAGTCAGGATGTGAAATGTGTGGCAAGAGATAATTTCCTCTTATATTGATTGATCACAATTATCTCCCGACAAGATAATGGCCACTCCACATAATCTTAAGAGTAGTGCGCATCTGCTGCTAGTCCATTAAATTTCTTGGCGATTTGCTAATTCACATTTAATCTCCCACAGTTTTTTCATGAGAATTTAATCTTCTTTCAGTCTAGTTTTGTAATCACACGACCGGCTTTTGCTTATTCCGATATTGCTGTCGTGAGTTTCTCAGTTTTTTTATCAAGATTAGTTCGTTTGTGAGATAAAGGAATGGGAGATTATTACAACCAAATTTATTGGCGTTCCAGTAAATGGGGTGAAATAATCTGCATGTATACCACCCACCTAACACAGCGAGATACTTTTCTTTGAGCCTTTGGGTTTCACATTCTATTTAAGGCGTAAGATAATTGGAAACACATTTTTTTGGAAATTTGGGGTTTTACGCATCCTTTCACATTTTACATTTGTATGTAGATAATTTTGTAGGTACCACTTTTTTTAAACCGCTAGGGCCAAATCTCAACAATCCCTGCCACAAATATTCATAAAAAATGTTCTAAAATCATTCAGTTTGTACTAATTTTGCATTATTCGGGATACATTTCGACATTCTAGAGCTAGACGGTCTCGTCCGAATCGTTCATTTTCCCGATTCGCCTCTAAATCAAAGGCATTTTGCTGGCCCGACCCGATCGTAAATTGCTCTAACAATTTTATTCCAGCTTTACATGTTTAACCTCTGATTTCGATTTAACAAATCCGATTCAAAATATTGTTTTCCTCTGAAAACCCCGAACAACATTGTACCAATCTGCTGAACTTTTAGAGTTTCTAAACGGACATTCGTGTATACAGACTCACATGATGCATTTAGGTTCAAATTCTGAGTTTGTATGTAAATTATAAAATCTGAAATTTTGGCCTGTAAGTCTCTGTAACCGCCATCTATGAAATGGGGTCTCGCTAAGCCCGGCGAGGAGAGCACTATAGTTACTCAGGTGCGACAGGTATGAAAATTTGACATCTTCCTAACTAGTTTATAAAGGCTGCCGTTTGATATGATCAAAAATATATGTAATTAATTAAATATGAAAATAACAATGGCAGGCGATTATCGCCGTTCTAAGGTCATGGCAGACATTCTTTTAAATTGACAACAGTTATGGAATTTCAAAAGAATCTCATTTTTCTATATCTTGTTTATTGGGGGCATTACACGAGTCTATCACACAGACGTTTGTTTCGGTTCTAACATCCCAGATTTTAATAAAAACGTAAAAGTAAAAAGTGTACTTTTAGGTTATGAAAAACATTTCGCAGTTATACTCGTAGAGGGTGAGGGCAAAAATTTGCCTATTTTAAAAAAAAAGTATTACTGAACTTTAACCTTAAATAGAACGCCCTGTATATTGTGAGAATGTTTTTTAAGCTGAAGCTCACTAGTTGAAATCGCAATTTTCTATATGTTTTATTGTCTACGGTTAAAATGTGTCAATTTCAACTGGGACACGGTGTATTTCTAATTGTAAATACCTACAGAAAATGATTTCGAGCATTTCCTAACCCACATCTGCCAAACCTAAGATTGCCGGATTTCACATCAGGCAATGTCCGTAATACGAAATAACCTCGAACGGTCCGCCAATGGTAGAATTACCTAGGCAAACCTAAGTTTAGTGACGTAACGGCCTTTGCCTTATAATATATTTCTTCTGTCTTATATGTGGATTGTGGAGCACCTTTCAACAAACGTTGTTAGAAAAATTGTAATACGACGATACAGAATTCGCGCGACAAAAGCATAGTTTGTGGTGATCAAAGAGCATTCGGAAATAAACGTTTACCTATTTATTTTGTTTTGTTTGTGTCTTTACTTATAAAAGGCCGAATTTCTCATACTATACTCATAAAACGTCCATACCTGAACTCAGATTCGGCAGGTTCTTCATCGTATAGTCGAACATCTAACCTACTCGAGCAGGGACGTAACAACAAAGAGTACAACTGGCCCAGGTCCCGCATGGTCCGGGGTGTCTCAATGGTTTATGTATGTTTAAAATATCTCCACATCTCGTAGTGAATAGACAATTTCATTATGGTATAGGAAAAAGAGTTAAAACGGTATAGGGAAGGATTTTTTAAAGAATTTGGTTACTGTATATAGGTACTTATATTCTGTTTGCATTTGTATCTCCTCACCAGCAAACTACAGAATACAGACATCACCTTCGCAAAGTGGTAAAATTGATGTACAGTATCACCAACAATACCCAAATTCTTTTGGTGAACAATAAGTAAATTAAAGAAAAAAGGGTTTTAATGCGGAAAAAGGTGATACAACTGAAGAGTTTACGAATCTTTGAAACGCTGTATCTCCGAAACTATTTGACTTACAGAGCCCATTAAAGGCTTGTCAAAGTATACTATAATAATTGCTTTAAAATAATAATATAATAATAATAATATAGCTTTATTGGGTGATGCAGCAGTTGACAAATACGATTAGGTAGTACATATTTTTACAGTTTAAAGATACAGATGCACGTATATGCAATAGACTGCAACCCCAAAGGCGAAGTTCGGTTGAAGAGCAATACTGAGGGACTGCTCTTCTCCGCTCTACCACTTAACCTCAATATTGCTGCGAAAGAACCCATAACTGACAGAATGTAAATATAATCCGACCAGTGTTACCCTATAGACAGTGATGCCTACTGTGATTGCCATATTTGCTTTGTGCACGTTAATCGTCTAACATTAAAGATGTCATACGATATTTCAATAATTTTAAGGGCAAGCGTTTCAATTCGGGTGAAAGGGCATTGTACATTACAACTGCGTTGTAAGAAAATGATTTCAGATAAGCTGATTTAGAAATAAACTTGAAGGAGGGCATCGATAATAATCCCCGTATATTCACGTTGTGTACGTCGGTACGGTATCGTATCTTGTTATTAAGATATTTCGGAAACCCAGTAGTAATTAAAGAGTGATACACACATAAAGAATGAAGCTTCCGCCTTTGTGACATATTAAGCCACGCTAATTCTCTCAATTTGTGAGAGATATGACTGCGACGCCTAAGACCAAAAATGAAGCGAACACAATCATTTTGAACAACCTGTATACGTTTGTCAGAGGCAGCATCAAGACATGGCCCATAGACATTTTTTACAGTAATTGGTACATCATCAATACGTAATTTTACATTCTCAGCAGAAAGTAATGCTCCTGCACCAAATACCAACGCGACGGATTTCTTAGGATTGAGCAGTAAATTATGATCTTTAGAGTGGGAATAGAGAAAACTCAGATCCGCATTTATCTTTGTACAAGCATTATGTAATTCATGTTTAAAGAAGGAGTAATATAATAACTGTGTGTCGTCCGCATATAGATGATAACTGCAAGTCTTTAGAACTTTGTGCAACTGACTTGTGTACAACGTATAAAGCAGTGGTCCTAATATAGAACCTTGAGGAACGCCGGACTTAACAGTCAATACATTAGAAAATGTATTGTGATTATGTGATATGTCCTTCACGACTGAAACCAACGGACGTCGAAAAATAGTAGAAAAAATGGTGTATTTTCGAGTGCTGCGTCGTTCGCACATATCTTTGGATGCCGACAACAGGGATTTTTCACCCATATGCACCATTAAACAAAAAAATAGATATAACATATCTGATACAATGAATTGTTATTTTTTTGTCTAAATTGTCCGTATATTATATGAGGATCAATGGATAGGGTATTTTTGCGGGTGCCGATATTGCTATGCTTAAAGGCCGATACCGATAAAACATCGGCGTATCGGCCATTTTTTAACGATTTGTTTCAATTTAGTTTAAGTTGCGTCTTATCACGGCCATAAGTTTTTAATTAACACATTTTGCAGTCTTTCTTCTACTATTTCTCACAGCACGCTTTGCGGATTTTCGTGTTCTATAAGCTGCTCAGCTGTGCAGTACTCCTCGTCATGGAATATTCGTTAAAAATGCACACGGCACGGCTGCAGCAGGCCAGTAAAAGCATGCACAATGGAAACGGCTACATAAACAGCACCGTTATCAGGGGCTTTTTGGACGCTTAAGCGCAGATAATCTGGAGTGGTGCATTTCTCATTAAATTCCGTGATAATTTCTAGTTCATAAAATTCCCTGACTATTCCATGTTTACCCGATTTATCCCGCCCTCGCTCCACTTCGTAATTATATGATTGTATCGGCCATTCGCACCCGATACATAGATATCGGCCGCTATAATATCCGTATCAGTCGATCCCTAGTAGTGTACCTATGTTAGAGTTGACCCTGGAGTTGACTTTTTGAATGATACTGCCCGCATGTTTGGTATGTTGCACCAGGGCCGACTTGGCACGTCCCTGCACTGGACTAGACCAAACTAAAAACAATTAATTTTATAGCAAAATTAAATGAACAATCCATTTTTTCAATTACTGGAAAATTAAATAATAAGTAGCGGATTATGTTGTTTTTATTTAAATTGCGATTTATCTACAGTCCAATAATTAATAAGTAACAAATCATCGATCAGTACGACGAAAGGAAACTTGTCAGTGAGTCTCCTTCTCAAACTTTCACGCTATTGTAAATAATACAGCACAATTTTTAATGAAGGTGGCGAATTAAATATCGATTACCTAACGCACGAATTGCTTCAGTCCAGTTCACCTAAGTAATCAGTTATAAAATATTCAATCAATCGATAGTCTCTAATTATGAACGGTGTCTTTGTGATTTTTTTGATATTAGGTATACGCGTTTGTTTCACCAAATTGTTTAGAAACAAATTGTTGGAATAGGAACAAATTATGCCACAGAAATAGCCTTTTCCGTTGCCTTTTTGGAACAAGGATACTGAAAAATGCTTAAAATAATATTCGGGTATTATGAAATCCGCCTGTCTGTGTAATGACGGAAGTATTCTAACCGTGCAGAACTGCAGAGAGACTAAATATTTGCAATACAGGACTGTGGCATTCGTGATCAAGATTAAATTTTAAAAATGTTATACAATCGCTATTTGTAGACCAATTTCACTGCATTTCCACTGCCCATTATACAGGTATATTTTATTACCCATTTGCTTTTTGACCAAGGAATGTTCAATCGTAACAGTTTCGATTGTTGATCGTATCAACAGATATTCTATATTTTGAAGTATTTTGGAATACGATGTTCCATTTGCCATTATCTACACGCAAATCTTTAGGTACCATACACTTTTTGTAAAATAAGATGAGATTTCGTCATTACAGTTCACTTTTAAGTTATTGTTACGTACAGTTTAACTTTTGAGCAGAGCACTGAAATAAGTGCATAATAGCCATTTTAAAATCGCGACATGCACCATTACATCAAATAATTTCATTGCAAATTGTCTATTGGTTTTGTACGAACATTACTTCCTGTAGATAAATGGGATCGACTATTTATAAAGCCGTATTTGTGCTAGCAGCATTAATCTCTATAAAAGATCATTGATTGAAGACGCTGCCCGTAAATTGTTATTTACCGGTAACATGTAAAAATCGCTTGTTATTTTTGTTTTGTTGGTATAGTGTTCGGTGTAACGAATTTCTATCGATTACATTATTATCTAACCGCATGTTTTTTCCTGGATATACCTACTTGTATGTACGATTAGTGATATTAGTTCGATGGAAGTTCCCAGCGGATTGAACAAAGACAAGGTCACCTTCGAGAATTTCCTCGGGAAAACTGTAGTTTTCCAAAGTCGGTTTCGGCTGTAAGATAAATTATGTACAACAGGTGACATTTTACCTACACTTTGAGTGCAGTAAAATGTTACTTTAGGTATACAAGTAATAAACAGGCATGTGAACGTTCTGAAACGGGGTCGTTCTGAAGAGATCAATATTAAACTGCCAACGCCCGGTTGCCTAGACACTAACACAAACATTTTTTAAAGAGTAGAAGGAAAGTGTCAATTGGAAATGTCTCTTTACGTCGAAAACCAGGCAAAATGATCGCCGGCATTGAACGACGAATACCTAGCATTCGTCTGCCAAAAGCTCGCCATTTAAAATTGCTATTTTCCAATCGGCTAAAAATGTTTACTCGTAGACAAATTTCCTCAAACCTCCAACGGGATGATTCGCGAAGAGAGAGGACTCGCTTAAAATATCGCCGAAGTTATTTGTGTCAAAATAACATTCCACCTTCATTGGTTGCGATAAACAAAATTAAAAATAGCCAACGATGACGAAACTCAAAGGAGATTTCGGCGAATTTTATGTCAAAATTGCACATCATACGCTCGGATCTATTTTATTTCGATCCAAATGACCAAAAGGGGCTGAAGAATTTTGACAAACGCGTGGTGGTTGTAATTTTAGACCTCTATATTTTTAAAATTTTGCCATCCCGAGACACGCAATCAATTTTTGTCAATTGTAATGACCTCATAACATTTTTTCACCATTTAACGCTTACACAACGCGAACGTGAGAAAAATAAATACGAAAAGGTTCAAATTAAATTTTCTTAGCCAAATACGCCGTACCTTGATTAAATTAGCTCAATTTAATTTATGGTGACCTCGTTATCACAAGACATCATATTATCTTGTTAATTATTTGTTCAAGCATCTTGATACCTTATGAAATTAAACACGCCTCATTTGTACGTCAATTACACCCCCACTCGACAAGGCGAAATTAAGATCATTTCTTGACCACCTTTACTGGCTGAGAATAGATGTTTAAAAATAGTCAAAATTTGTAACAAAGATCTCGCAACATTTCAGAAAAATACGAAACAGATCCAGATCGTACAAAACGTGTAGGTGGTCGAGCTTTATGCCGAAATAAACCCTCATGATATTTTCGCATGCATGGATTTTGAAATTGAACCGCCACAATGTGTTTTCCACTCCTTTACGTCTATGCGGAATCAAGTTTATGGGGTAGTGTGTGACGTTCGCTTCATATAATCAACATACTTAATGGACATTGAAAATGCACGTTGTTACTATATTGATATGCGCAATAAAATCAATATTAATTTAATTAGTAATGGCTTAGGAGAGCAGTCGGTCAAGGTGAATATGGCAGGGGAATCCATAAAAATTGAAGGCGTGACAGGACGAAACTAATTACGGTTTTCAATGGTGTACACATCAGGGACGTAACTACTATTATTTTCTGTAAAACAAAATCATTAATAGTAACAGTACGGCCAAAGTCGATTTAAAAAAGTCCATTATTCATGTACGTGACCGCCTAACTTTTTTAAAAACTTTGTTCCGTTTTATTGGCGATGTGGAAATCTTTGCGTAAATCCATAATTGCAAATAATCCTCGTTATAGTTGCAATAAATAGCACATTAAATCAAAGACACCACATTAAAACGGTCGAAGGTTAATTCTCATTATTTGTACGTGACAATTCTAATGGAAAATCGTTTTTTTTTCTATTTTTACATTGAACAAATTGTAAGCAAGTAACGCAGTATTTATTCTATTGAATCTCCTCATGCCCTACTCTTGTTAATTCATAATAAAGCAACTTCCTTGCAATTACCTACTCTTGTTGCATTTAATGCTTCCAGTGTTGAACGTCTCATTTTGTAAATTTCCATGTCAGCACATTTTAGCGTTAAATTGGGTAACTTGATTGTTGAAGGATTTCGGTACTCTTACGAAACGTGATTATACGTTTACGCTGAATGCTCATTTAGTAGCAAAATGTTAGTTAACTGTGCATTTTTTTCGAGATTTACCAAATGCGTAATTGATACGACACGAGGCAACGCCACCGATTGTTCTCCGCAATTACAAGATTCCCAAGGAATTTGGCATTCAAATATACGTGTGGGTAATTCGAATCAGAAAGTCCCAAGAAAATGACAAAAAAGCGTTTACAATCGAGGGGAAAATCACAGCGCATCTCGAACTTCGGTAACATTGGTACGAACAATTAGTATTAAAATTTTTAAAACGATTTATATGGCAACTACATTATTTATAAATTCTCAGGAGAATTGCGGAATAATTTTTTTACAATTATTACCTATTGTGACGGTTACCAACTTATCTTAAATAAAAGTCACTTTTTTCATGTTTTCAATTACGTAAACCGGTGACCTAATTATGTTTCAGATTTATTTCTTTTGCCCAACAACTTATATAAAAATATCCTAAATATTGTATTAATAAATTAGGGGTTTACGACATTAATTGGGATAACTTGCTGTCTCCAAGTAGTTTGTTTTGTCCGTTGCACAGATTGTCCCTATAGTAGGGGAGCTAGCACGATATCCACTGAACGAGAATGATCAAAATTTTAACTGATGGAGTTCCATTTTGTCCTATCAGAGTATGCTAAAATCGATCGTCTGCCGCCTCAGGTCATATGACTTAAGGCGCTGCGGGTACTTCTTGCGGTACCAATTCTGAAAGGTTGTTTTTGGAGAAAATAAGTTATACATAGTGTTTTTATTCAATGGTTATACACCAAATGAAAACGTTGATAATAGTTCTTAAAAAAATATTTTAAAAAATCGCGCACATTTGGTAACTCCGTAAAAAAACAATTCTTAGTCGGTTTTTCACGAACTTTCTACGGAGATAACTAGGTTACTGTTGGAAGAATGAAGCTGATTTTTTTTACAGACTAATGATAGGTACAGCCAATGACTATAAGAGTGCTTCTTTTTTAAATTTTTTCTCTAATTATAAGATATCTTATAATGTTAAGATAATAAGATAATCTTATAATTAGAGAAAAAATTTAAAAACGAAACACCGTTACGTCATTAGTAGTACCTATCATCAGTCTGTAAAAAAAATCAGCTTCATTCGTCCAACCGTAACCTAGTTATATCCGTAGAAAGTTCGTGAAAAACCGACTAAGAAATGTTTTTTTACGGAGTTACCAAATGTGCGCGATTTTTTTAAATATTTTTTAAGAACTATTATCAACGTTTTCATTTGGTGTATAACTTATTTTCTCCAAAAACAACCTTTTAGAATTCGTACCGCAAGAAGTACCCGCAGCGCCTTAAGTCGTATGACCTGAGGCGGCAGACGATCGATTTTAGCATACTCTGATAGGGCAAAATGGAACTCCATCGGTTAAAATTTTGATCATTCTCGTTCAGTGGATTTCGTGCTAGCTCCCTTACTACTAGTATTTCATTTACAAATCGTGAAAATTATCGAAACCACCACAAATCTTTCAGTTTTCTAAAACAGAGATCGTCAAAGTATATCCATCAAAGAAAAAATCAACCGCCTTGGGTTTTCATTTAGCAGTTCTGAGGAACTGTGAAACCCAAATGTCGTCGTTTATATTCGAGGAGCTTAAATTAATAAATAATTCATTAATTATAATAATTAAACCATGTTGATGTATTGACGAATAACAAATGTAGGCAAAGCCCCCTAAGTACCCCAGTTTTTAAATGTCACTCATTGAGATTAAAGCATTAATTTTGACGCGATCGTAGATAAATGCGATTTGAAGAAACGAAAACAACGAAATTATGTTATTTACAGAAGCCTAATTTATAATATACTATACAATTGCATAATGAAGTGTAACCACCAAACCTCAAAAGTGTAACTAATCTGTTCTGAGAACAGTTGGACTTGTCTGAAGTAATTTAATCATCTAGGGACTTTTAACTCGTATCATAGAGGAAGTCACTATAATAGGAAAGAGTAGGAAAAGTAATAATAAGTAAAAATGGAGTATTTAGCGATTGTCACCACCAAACCTATTGATCTGCTTGTAGAATATTTAGTTCCAAGTGATTACTTGATTGCTATTTGCACTGTTGATGTTGTAGGCTGCGCATTAACAAAATGTGTACCCAGGGAAATTCATTTTTTTATTACCCCAGGGATGTTTTGTATTCCTAATCTAATTCTGCGATACATACACTAACATTGAATACGCTCATACTAGAGCATGCACGAGTTAAGCCCTGACGATACATAATCAAAATTGACATTACGTTTGATATGGTACTGGCTATGGCCTATGCCCAGTCTGAATTTCATGCAATTCGGTTCATAAATGGCCGAGATGTGAGATCGAAGAGACTTCGGCGTATTTTTATGTGGCACTTCACAGTAATATCTAGTCGGGAACTACCATATTCCCTTTGTCGGTACCGAGCTCCGTCGTCCCGTTGACCCTGAAGTTTTTTACAAATAAATTTGCAAAAATACACTAAAAAGGCACTGTAAATGTTGAATCGATTAGGCTCATCTTTTGGATTTGCTAAAGTCCAGTTTCAATTTCATGCAATTCGGTTCATAACAAACGGATATGTCAGAAGGGCCTTCCTTATTTTTTGGCCAATTCACGAACTCCAATCTACAAATTTGATAAGGGATCCAGCTGCAATATTTCATCGTAATCGGCCTATCCGTTCTCTTTTGAATCGATGGACATGAGGCCATCGAGGAAGCGAGCGTTCGCTTAACAACTCGACGCCAAAATTATAGTTTGAAATAGGGTAAAGCTATAAAGAACAAAATCAGAATTATTTTTGACACCAACTGTAGACGGTTTAAACTTCGCATATCCGCACTTTTTTAGTATTTATTCTTTGGTTTCACTTAGATTTAAATCATGCATACCAATATATGCAATTCATTGTGATTTAGAATTTAATCTGCATTAATAAGCTCACTACAAAGTCCATGTATTTGTAGTCCACTTACCATTCAACACAATGTCCATCATTTTATGTTATAAATACTGTACACGTTTTCCCACTGCACAAATGTTGTACTAATTCAAACGTAACAACCAATGGTACACTCGAAATTACAATTCACTAGCCAAAAAATCTATTGGTAACTATCAGAAATTGTCAGAAATCATTCACAGTAATCGGACATGATTCGCAGTTGTAGGGAATCGTTGAAAATCCGGCGTATACAACCCTACACGATAACACTAAATATAGCAAACGAACTCCCGGTTCATTGAAAATTTGCAGTGACCCAGGAGGTCGTTTGCTATATTTGTTGTAGACCGATGGAAGGACAGAAGCTCCTGGGTCACTGAAAATGTAATCAGTTCTTCCTTGGGCTCCTGTCCGTTCGTCGGTCTGTAACAAATATAGCAGACGACCTACAGGGTTACTGCATATTTAATCAGTTCTTCCTTGGGTAATGTTAAATATAACACTAAAATATGGGTAATGTTAAATATAACACTAAAAACAGAATTGGAAAATTCGCGAGTTATCACGTACACAGGCGGACTGGCGGAGCTGGTTAATAAGAATATTGGATATCTCGACGATAATTAACTAAAAGATGTAGGGAAATTGTGATACTTTTGCCTAACCTTGTATTTATTAGGTTGTGGTCTAGATCTCTAGATGCATAAAAACAGAGGTTTTGCTTCAGGTGCCAGAAATACGAGGGAGTTTTTAAGTTTCTACCCAGGGGCGGTTTTGGGGGGGGGGGGGACAGGGGCGATCGCCCCCCCCCCCTAAACATACTGCTCAATTGTTTTTTTTATTTCATTAGGTTTACATAATAATCGAATTAAATAGACCTAACCACAAACCACCTGACGGAAAAGTAAAATTGAATAAAATAGGTACACAAAATAATGCCGGCGGGGGCGGAATCGTGTATTGTCCAGACTGCGACTCACGACTGTACTTTAGCACTATCATTATCGCCTCTCGTAATTTTTCTGTCTTTGTCAGTATTCGGAAATTAATGCGGCAATAGATAGTTTAACAAAAAAAACAGCTGAAATTGGGTCAAAGCTACTCAAAAAAAATTCCCGCGCACCTTGGCATCTGCAATTCTGTAGCTTTTTTATTTTCGCCCCCCCCCCTCCCCTGAAGGAAAAAATTTATTTCTCTACCTATGTGCCACATCTACCCAAATACCGGGTGATTCTTTAGAAGTGATGATCGTTTGATTTTCGCGCTTAAAATTCTATTACCGTTAATTGTTGTGCTGTGTTGTCTTTTATTAATTTTCCAATTTTGATAAATTTTAGTGTCAATAAATTGATACATCACTGCTATTAAATAAATGATCATCAAGTAGTACCAACTTCAAAATGTTTTTTGTCTTGCGGAAAATGATCGTTACTTCTAAAGGATAAGCAGGTTCTTTCTTGGACAATTTTCGCACCATTTCGTTTCCCTCTTGAATTGATTCCGATTTAATTTTTAGCGTAGGCATTTTTCTTGAGATGTAGCTAGTACCGCGGCAATTTTCGGCCATCCGTTCGTCTGACGGTTTGAGAGCACTCACATTTATTTATTACGTTAAGATAAAGCAAAATTATACTAGACCAAATGTTATCTAAGTCATACTGTATAGCGTCCTGGATCACTCAAAGTCAATACTGTTAAATCATCGTCGAATATTAGGTGTTAGATACCTACTATCTCAGCTTATGACAGGGAGGCTGAGGCTTCTGTCTTACGAAACTCGTTACGTTACTATAATAGAGCAAACAAAAGACAGTTTGCCAAGGGAACAATGGTTCTTTTAGAATGAATCCACATTATAGGTTTTTTTTGGAAATCAAGATCTCGCTTATGACCAAGCCACTGGGCCAAGAGTTCGTGATTTTTAAATGTCAATGTCAATGGTGAAATTATCACGCCACAAACTCGTAATAATAATTAAATTTGCTATCACTTACGGTGTTAGCTGCGTATAAAAATCAATACGTACAGTCGCAGCCCACGATTTAATTTTCGTGATGTAAAATAGAGCACAATTTTAGCCAACTCGGAAATTTTAATGATTGCAATTTTCTTTGGCCAAAGCGTCTTTATTGAAAATGTGCAGAATTTGGCTTCCTCCGCTTCATTACGCGATCGTTCCAATATTATTCCAGAAATTATAGAGAGAATAATATTAGACAATTTCTCCCGTTTCGAATACGCCCATGCGATTATTCCCCTACGAATTTATTGTTTTCCGCGAATAAAGGATTCGGTCGATACGTTTTCACTATATGTAGTGCATGTTGCAAGATGGAAAGATTGGCAAACCCCTTATACAATATGCGTATATTAATGAAGTGGTGGCACATAAATCCAAAAGAA
Organism: Photinus pyralis; assembly: GCF_008802855.1. Classification (NCBI taxonomy): domain Eukaryota; kingdom Metazoa; phylum Arthropoda; class Insecta; order Coleoptera; family Lampyridae; genus Photinus; species Photinus pyralis. The sequence goes on from NW_022170738.1 coordinate 4,337,216, forward strand.
CGGTCGAACTTCGCGTGGCCCATTTCATTAATAATAATAGCACCTAATTAAGGTTCCATAGTAAAAAAAGGTCTGCTCCGTAATTATTTCGCATGGGTACCAGCAATACCATGGAACCATAATCGATATTCTAGCATGAGACATTTAAAGAGAATGTATTCATTCCAAATTGTATTTATGTAACCTAATTATTTTATATTGTCCGATTTTGGGGTGCTTCAGATTGTTTTGGGACATTTTCTGAATATCTAATCACTTATAGTAGGGTTTCCGAGTCACGTTTTGCGAACGTTTATTCAGTTTTGTTGGGTTTTTACGAATCTTAAGGACGTTTTTCATAACGAACGACGTGACCCAATTTGTAACAATAGTCGAAAATACAATAAGAGTTTTGTTTAACACGGTTAGGCAATGTGAATACATAAAATCTCTTTAATCGAATGGGGTTAGAAACTGAATTTAAAATATACACATGCTGGTAGCCTTATTTCGCAAGGTTTACGTGATTAAACATTAAATTAAGATAACATTATGAAGTGCAACTAACATGCTGCAATATGACACAAATTAATGTTTCCTCTAATGTCCTCGTCTAAGTACTATATCCGAATACCAATGCGGGCGCATAGCTTTTCGTTCGCACAGATTCTAAATAGAATATTTTCACCCTCTATGACTAGCCGAAAACCTTGCTCGCGACTTGAGTTTTAACCTAAATTGTTCCTAGACAGAATTCAGGAGCACTATTGATTTTAGGCAAATTCGGTTAGTGCAGTTTGACCTTTTAGGCAGCAGTAATCGTGAACACATTTGGCAAAGGTTTCATTTAGAAATTTCAGCGGTTTTTAATAAACGGGGTCAGACTAAGTAAACGGATTATATTTACAAAGCCGTTTGTTATTGATCAAACGAGGCTCATGTGCCGACGAAAATCGTTTCATTAAAACGCCCAAAGTGTTATTCCTGTTCACATTCTCATTTATTTTCATATGGTGGGTATCCAAAAATTGAGTCTGCAAAACCACACCTACGCCTAATCGCCAACACTAAAGAATCCATATAAAATCGATTAGTATTTAGCAATTGAGTAAGTAGTAGGTAACAAACCCACATACTCATAAAATATGGCATAATCGATATCATCAATTGAACGGTTTCGTAAAATACGTATTTTTATTTTTCTGTGGGTTTCTATGCGTATGCGACGTTAATTTTCTAGACTATTAATACTCTCATTCAAAATAAGACTGGAATAAGAAAATTGTTTCATTCGAATCTTGGAGCAAGGATGCCATTGAGGCCCAGTCTTGCGTAGACGGTAGAAACCCTCAGGATCAATACACGCAGTTCGCCCTCATAACGAATATATAAAACTGGGTCGCACCCAAACATCCAGGCTGACACAGATCTGAAAATCCAGCTCGCTCATCTGCTCTTACTTTAATGATTTTATTATTGTCAATTTTTTGTTCGTTATCGTTTTCATTGTTCCTTTTGTTTCAGATCACGTACCTTAATTTCGAAACTCGCAACGTTTTAGATAATTACACGTTAATGAATTCAATGTTTTATTATTAAAAAAAAATCAAGTTTTTCATAACCGAATAACGAAACGTAAACACTCACTACAATGCATATAGAAGTACAAGTAGCACTAAACTTCGTCATTTCGTACCTGTACAACAAACTCCCGCGACGAAGAGTGAACATATTCGGAGAAGAACTTGAAAAAGCCTTAAAAGACAAATTTCAAGGACATTGGTATCCAGATAAACCGTTCAAAGGTTCCGCGTTCAGATGTATAAAAACCGGCGACCCAGTTGATAAGGTGTTAGAACGAGCTGCTCGAGAAAGCGGCGTGACCATTCAAGACATTTTGGAAAATCTTCCCCAAGAATTAGCGGTATGGGTTGATCCAGGTGAAGTCAGTTATAGAATCGGCGAGAAGGGGGCAGTTAAAATTCTGTTTAGCGAGAAAGGCGATCCCCAAGACGAAAGCTCGGCCGATAGAGAAGTCACCAAGACATTTAACCCAGAAGCTCAATGTTTCAAACCGATCGATTCAGTTAGTTCGAGTTTAAGTAATCTAAGTTTATCTCCAAAATCTTCACCGTTTACCTCTCAAGCTGCAATTACAACTCCACAAGTACCTGCTAATAGTATTGTCCAAAATGCAAACCAAAATATTAACCATCTTTCGTCGCCCTCGTCCGCACCGTCGCCGACCTCCGTAGGAAACTCGTACAAGGGATCTCCGTCGCCCGTCCCTTCCTTTATTCCGCGAACGACAACGCCGCTCACATTTACTACGGCCACCTTTGCTCAGACCAAATTTGGAAGCACTAAGTTGAAGACCAGTAGCAAGAGAGCAAACAGGTATGTTATACCCCTTTTCTAATATACGCGCGACGCGTCGCACTGTGTAGTTCGGGAACCAATTACTGTCTTTCTTACAGAATGTCTCCTACGGAATTTTCAAATTACATCAAACAACGTGCTATGCAACAACAAATGCATCAACAGCAGGCCCAGCACCATTCTCCGGGAGGTCGAGCGCTCTCCCCGGATCCCTCGGCATATTATTATTCTCACGGTCCATACGCGCACCAGTTCCCCCATCGCTCCATGTTTGAGTCTTCCAATCAGTTCCTTAGCGCTGATCTGTATCCAGGCAAATTACCTTTTGATCACACACCTCTGGGATCGTACTATCCCAACAATGCAACAATGGGTGCCCCAACAACGACGCCCAATACTCCACAAGATAGTAATAAATTGTTAGATAATTGGCCGTATCCCTCTGCGGGCCAATATCAGCACCTCTTGGTGGCCAACTGAGGCCTGTCTTAGAGTTGTTTATCATTTTCTCGGTTATATGCAGTTACTTATTCATTAGTTACCATGTGGTGCTATCAATTGTGGTGCGAATTAATCAATTTTGATAACACGCATTGTGGTATCGAATGTGTTTTAGCCGTAGTAGTGATTAACGTTAATTTCTTAATAAAATGAATCCCAGCTTGAAACTTGATAGTTCTTTTTATAAAACTTTAGGTATAGACTAGATGTTTCTTACTTTATATATGGTGTTTACAGTATTCTTATAGAGTAGTACGTTTTCTAAATTTTTTATAAATAATGTATTTTTTATTTTTGTAAAAAAAAGAAGCTCAAGCTGTCATCTAGTCCCAGAGATTATTATACATGTTCTATTTAATGTTGTAGGCATATCATGGCCGGTTTTATAAACTGCGTGGCCGAGATAATAAAAGAGGTCCCTTGTTCTGTGTTATTTTTTAAGTCAGTATTGCTAGTGCATGCCATAGCCTGAGTTAAATGCTGGGTTCCTAGATGCTTCCTCCTCCAAAGCTACAAGCTATTTTATACTGCTTCAATTTTGTTACACTTTATTTTTTCACCATTGTATTAAATTGTATAGATTGTTAAATACAATATATATTTTGTTAATAGTTTGATTGCACTTGGTTATTTTATATGTACCTGACTGACATTGTTAACTATCTTTGTAGATCAATTGTTCTCTAGCCAATTTGTTACCTAATTAGGAAATTTATAAGGGATGATTTGGAGAAGTGATTTCAAAAATCATTATCTGTAAACGTTTTCTACTATCTATTTGTAAATGCAAATGGCTTGTCACGATTATAAATCACAATCAAAATTGTTTGGGCTGTAACATTATGCAATTGGAAAATCCACGTCACAAGTCTAATGGTACTTCATTGTAAAACTGTAGTTAATATGATAAGCACGTGTATTAATTTATTGGATGAATATTCTCCTTTAGTGATAAAGTATATTTTTTCTAAGGAATAAAAAGAGAGGCGCTTATAAGTTGTAGGAGTTTAAATACGGGACGTGTTTGCCTTCTTAGATGGTTGTAAAGAGTTTTTCAACGGTGTCAGCGTTACCTGTTAGTCTTTAGCTAACGCGGAAATAATTAATTCTTTCATTTTTTTAATAAGATCACATGTAGACAATTTGGAAGAGTTACCCAACAATTTAGGCGCATATCAATGGGTTTCGTTAATCCAAATTAAAGTCTTAAAATTAAAATGAAAGGGATATATTTCGGTAGCAAGACGTAAGTTACAAAATGTATATGATTCAAATTATAGATTACTCAATTATTTTATATACTTGCTTGTACGTATTTGCATTTTATCTATCTAAGATCTGTATATAATCGTAGTTAACTTGTTGTTCATGTATCTTTGTAACCGTGTAGCCTCATTAGGGTATGGTACAGATAAAAACACAGTTCTGTAGCAATTTTTTATAGTTCTATTTTGATGAATTTTTACAGTTTCGCAAGTGGTCGCAGTAACATTGTGTACCGAGCCAACTAATGTAGTAGTATAATTTTGTAAACAATGTGGGTCATATATGATAATATAAGTAGGTATATAATGTGAAATTGTCGGGAACAGCGAATGGTAATTACATATTGGCTCGCAATGTTGGTTACCACTTGCTATGTTATTTATTATTACGGATACAATATTAAGTAGGGACTGAAGCCCAAAGGAATGTGATGGCTCTTTTTTACTATTATAGGTAGCTAGGCTAGGGAACTTGCGACAGGATCGCTTTAATCCTTCGGTTAAGGATTAAAGGACCAACCTGCGCAGGCCTACATATTGTGTATGTCGCTACTATCTGTGTTAGTTTGTTATATCTCTATCTAAAGTCGTAAAGTTGTAGTTATCTACATTGATATAGTGAGAACGGATTTTTCCATCCCGTTATAAAATAAATATGTGTATAATAGTCTATAATTTTTCATATTGTTGTACGATTTTTAAGTTTATATTAAAATGTTTGTGCATTCATGATACGCTTTTTCTTCAATAAATATCCTTTTTTATATTTATCAGTACTTTGAATTTACAACTGTCGCAATGTAGGTCACGGTCAAGGAGAAAATCAATATTACTAACCCTACTCATAGTCATAAAAGGGACGAAAAAACATCCAAGTTAACATATTTATATATACTTTAAACGTCGTTACCCAATTGGATTTTGCTTATTTATAAATTTAAAGAATAACAGAGACTCCAAGACTCCAGCAAACTTATAAATTTTTGATTTAAAATAAATTTTTAGTAATTAGTAAACAATTATAACCTTACATACTCGTATATATTTTAATTATGCTACCTTGAATTTTAGATTGGGGACTTTTTCTTATTTTGCGATTAATTATTTCCTCAATAATTCCCGGTATGTTTCCATTATGAAGTACAGACATGCAAATGACAACGCGAGTGACAACGTTTATCAATATTACACTAACCTACAATAATTAAAGAAGTGGATAATATATTCCCCATAGTACCACGTTTAAATTTGGCTAGAACTTACCTATATAGTTTTGAAAAATAAACTTCAGTTAGGTAGGTACCGGTGAGTTACAAAATATGTTTTAGCTGGATAAAAACAAGTGATTTGTAAACTGCAATGCATAAGATTACAAATTCTGGATGAGATATCAACTATACTTATCGAAACATTTAAATTTGCATTTATTTAATTCTTTTATTACTGTTTTTCCCAACGTACAAGGACTTTCTGGAAGTATATACGCTTTTGTAAATTTTTTCAATTCAATTACGTGTGAAACATTTACAGTGTTTTCATGTGACGAGGATCTTAGCGAATACGTGTTGACACTACCGACGCATCAAAATTGCAAACTGGTTACCCGGTCCGTAGACAGTTTGAGTATGACGTGGCCAGGACGTTGGTAAATTTTAATGCAATCAAAGATTTGGATAGGTACATTTACTAAGGGCCGGTATTTCCATCTTCGGATAAAGTACTAGATTCGTACCTGCAAAATAACTTATACCGCCCGATATCTTCCGTTTATCTATCTGCGGGTATTTCCATCGGCGTGCGGTATAAATATATCCCGTAGATAGCTACCTAACCATAGCCAATGTTGCCGATTTTAGAAATTTTTAATAGAAAAAGATAGCGAGCGGCAGGGCCATTTATTAGAGAAAGATAGCTTACTACCTGACAATTTGAACGAATGCTTTTGTTTTTGAAAGAAATTCAGTGACTTGTAATATACTTGTCAAACGTAAATTACAGAATAAGTACTCTGAACATGAACTAAAATCGTGATGTAAATGCACCGCGTAGAAAGAAAAGAACTGCTAATTTCGAGGTCTTATCATATTAGGTCGACGATAGATCACCTCAAATAATTCTTCGTCATCGGATTCGAATAAGTCAAGAAAATCTTGATCCATTTGGAATGTAAAATAGGTTACTTATATCCTTCAAGAAAACATAGTATATGTACCTATTTGCGTACTTCTACTTACATACTTCAATTTCTTTCTTCCTATTTAGTATAGGTACGGTTGGTAATTTCGCAAATTTTTAAAACGTCACCAGTTTACTAGAAATTTGACGCAATATCCTGGGGTTATGTTGATAACTGCAGAAAATCTACCCAATAACTTTATCTAGAACTTATCCTGCCGATAATATTTAAACGAGGTTCGAAATACCCGAAGTGACGCTAACTGTCGATTTACCTGGAAGATATCTTATACTTGACTTTATCCCGAGATGGAAATACCGGCCCTTAATGAATTAATTTTCGTCTCAAAATATTCTGTACCTACCTATGTTTCGATTCCATAAAATGAGCAGCACATTCATGCAAAAACAACGAAATATTATAATTATTTCTGCTATTTTGTAATATAAAAAGAAAAGGACTTAGATATCCTACCGATACATTGGCCCGTATGAATAAAAGTAAGCAAATGCTTATACTTGCAAAATTCAAAGTAAATACTCGTAAGTGCCCCTTCATACTGGTCTGTTTAGCATGGTTTAGCAGCGCTGCACTGCGTCCTGTCCTTCTGCTTAGAAGCGCTGCTAAGTCGCCCAGTGCGAAGGAGCACTTACGAGTATTTACTTTGAATTTTGCAAGTATAAGCATTTGCTTACTTTTATTCATACAGGCCATTGTGTGAAAAGAAACTGACGATATATACTTATGACGTATTTAATAACATTTTGGAAAAAATTGTAGAGTAGGAGAATCTATTGAGCCTAATTGACAACCTAGGATTTACTTTAAGAGGTCTTTACGTGAATTAAAGAGCTTTAAAAGAGTGTTTAATCTTTCGAAATGTTAAAAAATAGTACATTATATATCAAGGTAGAGAAGTCCAGTATTATTGCCTGAGCACCAAGATTACATCTCGAGGCGCTTGCGCCGAGGGGTGTAAGGTGCGAAGGCAATAATAGACTTCTCTACCGTGGTATATATACTATTTTTTTCACTACTAGCACTTTAAATCCTCTAAATTAACATATATATTGATAAGAGAGTTAACGGTTGGACAGAATTGTTTGTTTCTTAATTTAACATGTCAATCAAGTACGTGGAAGTACAAGTCAAACAGGCCGTATTTTGTTCTGTCATTGAGATTTTTCAAAGAGTAATTTCGTTAGAATTTTTTCAAAATGTGATAATTTTAGGTATGTAATTTCTCTGGAAATTGCGAATGGTGGCAATTATTCGTTTTAGAGAACTTGTCTAAACGTTCATTGAGCGAAATTTCGGGTTGTGTTTTCTAAAAGTGACAGCGTGACAGTTCTCATTATTGACTACTAGTTAATAATAAAAAATTATTAACCACTTTGAACAAATGCCGAGAAAGCCTACTTTACAAGTGGAAAAAAGGTTAATAATCATGTCATCAGACGCTAGTAGTGAAAAAAATCTTTTTTCTATTTCGGTGTCACAATGATGATTTTGTACAACTGTTTTCGGCCGAAAACAGTTGTACAAAGACAGTGATTATAGTCGTTTTTTTTGGTAACTAATCTCTTAAGTTGGCAGTTACTAGTTAGTACAAGTAGGTACTTCGTTGGGTACTTCCATGTTTGAACTTCAAAATGTCAGTCTTACTACGCTGCCAACCTAAAACTTAACGGCATAAAAAGTGTTCCCAACATAAAACATGTTAGTTCTAATGTTCCCTATAGTTTCTGATAATGATTTTTTTAATTAAATTAAAGCACCGAAATAGAAAAAATAGTATGAAAAACGCGTGTTACAATGCTTTATTGTAATACTCCTATCTTGCGGACACTCGTGGCTACGCTTCGCGTCGCCACTCGTGCCACAAGATAGTCGTATTACAATAGGTCGCATTGTAACACTTGTCTTTCAATATACTATTTTCTATTTCGGTGTTACAATGAGAATTTTGTGCAACTGTTTTCGGCAAAAACAGTGTTTCAATGAGTTCCATTGTAACATTGTTTTTGGTAACTTTTCATCTCTAAGTTGGCAGTTCGCCAAGACGTCAATGTCAAATCATACGATGTGAAATCAAATTACGTAAAATTGATGTGTTTTCCTTGATTTTTGGTACACGAAGAACTTAATACATTCCAAATCAGCAGTTTACACATCCACCATAAATAAATTTATCTACGAATAAAAAATTACACATTCGCGGAATTTAAAGTTTCCAAATGTCAGTGCTGTGTTTATCTGCGCTGCCAACTTAAAATTTGTCAACGTAAATGGTGTTGCCAACTTAAGACATATTAATTCTAAAGTTTCCTGTAGTTTTTCATTATTACTTTTTAATTAAATTAAAACCCCGAAATAGAAAAAATAGTATGAAAAACACGCGTTACAATGCTTTATTGTAATACTCCTATCTTGTGGACACTCGTGGCTCCGCTTCGCTACGCCACTCGTGCCACAAGATAGTCGTATTACAATAGTCGCATTGAACACCTTGTATTTTTCAAATTACTATTTTATACATAGGCGCTTGGAAACTGGGAAACTCTAACGTTAATTTCAAAATTTGGTTTGCGCATGCGCAGTTCCAACTTTCTTATTTAGAAACGCATTGAAGATTCTTCTTATAAACAGAAATTGAAGTAGCACGTCAAAAATTGATTACACGTGTGCAGCGCTATCTTTCATATTTGTGGCCGGATTTTTACGATTTTATGTAAATCGTTTACGATTACTTTTTAACTTGTTTAACATTTTGATATTTTTTCCTTCCCTCCACTCCCCTCTTTCGATTTTCCTTATTTTTTAAACAGCCCATTCCTATTCCATTTTTTTATCCCTCGTTAGTCAACTGGTTCTTGTATGAGAACTTTCAGTATCCCATATTCTTTATTTTTTCCTAGTTTTTCTCTTCAATTTATATTTGCACTAACGCTACTACTTTCTTATTCGCTTAGTCCCAGAAGTGTTTATTTTTTGCTACTCCTGTCACATTCCAGAATATAATTTGCATGTGCTCTTCGGTTTCATTTCCTCTTTTTCTTTCCATTTAGGTTTCCTCTGTTCTCCTTCCTTTCTCGTTTCTCCTTCTCTTACATTCTCCCTTCAAATTCCACCCCTAACGCTTCTGTCCTCTTTCACTAATTCTTTCTCTTCGTTACCACTATACTCGTGTCATTCCATTAATTCCTATGTCTACAAATTACTTTCGCCTCGTTCCACTTCTTCACTTAAATTATCTCAATACCCCTCATTCCTCGAAAATCAAATCTTCATCTATGTATATCCTGCTCTCCTTCAAATTTCACTTCCCCGTCATAACTTCCCTCTTCATTTTTTAAGTTAATTTCGCGACTATTATTTTATTTCTTCCTCCTTCAGTTGTTCTCGGCTCGCTTCATCCAGCTTGACCTCTACATTCGTTTCTTTCTTTTAATTTCACTATTTTTTTATTGTTTTCTTTTTTCAATATCTCCATTTAATTGATATAACACAATTTGGTTCTTGATGATACCGTAAAATATCAAAGTCGACTGAAAATGCAAATTGTTTGCAATAGAGGTACATTTTTCGCTTAATTATATATAAGTTTTGGTATTTTCAAAATTACAAACGATTACATAATTTTCTGAGCACC
>NW_022170738.1:4347267-4366022 GCF_008802855.1 Photinus pyralis
AAGAAACACCATAAATACAAGTAACGCAACATGCACTACAAAGACAGGTCCACCCAATAAAGTTACACGTCCTAGCACAGTTAAAAAACACAAAACTCCTTCTTCGCAGAAACACACCACGTTATCACAACCCACTCGTACTCAACCCAAACGCAACAACCTTAACAGCACTACTAGCTCACAACATACTGTAATATCCCCACCAAAAACCCAAGCAAACTCACAAATACAACCTCAAGAACAAAGAAACACCATAAATACAAGTAACGCAACATGCACCACAAAGACAGGTCCACCAAATAAAGTTACACGTCCTAGCACAGTTAAAAAACACAAAACTCCTTCTTCGCAGAAACACACCACGTTATCACAACCCACTCGTATTCAACCCAAACGCAAAGCCAAAGAAACACTTACACAATAAAATCCATTTAATAAAATTACAGGAATTATTATAATGATTCTGTTTTGTTTTGTTTTGTTTTCCTCTTTTTTGATAGCGTTGGCTATTGTGCCCATCAATACCTATGTTGGTAAGTATGAATTACATACTATCCCTAGATTGCCAATGCACGTGGCTTTTTTTTTTAAGGACCCTACATAACACTGCACCAGACACAGACACAGATACTAATCGTTACTTGATTTTAATCCGTGCGATTAGTTAACCAGGCTAGACCTGAGTTCTCACAAGGAACACCGACCATAATAATAATAATAATGCCTTTATTAAATTGGCGAAAGAAGAAAAAATACAGTTAAAAAAATGGTGAAATGGGGCGAAGTTCAGTTCCACAGTAAAATACCGTAGTCTGCTCTACCACTTAACCCCGTACATTACATGTATACTACAAATATTTCAAAATGGTGTTGCTTTAATTGCATAGATGGTTACTACTCTAAACATTGAACGTTAAGCCACTTTTCATAAGCGAATAGAGTTTGTTTTTGAACCGAGCACTTTTAAACTGTTTTACGATGTCTGGTACCTCATTATAGATTTTTACAATATAATAAGAAAATGCTCTTTTGAAATATTGGGAATTGTGAATCGGTGGTGTCAGCTTGCCTTTGTATCTTAAATTGAGGTTGTGAACATCAGTACGAAAAGATATTTTTTGATATAGATATTGTGGGCATTTGCTCATGATAACATTATGAAAAAGTGATGCAGCATGATGGTGACGACGCTTACTCATGTTTAACCAACCTAACGTGATTAATTTATGACTAATTCGTTCGTATTTACGAATGCCAAAAATCAAACGTAGGCAAGAATTTTGAAGTTTCTGAACCCTACCAACGTCAACGGAGTCTAAACATGGACCATAAACAGTATCGCAATAATTAAATCTAGATAGTACAAGGATATTACAAATGCGAGCTTTCAGTTTTGTATTCATTAGATGCCTATGCTGGTAAATACGTTTTAGTATCCCATACGATGCGTTAAGGTTCTTTGTGACATGCTCCTTAAATCGTAATTGGTGGTCCATAATTAACCCAAGATTTTTTACTGAATCACTTAACGCAATATTTTGATTATTCAGAATCAATTTAAGATCAGGTAGGGCCTTTAGTCTCGATTGTTCTCTACCAAATAGTATTGCTTGTGTTTTGGTAACATTTAATTGTAGATGATGTTCTTCCGAGGCTTTTTGTATCGATTCTAGATCTTCATTTATCAATTTACATGCACTCGTTGCTAGATCTGCAGGAAAAGATAAGTAAATTTGTGTATCATCTGCGTAAAAGTGCGATTTACAGTGTTTTAACTTATTAGAAAATGTTGACGTATATACATAAATAGTCTTCGAATATTCTGACGGACACTTATAAGGCACTGATACATATGTAGGTCATCAAAACGCTTTTCGAAACCGCAGTGCTTAGTTTTCTTATAGCTGACAACTAATTTCTACAATATTCGCTACAATAATAACGAAGCCAGAGACATAAAAAAAATAGTAAATAAAACATTTTTATGAGATATCTATTTAGCCGTACATTTTTTCCAAAAATAAAAAAAGAATTTACATGAGCTGCAAAAATTGTATTTCTATCCCCAGTAACCGTCCCCCTATTTCTGCTAATTTCAAAAATTCTTACACTAAACATCGAAGTAAATATACAACAAATTCCATTCCTAAGTAAGCTGATATTGCAGGGCAACTACCACCAAGACGACGGTATGTTTTAACAATTGAATGGATTTTTCTTTTATCGGGAGGCTCTAGTCACGCAAGACAGAACTTTTTAATTATCCTCAAAGGCTAGTTTTCCCCAAAACGGGATTTTTCCAATACGATTTCGCTGCGGAATGATCTACTGTTTACACGTCATACATCTTAAACAGGAAATGGAGCAGACTCTAGGGTGTGCTTGGTCACTCAGATTCGAATATTTCTATCCAATAAAATCCCAGATGCACATCTATTACTATTTTTATGCGTTAGCGATCAACTCGCCTGGGACCTTCAGCTAAATCTACAATATTTTTCTTATTTTACGCGAAAGGAGGTTTTACATAAATGCATTTCCATATTAAATTCGCAAAATGCAAAAGCAACGAATTATTTAAAATGGGTAGGTACACAAATTCGATTTGCATTCTTAGGAGTAGGTAAGTGGGGTGTATCACAAACGAAATACATAACTCGAGGGAGGGTTATGATTGATAATCAATATAAACGATATATTAATATGTGTTTTCCTCACCTTAGGACGGCTGTAGTAAATTATTCCATCGCGCCCGACAGAGCTTTCTAATAAATCCCTTTTGATTGAACCCTGTTGCACATTAAGAAAATGGATTTGTTAAATGGGTAGCCTGAAAGCTATGAAATAAGCTTTAATGCTTAGCCATTTTTATACATTTGTGCTCTAATTACTACTTTAATGCGTTTAGTATCAAAATCTTTAGTCTACTGAAAGAAACATTGAGCAAAGAAATGAAGGAAGCGGGATAAAGCTGAATAAATTAGAGGTAAAAGTGAGGTATAAAATTTTGAATATGAATGGGAAATTTTGCATTCGTAATCAGCTCTTCGCAAAAACAAAGCGCAGCTGACGAAAACATATGTAGATTAGTCGAATGAGACAGTAATTTGATTGTTCCGTTATTACTTGTATTTTTAAACGTGTTCTGCGGCCATTCATGACGTGAAAAAGGAACCGAAATGCACACCTAATAAACGACGCTTCGATGACGGTCGTAAATTTGTGTTCGTGAAGCGTGTGTGAAAGTGTCATCCAACAGGTGGTCATCATGAACCAGAAGTCACGTGATATCATCCATCATACGAGAATGGGTTTAGCAATCCATCATGCTGTCAATGCCGCCGCACTTTCGGCAGGTAGAATAATTTGTAAAAGAAAAATCTCGAATGGCGATTGCGTTTGAGAGTTACACAAATACCTACTGCAAATATAATTCGTTAGCCCACCCTTGAATGGTTGTGCCATCTTACCTCTGATGCTTCTCCAACAGGGATATTTGTTAATATCAACATATCTTTTTGTTATCGTTTACAAAGGAGGGTGGCTTATGGGAAAATCTTAAAAAATCTTAGGGAGTGTGTCTAAACGTGAGGGAGATTTGATACGAACATGAGGGGAATTTGATTTTGAGGGGCGAGGAGGATGAAGGTGATCTTAAAAGACGCCTAACAATGTATGTGAAGAAACTTGGAAGAACATAAGAACTTAGAATTATCTTTGAAAAGAATTTGATAGAAATTTGAAAAGGAAGTTTGGAGGCGGGAGTGGGAAGAGTGATTACGAGACTGACATATTTAGTAATTTGTGACGCACCAAGAGCAAATATTACAAAAACCTTGATGTCTGCAATTGCACCTGTTAAAGAAGTGCAGTCCATATTAAAAAAATCACCTGTCTCGTTACGAGACCGGAGTTATATAAAGGCATTCCAATCCAGGGCGCCCGAAATTCAGAAAAGAGTCGGTATTCCAGCTACGCGCAGAAAAAAGAGGGAAATCATTATCTATACTGGTGTACACTTAGGGAAAACACTTGATTTATATTCAGTTCCAACTAAATCCATACGAAATTTATTTGCTAATTAGATATTAATAAAGAACCCTTAAGGACTCGGTTGCCGGCTTGCTTGGCTCACAGTTTTTTTTTAATTCATTTGACCATTTGAAAAGAAATATGGCATTCAAATCGTCGATGTGTCTTTAAAATTGACTAATATATACATTTAAATCGTATTTAATAACTTTAGAGTAAATAGAATAAATTTAAGATTATTAATTATGTGCATAGCGAAACTGCAAGGCTGCTATCTATCGATTATGATAACGGGGGTTCGAACCTCCTGAGCGTACATTTTTTTCTATAATAGATCGCGGCACAAAACAGGGAGCAAAGAATTATGAGAGAGAAAGAGTTGTCACTTCTATAGGCACCCGCACAATTCCACTTTGGAATTTTTTTTAAAAACAGAGTAAGTCTATTGTACCGGAATTTTTGTATTAACTCGGTTAGGAAAATTAAGTTTTCCTTTCGTTTCGATTCAAATTTAATTAATGGGAATTTTTCAAACTGAGTTGAAGGATTAGATTTTAAGTTTAAAATCAGTGCGTGAAAAAAGGGGCCTAATCATCCTTATCATTTTTTATACCAAAAAAGGGATGGTAATTTAGTTTTGAAGAAAAAGATAAAGTGGCCACCCAATCCAAAGCTTTAGTGCCGATATTTGTCTCTTTAGATTTCACTTTCATTTTAAAGCAGAATACATATACTGTTTTTTTTCCAGTATTATCGCAAACACCTATTTTAGGTTTAGGTTGAAAAATGCCTGTCACGTTTCCTTACTGAAACTTTTTCCAAGTAGTTGCTTTACCAGTAAATATGTATAATCGTGTTTCTTTCTTTTATAAACTTTTTTACCCAATGTTGTTTTTGGCACAATCCACACCACAAAATAATTAGTTAATCTAGGGTATCTGTTTTATTTACTAATCGCATGCCAGCATTATCGATGCATTTAAGGCTTCGTTTGTCAGATGCTTCCTATTCACCCACGAAAACCACTTTTCATATTCTTTAAAATAGGCTTTAATGGATTTCGATATTGCACTTACCAACTTTTCCTCTGCTTTTGTAGCAAGCTAATGAATGGACGGTTATAATCTTTTTCAACCGGATATTTTTTATAAGCAAACGTGGCAATCATGGAATTACAAATAAACAGTCCACTTAATTAGATATATACTCGAATATAACGTCAATATAATTTTATTTTACTTTCCCTAACTTTTAAATTATATTGCAGATATAATAAAAGAATACTATAAGAAACACGTCATGCCATTTATCGTATATAACTGGTACTCACTAGTGCAGTAAGAAATGTATTTATCCTAATCACTTTGGAGTATTATCAAATCCGATATGGCATGCTTGGGAATGTTAGATAAACGCGTACGGAATCTATCAGTGTCCCCAAATTTTTTCTGGGAATAAGTACACTCGCATACTCATTGTACTCGTGTACATTATTTGGGCAAAATATTATTCGCCAATTTTGTCTGGGACACCGAAAAACATTGACTTGAACTACAGGAACTGGCTTTTGTGGTCTTCTGCCATACTCTCTTTTTGATTAAGTTGGTAGAGCAAAATCTCTATTTTAACTATAATAACTAAGTATGGTAAATCTTTGTGCACCTTCGTGCCGAAATTAAGCACTAACCTTATAACTGTCACTATGATTCATTGATCTTCAAAAAAGTACATCGCACATTTCAAAAGGTCAAAGGGAATGATTTTACATATTTAACTCCAAGGGAGGGATATGATATAGTGTCATTTCTATGTAATCCATACGAAGAGAGTTTTACAGTCGGCGGTACCTGCGACTGTTTTTATACTAAAAGAACTGAAACTTTTCAGACAAATTTTGATACTTTAAAAACAAAATGTCGATATTTTTTCAAAAATTATTCCTGGCGATGACACCTGGATGTATGATACAAGAATTGATCATGGGTGTCAATAAGGTGGGTGAATATGGAGATTGCTTCCCCTGAAAATCTAAGTAATGCATGACGTATTTAAAAAATATGCTTTAAGAGTGACGTAACTAATAAAAAGCGGCATTTCTTTAACCAGTTGTTAAAAATCGTACAATTGGTTTTCTTGTTCTGAAATTGCAAATGGTGCCTTTTGTAAATTATGTGTTTTATTTAAGCCACGTGCGGTCATGTTAATTATCAAGGGGCTTTCAATAATTACAAAAAACACGATGAAGAGTGCAAAATGACATGTAACTTTTACATGGCACCAGGGGATTTTGGAAAAATCATGTGGCGTTAACAGAAACGTATTGATGTTCTTGGATTAGCTCATCAGATAGTATCGTCTATCCTTTTTTGTGTTCTCCATAATGAAGTCTTACATTTTCGGACACAAAAGAGATTGAATTGATCTTACTTTTAAGAAAATAATTTCCCATAGACATTACGTTTTTTATAAAAACATTATTTTCATTAATAGGCACACTGTAAGTCTGTGTTATGTACTACACAACATACAAAAATTTGTTGAAACAATGACATCATGGCAAAATAGTATTACTATTATCTTAAAATGGCATTTTTCTCCGTACACCGTTATAGAATGTAAATAGAATGTGGGTTTTTAAAATTTTCCACCTATATATTTTTCAAATTTTTCCATCACTTTCACGTTATTTTGAATATGAGCGGTTATTTTTTTACTGTTCAATTTACTACTAAGCTACTAAGAGAGACAGTTGGCCAACGGTGCAAGGCCCTGTAATTGACACTTAATAATATGGTCCCTTTTATAATATTATATTTATATACTCAGTGACATGGAAATTGCAACACCAAGAAGGAGTTGGAATTTTTTTACCAAACTTGGCAGAAACGTTTAGCTACTAAAAGGTAACAATTGATTAAAATTTAAAAGAAAAAGGATGAAATATAAACATATTTTTATTAATAATAATAGTAGTCCCTCCCTATTGGTTACGCACTCCCTCACGCTTCGTAGCATCGATTTTAGCAGACGGCCGATTTCCTCTTGAGGTATTGTGTCCCAAGCAACTGTGAGTAACCTCTAATTCATTGTGTAGAGCTTGCAGCGTCTGCGGAGGATGCGGTAAGTTCATCAGCCTTCTCTTCATAATGTCCCAAACTTGCTCGATAGGCGATATACTGGGAGATCTGGGTGGCTATGGCAAGAAATTGACATTATCATGTGCAAATAAGTCCATAGAACGTCTTTCAATGTGGGGAGGGGCATTATCCTGCTGGAAAAGTGGGTCTTCCAACTGCTGAAGAGATGGAAGAATATCGGGTTCTATCACGTCATCCACATATCGCTGGGGGGGTCATATTACCTCGAATGAATAACAAACGAGCCCTACTCCCATAAGTTATAGTACTCCATACCATAGTCCCCACAGCTTAGTGCACATGCCTCATAACATAAAATTTAACATTGCGACGTTCCCCACGTCTTCGGCTGCCCTTCATACGGCCATCATGCATACCCAAACAAAATCGGGATTCATCACTGAACACCACTCAATGCTACTCTAGGTTCCAGTGCAGTCGCAACCTACACCACTCCAAACGCTGCTGGCGGTGTTGAGCTGTTAATGGTAACAAAAGATGTGGCCGATAGGATTGCAAGTCGTAAGCTCTGATTCTGCGGTAAACCGTTCGAAGTGTTACAGGACGACCTTCGTTAGCTAACAATTGATTGGCAATTGACCTGGTACTAGAGAATCGGTTTCTTGTTGCCATAAGTCAAAGATGGCGATCCCGCACTTCAATTGTTCTTTTTCGCCCCCCACCCTTTCCTGCCCCCTCCCTTACCTCTCTATGACGATCCTGCCCCTTCCCAAATCCCTGCTCGATTGCAACAAATCATAGTGGATTGACTTCGGTCAAGGTGACTTGCAATTTTTGTGAACGAAAAACCACCTCCGCCCAAACCAACAATACGACACCTGTCAACTTCTCTTAATTCGCGGTAATTTCCACTTTGGCGTACCTAGGCATGATCACAGCCTCAAAAGAAACGATTAAAAGCGAAAACAATAAGAACTGAACAAAATCTCCCAAAAGGTACACGATATAAGAATACTAGAAAAAAATGAAAGAACTGTCAAATAAGCCATTACCACTTGATCCATATGAATGAAATTTTAATCAATTATTACCTTTTAGTAGTTAAACGTTTCTGCCATGTTTGGTCAAAAAATTCCAATTCCTTCTTGGTGTTGCAATTTCCATGTCACTGAGTATAATATGTGTCTGCATGATCTTTATCCATTTTAGCCATTCAAATGCTAAAAACTGTACGCCGCTATCGGCCCGTAAGCCACTATGATAAGGACTGTTATCTCAAATTGAACCGCACACTTCACATCTAACAAATGTAAATATCCATGTTTAATCCATAAGGTTATACTAAACGACGATCACTTTCCGTGTATTGACATTTATATAAAACTACAATTTTAACGCAAACTGCAGTTTCGTGCGATGTAATACAGCAATAGGATTAAAACAAACTTATTTAAAGATCATGAATTAACAGTAAGGACTCACAATGTCACATATTGAAGGAGTTTTTGCCTTAGAAAAGACTTAGGTAGCAGCTTTAGCGCAGATATTCCAAGGTTTTTCAGGTTCTTTCCGGAGCCAATTCGCGGCCCTGAAATGGGACTTCTAGGTCTTTTTGGAGCTTTCTAGGCACTACCATAACTTTGTAGACCTTTTCCTAAGGTTTCCAGGCTGCCTATGGAATGCTCACAGGCGTCACGACCCAAGATTCTTTGTCAGAATTAATGAAGTGCAATAAAAATCGCTAGTGTTTGCTAATATTTAAATACGTTGCTCAAGGTTGTCAATCAAAATAATAAACAAGGGGTGCATATTTCAATATTTGCGTAGGCCACGTACAAATCAATCTACCCGCAAATGAAACGGGATTTTAAATGCAAGACGAAAAGAATGAACAAAAAATGTGCGAGTCCCTCTGATTTTATTAACCTATTTAAATGCACCGAACGATCACGTCTGTCATTTCGGAAGATCAGAATTCTTGAATGGAAAAATGAAATTGGGGAAGCTGTTGCTTCTCTTGGAGTGATTGTTTTTTATAGATCGTGCGTGCATTAACGATTTATAACCATACGCGCGGCGACGAATTTGTTATTTTCAAGAATTTCGAATTTTAAAAGTTCATGGCGTTTGAAAACCTCAGCTTAGTGCAGAATGCTAATCACCCACCAGCAGCCCAACTCCTCGGAATAATTAATTAGCATTCTTTCCTATATTTTACGTGCTCCTTTTTCAGACGCCCTTCTCTTGTATTCGCATCCGCTCATTACATTAAAATTAGATTTAAAAATGTGGAAATTGTATCGTTGATTGCAATTCTGGAGCCGCGCATAACTTTAAAGTGGATTTTCAATTAACTATGGAATATAATGTATTTATAGCGGGGAGCAATGCTATTTGTGGAGCTTAAAAAGTTGGCGGTTTGCTTTTTTGTCGTGTTTAGGATCCAGTGAACTGAATACTATCTTGTCCGGCATTGTATCGTTTGAATCAACAAAGCGGATTACGTGTTGTTTTAAACTCGGGCATTGTAGTCACTCTTTTCACACCGCTATACTTTCATGTTTTATACCATCACGAAGCGGAGCGGAGCTACTTTAATACTTACACCATCAGAATGCACAGGTGTTTCCCCAACTATATATACACCTACCCTTCAAATATTGTTCCGATGCCAATCAGCCGAACGTTTTTATCTTCACGCCCGTACCTTCCGCTTCCATTCATCTTTAGCCACGAAGCGTGATTGATGCTTGTGAAATTACATTAAAGGCTTGTACAACTACGCTACTGTCTCCCACTTGATTTATCTATTCTTCATTTTCGGTTTTACCTCGAGCGCTTCACATAAAAATAAGCCGAAAATATAAACGCGAATAATACCTTCGTAAAGCCTTTCTAAATATTGCCATAATTTCGGGATAAGTCATTGCGTTAAGTCAGACGTTGTACGTGTGCCACATTCATGATTAAGTTCTGGAATCTCGGGCCGTCGACTCGGGATAAAAGAAATCTTAATTAACGAGTCCATTGTTCTGACGGAAGCCCGCTTCTTTGGCGGGTTAGCGTGATCTCCCGCGTCACTGACAGCCTTTATGAAATTTAAAGCATTGTACTGCTCCAGCTTTACTCAAAATCTCCAGTCGAAATGCTTTCATAACGACTTGAAATAACTCGACACGTTAAATTATCGCACGCTAATTTCAATCTTGCCGCGATTATTTAGTTACACTGGCGCGGTGACCATATAAATTCTATTCGTTATTTGATCATGTTGGGAAATACGAGCATAACAGCTGCTGCATACAGTCGATAGACCAATATTTTCTAAAAGAACGCACGTGATCTATACGTTATTCGCGGTTCGTATGCTCATACATTCACTTCTTGTTCCAATTTCGCCTTCCAAGTCTATGCAATAACGTCTACATAAAATAGTCGATTCACCTGCACGTACCATTAACCATCTGATTGATGGTCATTATTTGCCGCTACATTCGTCATCGCCTCTCGATGCTTGTTTTCTTCTCGAATGTGTTCATTTCCTCGCTTGTCCGACACTATCCGACCGAGCGAACAAATACTCCAAAAAGATTAATTTCTGTCACAATGCATATAAGAAGACTGCGTTTTCCCATTACTGGTACTAGTATTATCATAGACAGTCTCTGTGCTTCAAAGCTTTATTTTCCGTAGCTAAAAGCGTTCAGAAACTTACCATTTTGCGGTCTAGGCTGGTAAAAATGTAACTAAAATTAGTTGGCAGAACTGATTTATTACTAGCGACATTTCTAAACTTCAATTAAATTGTTAAAATGCGCAATTAATATTTCACCGTCGGGCGTCGACACATTTTTTTATTCCAATTCAGTTTTAAGCACATTATGACTTGGTAACATAGTACCGTAAGTACCCTAATCCAGAAATGTGACACTGTTGCTTACATGTTTTCCTTTAGTGCGGTTATAACACTTGCACAAGCTACGCATCCCAAAATTATTTAAATTATTGAACGTTGTTAATTTTATTTTAACAATCGCTTTGTTTATTTGATTGTAAAGAAATTGCGCGTTCCAAAATTAAGCTTATTGGTATTGTAAAAGTTGTCCCCGGCCGTTTGCGAGTCGATTCGTTATAGCTGCGTAAGCTAATTAGTTTCAAGATAAGCAGGAGACAAAGTAAGAATGGAAAATTGTTTTAAATAGAAGATGAAGACGTTAATCGTGGATTTTTGCTTGGTGGGCGTTGTTTGTTGTAAAACAGTCAGATTTGCAGGTATTGAAGCTTTTTGTAAGATAGTCCGTTCCATCAGTTATAAAGTTTGGTAGGAGGTAGTCCCAATATCCGTTAAAGGGAATTTTGTCTACCATCAAAGGGCCCAGACTATAGTGATTGTAATTACAACGATCATTCAGTGTGGTGTTTGTGGTATGTGTTTAACTGTTCGTTGAAAAGCGAACTTAAGACCGGATGATAAGGACTACCTACTTAACTTAAGGTAATTTTATTTAAACTTCATTTATTTAATCGATCGTTTTTGCGTGGTGTGCTCAGGAGCAGATCCTGAGTGCCTTTTTTCTTTCAGTTTAGGTTTATGGTGATATTTTATGTCGAATAAATTTCGTCATTTGTAAATGGTTGGTTTTGTTCAACCGAGCCTCAATTACGACCCAAATAAAAGTTCTCAAATTAATTCAGTCAATTTGTTTATTTCGTATCATACCCAGAATTACATCAGGTGTTAATTAATTCTTTGGAATTACATAGGCAATTAAGGCTGCTGAATTTCTCAAATTAATATTGAGATTTTCATCGTTGCCGAGGCTGGACCTTAGGCCTTAGGAAAATTATAATTATCTTTTTAACGGCTTTGTGTGTGGTATATTTCTAGTTTCCGAAGATGAAACATAAATTTACGATAATAAGAAAACGGCCTTTTGTCGATATTGTTACTGAAAATTTGTGACATCCAAACAAACTTGTATATCATTCTTATATACAGTGGAAGTGTCTTACCCTTTGTTTATATTACCTTAATTACCGTGGTCAAATGCATTCTGTTATCTGTGTAAATCGCATCGGCCCCTAGTAACAAGCTTACAATGCATGATATCATGTCGTCGCAACTAGATAATTTAAAAACCTCAAATAAATCCGCCCATTATGTAAGATAATAAAGGCCATTATTATTATTATTATTATTTTATTTGATTTAATTGTAACCTCAACATTTTTGAAGTTTTGAGGAAATGGTACAAGAATGATCATCCAATTTATAATTAATCTTAAAATCTTTCGGTCTCTATCAATTTTTTTTGTATCGTTCGTTTGTGTATTTTGGGATAGCCTGAACTGTATAAAATTAAACTTGAAAACTCCGGACAAATCCCAAGTCACGACCTTACACCACAAAGTGGAATTTGCCTAAATTTTAATTAAGTCGCGTACCTTAGTTAATTCCATTAAATTCGCCACATATATTCCACTAATCAGAGAGCCCGCCACTTATATCCGCACGAAGCTAGGACAAGAATTCAAGAATTTTTTTTAAATTCCTTTCACCAAAGTAACGATTTTTTCGCCGTCGAAATCGCATTCACCAAGGCCACGATTTTGCACTGCAAAACAAGGTCACTCATTTAAGTTACGTTTTTGTTTTTTTGAATGCGTTTGGATAAATTTACAAGCTTATAAATATTTGGAAAGGAAGTTAAGACAAGAACCCAATTGCAACGTTAACTTGTTTTCGAATACATTCCTAATTAAGGTGTAAATACTTTCTATTCCTTGTTAGTCTTCAATCGTCCCCACACGCTTTATAACTTTAGCGTATTACCTGTTTTATTAACCTCTCATCATTTCGTAAAAGTTTACGCGATTATAGTGATAGTATTATCTGGTTATCCTCTTGCGAATGAATACCTTTTGTCAACTTTATTGATGAACGTACAGAACCTTTTTTGTTTTACTTGTACGTGTTTGCTTACTTTTCTTTGTAAAACTTGAAATGAATAATTTGTCATTTTTTAATAGTAGCGTTGTCCTTTTGATGACCCATCTTCAAAAGTATCCATTCGATTTTGATAAAATTTAAGCTATTGTAACATAAAAATAATTACGATGACTAATCAGTCGTGGCATCTCGATATCTATCGAGATTTCTGGAATGTTCGATACAATATAGTGGATTGGAATAAAACTAAACTAGATTCTGTAAGCAAAAGTGCCCTTTTGCCATCCTGATGGTGTTTATTTTTATTAGTTTGAGTGAGCGGGGTTTCAGCCTTGGCTGCTCTACCAACCCAACCCACTATACATTTGCAAATATCCATGCCCGAAACGGGATTCGAACCAGGGACCCTTAGTACCGCAGTCAAGCTTTAAACCAACTGCGCCACACGGGCCGGGAAATCCCTTCACCAAGGTCGCAACTTTTTTCGTCAGAGAAAGCCCAGAGCACACCTTGGACCATAAATCGAGCTTTCTCTGGGCCTACTGATCGGATTTCAAAAATAAAAACAGAATGAACATTCCTTTCGAACCATCTAACGTTCACCACCCCTTCCCATTTAACACCCCCTTCGTAGGGTTGAAGATACGTAAATAATAATATTTAATTTAAATGACTCCCTCTAAACTAAAATGTTAGAACATGTCTGACAGAACTGTTACCAAAATTGGCATAGACTGTTTACAGTGGCAGACCCTGTATAGTAATGAGTAAGTCATCCTTTTCCGTCAGTCCTTTGAATGCTGCCAAAATGACGTCTGATTTCATTTGATCGCTAGTTTTACGCCATCAGACGTCGTTAACCAAAATGACGTCACACTGTCGTATATATGCGCTCAGAGATGAACTAACCCTTACTTTGTGAGTTGAGTTGGAACTGCTTTTCCTCATAACCCGTCGCATAAACGGCCAACTAGCTCAGGGACGTAAGAGTAAAAGGGGCGTCCCTACAACATCCAAAATTCAAAACCGAATACGTCAACCAAGCACAAAACAGAATCGTACAGCGTTCAAAATCGATCATATATCAAATAAAGACATTAGATTATGAAAAGAACTGTCATTGACATACTCCTGAAATAGCAGTTATCCAATTAATTACAAACTCATTTTAATTCCAGTGTAATCAGATAATTGTAGTTGCCCCTAAACCTAAATCTTATCTACGTCACAAGCGCTGATTACATATTGCCCTTAACGAAATTGTTGAAACTAAAACGTAGCATAAGACTTGAAATTAAAATTAGAAGCTAAAACTTGAACACTAAAAAGAATTAACATGTAATACCCCTTTGGACACAAAACCAACGTACCTCTAACTAACAAGACGGCTGCTTAGAGAATACAGTAACAATAGACTAAATCGGTTCGAACTCCATATACGGCGAAGAGAATTTCTAAAACGTTCTTAAGAGATAATGAATAATTCAACAAATGGCTGCCACTTACGTATTAATAAGTCCAATTATATCCTCCAAACGAGAGAAACTGGGCAAAACTCGTCCAAAACCACACCGAGAAATCCCACAAAAATAGGTTAAATCGCCAAAGAATTGAGAAATTTGCAATTAAAACCACAACCAAATAATACAGTGACTTTCAAACAAACAATATAACTTATACGTACTTGGGAAAATGAATTGTTATGCATTTTTTACCTTTTTACAGTGTCGTGTCTATTGGAACTCTGTTAATCACATTCGTTTTATGCAAATGTGTTTCCAATACTTAATATGTCACATTCAAGTTTGTTCTGGCTAGGAATATTGGAGATTTCGCAATATTTTATGATGTAAAGTACCTACCCACAACTTTTTCTGTAGGCAACTAACTATATATAATTTTATTGGTGCTCCTTACGGCACTTAGTTAACGGAAGCTGTTTTCATTTATATTTTGCCGGAATTTTATTCGCAACCTGCTATTCTCGAATCATAAACACGTGTCCCAAAAGACATACATAAAGCTGGTTTTGCTCGAGCTATTTATCGTAACCTTACTCGGTCATATAAATTTTATTACCATTTCATAAATCCCTTACTTCTCCTGAGACAACCGCTCCAGTTCTCTTCAATAAAAAACAAATTCGTTAAAATGGTCTCTGCGAGCGCGTTCGGCTTTGTATATTTCGTTAAATTATCCAGATTATTATAATCTAACTATACGCAACTTGCGGTCACTTTGCGATCTCCACAATTCCGATGATTGTAAAATGTCGGGTATTTAAATCATTCCGCCCTTGATGTGGTCTCTTTGATTGCAGGTGGACGAACGCAGACCCGGGATCAGAAGAGCTAATGCTGAACAAAAGTGAGTAAACAATGACCTTTTATTGAAATTTCGTGTTTTATTTGTATCATATTTATTTTGCAAGAACGGTAATAACTACCCTTGTTTGAATTTCACAATGAAATTGAAATTACGAGTATTTATCGGTTGTGATTATTTAAGGACTGCTTTACAGAATAATGGGGGCGCATATGAAAAATGAAAGTTCATTAATTCTGTTTAGTACCAATAACTGGAAATAAAAGATGGTTTTTTAATTGATAAAAACTCAGGCGGTATCGGTTCATTTAAATTAGCTACTTATCTATGTGAAATGCTCAAGTTTTCAGAAGAATTGAAAATGGTAAAGACGTGGCAGGTGAGCATCCCACACCTCGGCACCATAAATCAGCACAACATGGCGACTCGAACACAGTCTGCACATGGCACGGTTCCGCATACTTCTTATCGCCCCCAATGAGACTTTCGACAAATTAGTCATCAGTTTTGCTGGTTTCCTTTCCTTCGTCTTTCTTTATCGCGTCGCAGGCAAATGCGACGTCGTATTTATGCATTTCCCTGTAATGGCACTCCGTTTTTATTGTACGCCGACAATATGTCACGTAACCGGGAGGTAGATAGCGAATAAACGTTATTACGATTATACCTGACTGCTAAAAGCAAAACAAAATTGTGGTTTTCATAATGCAGTTGTAAACCAACCCTTTTATACGTGATTCTAAAGCAAAGTTTGTGGGGACCCGTTCGCTTAATAAATGCGAAGAAGCGATTTTTATTGTTACAATAATGGAAAAACGTTAGAAACCCCGCCACCGTCGCCTTTTTTCTTAAATGCAAATATGATGTAGAGGAGCGGAAAAATATCGAGACTCTTCTCCTCCAGATCCACAAATCACAACCGTTCTTTGAATGGCATCCGTATAATTAGAAAACTTTGAAGTCAATCGGATTTCGTATATATCCTAAAGGTGAGGCGCAGCATAAATCTGGATATATTTACGAGCGGGTTCATAGATCGTTTGGAGATATCGTATATGTTAGATTTCTTTGCACAGTAAGGTTCATATATCACACGGTATATCACGTTTTGGTCCGATAAATCAGAGCCACAAGGGCTGGTATGCCAAGTCACAAGCGGTACCGACATCTCCCTAAGCCACCGAACTTTATACTCTGTTTGTTTCCTTATTTTCTTTCGCTTTATGCCGGGATTTCTCTATATTTTAATTAATAAATTTGTCATTATAAGCGGCGCTCTGCCGACAGCTTTATTTCCACTTAAGATTTGAAGAGGAACGCGGCACGATAAACCAAACCCGGCGAGATCTGTATTTACCTAAACGTC
The DNA here is from genome assembly GCF_008802855.1 of Photinus pyralis. Classification (NCBI taxonomy): domain Eukaryota; kingdom Metazoa; phylum Arthropoda; class Insecta; order Coleoptera; family Lampyridae; genus Photinus; species Photinus pyralis. Next base: position 4,364,039 of record NW_022170738.1, read on the forward strand.
ATTACATACACACTTTTCTGTGAGGCTGTAGCTACGTTAAAACCACAGATTTACATTTGGAAATGGAGCATTCTTGGACTATTTCACTATATAACCATTAAAACGATCCAAACGCAAGATATAGCAGATTATGTACATGTATTTTCTCTCCCATTTCCATTAGTGTCCTCAAAGAAGTGCCATTCAGTGTAGTTGCAAATCAAAATATTATACACAACAGTTTTGAGGCAAAAAATGCAGTGTTATGGCGATCTTCAGTTCTGCAATCAAAATTATTAGAAGATGGGTGTTCAAATGCCTTTTTTCAAAGAATATGTTACACCACTGGCCCAATTAATATAACCTGAATAACACAAAAATAGATGCACCAAGCTACCTCAACATTCCTTTTTGAACGCACAATTAGCAGTTTTCCAGAATTGAAGCTACTGCACTTATCTTTGAATGTACAACCACCGTTACGTATTTGTCCGTTAATTAATTCAAACTGTAATTGTTGATATGACTTGAATCGACATTGGGTATAAATAAAAATAAATCCGAATAGAAAATCCTCACACTGCGTCTTTAAATACGGTTAGTTGGCCAGTTGAGTGATATCCCTCCCTCCCTTTGACTTGATTGTTCCACAACAGAGTTATGGCTATTCAGTGTTTATTCATTTATTCCATTTATTTATTTATTTATTTATTTATTTATTTATTTATTTATTTATTTATTTATTTATTTATTTATTTATTTATTTATTTATTTATTTATTTATTTATATTTATTGTCCCTCTCTTGCTCTGGGTCCCCAACAGGCTTTCGCTCAATTACAGAGTGACCCGCATAATGCTTTTTTTAGCGGTGCCCGAGAGGTATCGTATATTTACAATTATGAAATGATTTATAACAACTCCCAAATAATTAATTTAACACAGAATTAATTGTGAACATTGAACGATTTTAACAATAAAAAGGAAAAAGGAAGTAAACAGTTTTTAACATGGACTTTTGAAATGTTTATATAATCAAACTCTTACAGTTTGCGAACTGTACTGTGTTTATTCCCAGGAGGCGTCTAGTCCTCCTGGCGAGAATCGTCTTATTAAATTAGACAACGGCATACATTGGCATATGCTGTTGATACCTCCATAATTAAGTACCTCAGTTGCTGTTGTTGCTTAAATGCTTACTCTGTGGCGATAACGAGATCGGGCTAGCTATGGTTGGTACAGGAATATATCTACATGATTGGATATCTTGCAGTGTAGGCGGAAGCGGGTCACATATGCTCGGTACAGGCTAATATCTACAACCACATGATTTACGTAGCACCAGGTCCTGCTGGGGTGTTGGTGAAAGCGCATAATGGTGGCACTGGCGATCGTCTACGGAACTTACGTAGTGCGCTCTTAAGGCGCTTCTGCCCCCTCTTTGGGGTAGATACAACCATGTTTATCGTCCCGTATCATGTCGACTTGCCGCGCTACGGAAGAGCTTGCGCAGTTGATGCGTCACTATACGTCATCCCAGCTTCGTCGTTTTAATGCCTCACTATAGGACAGCTCGGCTTGATCTCACTGCTTACTGTAGGACAGCTTGCAGTAAAATGAATTCTACCACATGCGCGTCGCCTTATAAAGCCCTTTTGGACGAAGGGGATGATTTTAGCACTGCGTGGGGAAAACGCCGCATTGCTGACATCCCGCTATGTTGATTCTACTGTTAATGATGCGTATCACCTACCATATGTAACACCACAGAGTGATTGAAATTGTATCACAAAGAAAATAAACTCTTCATATCTCAGCTGCATCAAACCACTACTTCTGACTTACAAAGAACATAGTGAAAAGCAAAGTAACGTAGATGAAAAGTTTGACTTTTCTCCTCGAAAAATTTAATAGACGTGGTGATCGGACTGCACATCCTCTTTCGTGTAATAGATTTATATTCCTTAGATTTGCGAGATTTTCGAATGTTGGCAACAGTTTTTAAA
>NW_022170738.1:4366122-4438222 GCF_008802855.1 Photinus pyralis
AAAAATGCCCCACTTCCAACCACAATCGACCTGTTTCTGTGCGTTTTTTCCAAAAACTATTTCCTTACGAGTTATTCAGTCTGTTTCGTTTTCATTGTGCCACTCTGTACATATGGGCTATGTATACTTTTAAAAAATTCGCTGTGGCTAGCAGAGATACCACCCACACATCTGCGCATGCGCGATTTCTTTCTTTCATGTCCTAAGAATATATGTACCAAACTTGATTCCAATCCGTTCACCCGAAAATGAGGGTACAGACCAAAATACAGAACGACAGACAGATCATCATCGACATCGAGATTTTGTTTGATTCGGATTCCTGGTGGAGGTCATTTTTTACCCCAATGCAATACCTCTAATACTAACGTGCAATGGCCACACGTAATTAAATTTCTCCCGGTAATGTCAAGTCGAGTAAGCGATTCGAATTGTTTTTATAATAACGTCACCACGAACTTTGCCGAACGCGTATTAAATTAATTTTGTGCTTATTTTAAATCGAAAAGCGTCAAGAGGGGCCTTAAAGATTCGAGAAGAGTTTTAAAACAGGTTTCGAGAATTTTGGAGATTTAATTGTTAATGATTAAATTCTTGAAGAGAGGATTTCAAAAACAAATTTTGCTTGTCGCGTGTAGGTGCTGGTTGCGTATAGTCATCTATTTAAAGTTTTGATTTATTTTTGCAAACTCAAACTACTACTACGGGTCAATGGCGTAGCTGTTGAAAACAGGTAATCTGACTCATTAACTTATAGAATTACAAAGAGCTTTTAGCAAGTCTACTAACAGTACAGACTGAGAATTTAACAAACAGAAATAATTGACTCTCGGAAACTTTAGGATACCTTCGTTGTAAGTAGGAGTGGAACAAGTGTCATGCAACCCTTTTCGAATGGACACTCTTGTGCTTGAAGGCGTTAAGAAGAAAAGAATTATCCAACAAAAAAAGAGTCAATTTGAGGGAGGACCACCCCGACTAGATTCCGAGTTCTAAATCTATACGAGAAATGGAAAAATGGGATTAAAATAATTAGTATGAGTACTTAAATATCTGCACTGCACAAGTTGCACTTATGGCAATTGCATCGACCTGTTTGATGTCGTCGCTTTGATACGTACATTCAGCTCGCTAATTCCCGAACTCGTTCTGTAAAGCGGGCCCGAAAACGTTTCCTAATTAAGCTTCTGTCGCAAACGTCGTTTGGCTTTTTTAGAAGTTTAATTTTTAGCATCTCAAAAACCGCCCGAGCTGCGATAGGAATGCCCCTTTTGGGGTAACCATGACAACGAACAGTGTACGTTAATTTAAGCCGGAGCGACTGGGTCGGGCGAAAAAAGTTAATTTTCCAATGTAATGAATAATTTGTGTTTGAATTTCGCCGGAGGTATCGACTGAAAGGGTTGAGACGACGATGGGGGCGCAGTTCTTGGCGATCAATCACCGGAAGCGTGTCCTCCGTGCCAGCAAACATGTTATTCGATTAAAACAATTAGTTAAAAGTGTAAAAACGTTCTGGAATTGTGTCTGAAATGTGACCACGTCACTTAAGCAGATTTATTGTGGCGAGCGTCAACGCCCATTCTGCAAATTACATTAAAAATTAAACACGGATGTAGCGAGAACAATGTAGCGGCGCGTATGCGTTCTTTTATTAAAAGTGTGCGCCCACCGCGCCACGACAGGATGAAGTTTTAATCACCAGATAAAGGAAATCTCAGGGCGGCGGTGAAAAACAAAACCGAGCGCGGTGGGAGCCTCCAGCCATTGCGGAGACGCGGATTTAAAGAGGCGCTAGCTCAAGTCGTAGTCGTCCGCGTACTGATTGAGAACGTCGCGATTTTTCTTCAACCAATTAGGATTTCTTTTAATTGTCAAAATTCGGAAATGTCATGCTTCGCTTTAATTCCTCAGACTTGTATACTCGCGCGTCTCGGCGCTTTCCTTCGCTGAAAGAAGAAAACGCTTGTAATGCGCGGTTTTGAGCCAATTTATGCATCTATTCCATATTTCACAAGTCGTTTTCATAATTCCACGCATCAGCCCGGGAGACAAGCACGTTACTGCTCATCGTATTTCCATTTTGTTGAGGGGCTCTACTTTCTATAAGAGCGCGCACCTTATGCCATTTGCATACTCGTCAGCTGCGCCACCTCAACTTTTCCTCGAATAAAGTTGTGCTAAAAAGGTACTCGGAGACAAACTATCAGGCCAAATGTGATGCATTTCAAACACCTTTTACATATTCCACGCCGTGTGTCACTTGTATTTCGTATGGATGAATATATCAGCGTAAATGGAACCGAATCGAATGGAAGAGTATATCGAGATTTCCACTTTTCCTAAGTCGAAAATATAACCACTCACTTTGCCCTCACATATAGACCTACAAACTTTTATCATCAGCGATGTCAGTTTCAATTCCCCTCGCATAATTTTCTCTTAGTTTAGTTACACGGCGAATATCTCCAGAAGGTAAGGTAATGCCTCCAACTTTATTTTTTTTATTAAAATGTTATCTAAACAAGACGAAATTTAAATCGTTCCTTTTTAAATGAAATTGGCTTAAGTTATGTAAAACTTTTTCACGTCCTAATGATCATTTCAAACCGAAGGTCGCTCAACTAAATCCACAACCGCATAATTTAAAAATTCGTGCAAAATTGAGATCCAGATTGGGATATTAAATTAGAGAACAAAATGCAAAAAATACGACTTCAGCTTTTATTTTTAAAACTTACATTATGGCAAAGTGTGCTCATGACTTAAAGGGCTTTGCCCCTTACTTATTCCGCATTAACCGCGAAAGTCTATAAGCGTGTCCTTAACTTTTTTCTAAGCACACAATGCGTTTTTCAAGATAAAGTTAGAACGTAGTTGTTGATTCGAACGGAAAGTACCTAGAGAGAGTCCAACGATGAGCTGATTATTATCTAGGAAATTAATATGAATCAATGATCCCATTTCAGCTGAAATATTTTCAATCGAGTACCACTTCTGGTTACACTAGAACTTGACTCACACTTTGTTATTTTAAATGGAATGCCCTAATTTTTATTCACAGTTTGGAGTAAATTTGATATCAGTGGTCATAAGACGATGTTCGTTTTAGTATGTGAACTCTTCCGATATTTTTGGAAAACGCAGGCCACGCAAGTTCACCGAATTCAATTTACCAAACTCTTTTTGTCGATCAAACAAAAATTCCTCGATATTTATTCGAGTCGGAGTAAATTCTTCCACTTAAAACTTGAGAAAAAACTGAAGAGAAAATTTGTCTAGTATATCTTTTCTAGCAAACTGAAGTAAACGCAACATATTACCTACTCCGAAATAATAAATAATGTGCTACATGTTTTAAATAATCTATCAACCTCTGGACGCAATTGTTACATTTCCTACGAGATAGTGGAGGGTCTTGACCACCCATGTATTGTTCAACTTGCATCCGTCTCATACCTTCTTCACCTCGACACTCGAATGCTCGGTACCAACCCTCTATGGGATATAAAGGACATGAGGTTGGCGACGATCCATTCTCCGCTGAGGATATTCAATCCAGAAATCTCAAAGTATTCCATTATTGCAACTGATTTTGGAGGTAAGACATGATTATCCCTTAGAAATTAAAAGGCTTATATGGCGTGGATTGTACGCACAAAAGCCTATGCATAAATATGGTGCTGTTGCATATCGAATTCGGCATCCGTTTTGCGGCTCGGATATCGATCTTATAATTCAACCGCCAATCGCAATCAGATTTGATAACGCCAGCTTCGATGGAACGCGTCCTCACTTACGCCGAATAAAGCGCAATTCTTCGAAGTACCTTATTTCTTCTAACAGTAATAAGAACACGTGCGTTAAATAAATTTCGGCTGATAAAAACTCTATCGCAAACAATCAGATATGTTTTTTTTTATTAAGCGTTTTCGGGATCGTGCCCATTTTGGCCCACAGTTTAAACATAAGTCGGTTTATATTTTAAAACGAAATTTCACGTTTTACATTTTTTTTATTATTTGATACCAGATCAGCATTTATTTGCTATACATGGTTGGGCTATAGTAATGTAATTGGCAATAATCATAGCTATGCTTATGAGATTTACAATATTCATTACTTCACTTCACAGTAGTAAGTCTTGTGGTAATCGCCGTTTTAGTCTAGTATGGATGTGTGTTTTACCTAGGTGATACGTTTGGATGGAGGAATAAAGCTTGTCACACAGTTTATTTATGTAGTCGCTAATGAATGGTTGGCTGAGTTCATGGTGAATTTGAGTGTTCCTGATAAACCAGTTGGCTTTGACAGCTATACGCAGCACTTTATTTTGGACTACTTGTAATTTATTCAGTTGGATTTATATATAAGAAGGGCGCATTCGATTTGCAGTGACGATTTTTTGCTGATGATAGGGTATAATATTCCAAGTCTTGCATACGCTTCGTTCAATTTTTTGTTGATATGATAGCCCCACTTTAGCCTTTGATCTGGGTAAACTCCTACATATTTTATTGCACTGTCGTGCGGGTTGTACTCTATGATCTGGTTATGTACGGTTAGATTTGTTGGTTTTATGCACCGTCGTAGTGTAAATATTTTCGCTTCTGTTTTGTTGGCATTTACATTAGTGCACCACTTATCGAAATACTCCGTTATTTCATCAGTTCCATGTTGTAGGATGGTTATGGCTCGTTTTAGATCTTCTTCCTGGGCTATCAGTGTTGTATCGTCTGCAAACATTGCAAGTTTTGTTCCTATGGGTTGGTGAATGTCGTGTAGGAATCTGTTAAATAGAACTGGGCCGAGAATTGATCCTTGTGTTGTTAATGAGCATAACACATTCGGTCAAATGCTGGTTTTGTGAACTAAAACCTTGAACATCCACTAATCCGAAAACGCCATCAGGAATATTTGACTTGTTCAAAAGGACCACTTCGACGACCCATTGCGACAAATCTGAAAATCTCGTTCCGATTTGCTTCTCAGTATTGTCTGAAATAGAGATTAGACACACAATGCTCGGGGGCCCAGACGGTTTTTACTTCGTTTACTTAAATGCGCTATAAGCGTCGTTTATAGTCAGGTAAAAGGCGCCCTTAAAGAAAGTGCTCGATATTTTAAATCAAGTGTTTGCACGAAAACCCGAGAGCTGTTTAAAATATCAGCACTGATAATTTAATTAAGCGATCCCTTTTAAACGTTTCTTTGTGTTGGTGTAAGCAAAGAAGCCGAAAGAATCTGATCCGCAGACCTGCCAGTGTTCATTGCATTTTTATTGCGTTCTTTGAGGGGGATCTCTTTCGTACGGGCCAGATGATTCCTTTGTTAGAGACGGAAAGGAGTCTGTTTACATGAGCGTACCGCCTTCTTTTTCAGGTGCACACGCTTGGTTTACTGATTGGAAGCAAATTTTGTTATTAATTTTGAAATACTTGAACAAAGTTTCTAGCGACAAGCGGCGTTGTCTCTCACGATCTATACGTTATTCATAAAATGAAGCGAAAACTCCCTCGAGTAGAGTATGTACGACAAATAAAGCTATCTGGTTGTGATATATTGACATTAAGAGGGTCGGCACAAAGGCCGAATAAAGTGACCGGAAGCTACATGGAACCCGTTCGACCTGCAAATAAGATGTTCCGGTACGACGCTTGCTTTACTACTATGTTAACACTTGTTTATTGTTTGTTTAGACTATTTACCATCAAATTCATTTATACCTTCCCCGACAATACCACTTGCGCCTTTTACTTCTCGTTCCGTCGGCAATTTATTCGGCAAATTTTAATATTTAATTGGCCCTATTAAAATCATGTATAATACAAACTCCGCGGCGAGATTATCTTTATCTATACTTTCCTTTTAGGTCGACATACGTGGCGCGCCTTAAAGGTCCCTAAACGGCAATTGTTCACTTTAAAGTGTGTCATCTACATGTTGATAAGATATTCGCCAGTTCTTAAGAGGTAACATGGGGTAAGTCCCAAAGCTCGTCACCTTCATATCATATTCTCAAGTGTTTACGTGCCAAGTCGTGGAGTGCGGAAGAAGATGCTGCTACATTTTTATTTTTATCTGCCTCTCTGGCGCATGAATATTTAACAAGGAAGCAGGCTTAATCTGTGTCAGGGGAGCAGAAAGTAGCCAATATGAGTTTCTTAGCACACCCCACACTGGCAGAAGCGAGTCGTTCCTCGGAAACAACCGCCGCGGAATTAAGGCGCAAATGATTTTTGATTTATGGAAACACACAGTTTAGTTAGTTACTTTAGGCAAATATAGAACTTGAGGGATGATGGAAGTACGTACCGCAGCTTGCAGCTCGGCGTTCGTTAAATACCAGACCCGCTATAATAGCAGGACATGTTATACGGCTTCATAAAAATCAACCCCGTTTCGTTAGGCCTCTATCGTAAAAACCAATAAGCGGGTAGGTTAAAACAAAACCGCGCTAAAAGAAGGGGATGTGGTAAAACAGGAATTCACGGGAGAAAATATTTCAAGGTAGGGGAATGAATTGCTGAAAATTTTATATATGAAATGAAAAACACAGTATTCACTGAAACATCTGCTTTTGGATGAAAACCCTTTATCAGTTCCAATTTGCTCATATGGATCCAACACACAATGCCACCCTTAATGTGAAAGGATTACTAGTCTCTTAATTAAATGAACGTGCTCGAAGAACAAAGGCAAACTTCATTTTTCTCGGAGAGTTAAAATTACGTCAGATAATGAAAATATCGTGCCCTAAATAATTTAGATACTCTTTCGCCAGAAAAATATCTTTAAACCAATATTAGCGATATACTTACTACATAATTAAAGCACTAATTAAAAAGGCGTCTATTAGTGAGCTTTACGCTCGAATACGCATCGCCTTCCTGTTAAATTCCCACTCGATTATGAAAGATGGTAAACTGGGCGCGGTTAATGAGAATCTTAATCCGCATATTTTAACGAAAACAAAAACTTTATGGCAATGTCCAAACAGCGCTCGGTAATTGCGGAAGCGAGGCCTCTTTGTGCGTTAATTACCTAATGAGGAATGTGACGGCGTCACCGCGTTTCCCTTACACGCAATTCCGACAACTGCCGTTAAGAGTTGTAACACCTGATTACGTAGATTTGAGACATTAGGTTTTTGACTGTGAAAATGGAGCCAGGCAACGGCAGTATCGGCGTTTGGAGACGCAAGAGAGACGTCCGCCGAACGTGATGTAGGGGAGGAGGGAAGGCAGGCAGTCAGCTAGCAGCAGGCTAATTAGTTGATTTGTAGTGGCTCAAGGGGTCTCTCCTTCCCTCTAATGCAATCTAAATTTTTCATTCCGATGTGCTTCTCTCGGGAAGCTAACGGAAGAATCAGTCACACGGAATCGAGTTATATCATTTGCTTGATGTATTATAGAGATGATGGGGATCGATTATATAATTAAGTGCGGATGTAAATATATACAACACTAGGAATAGATGCAACTTTCGGGCATACACCGATGGTGTTGAAACACTGACCTACTGACTAAAAAATCGATTAGCTTTTTTGTGCTTACTCCATACACGCATGTTTGACATTAAAAGCTCCAAGTCGACATATAAGCCTAATCATTTCTTTCGAGGTGTAACTGTTGCAGTCTACAAAAAGTACCACAAGTCACTTAGTAAAAATGAAGTTTGGTCTGCATTTATTTAATCTTTTAAACATTGATGATCCATATGCGTTTGCCCTGTCGAAGACCCTAATTTTGCAATGTATCATAAACTGATCCACAGTAAGCCATTTTTGTATTTCACTTTTTTAAAAAGCACTTTATATTTACATTTTTCCCAGATGCCATTTAAACTATTACATATTAGCACAACAACCCCCCCCCCCCTTCTCATTATTTATTGAATCAAATGGACACAATGTACCATCTCAGCTACTACTAGCAAAACGTAAAACTAAGTAGGTATATGCGTATGTATATAATAAGTACAAACCACTCAAATTTTAATAAAACCACTAAGTATAATTGCTGGAAATTTTATAGAGGGAATGTGACATTGCTTTAAACTTACACATGATTATTTCAATTTATTAGTGTTTAAAATGCCGTTGAGTTGAAGCTCGGCTGCGGTACTAAGGGTCTCTGGTTCGAATCCGGGTCGGGCATGGATATTTGTAAATGTATAGTGGGTTAGGTTGGTAGAGCAGTCTTTGACTGAAACCCCGCCCACTCAAAAATAAAGGCAACAAAAATAAATAATTGTGTTCTGTTTAGGGGACTAGATCTCAACGCACAATTTTCGATAATGCCCACAACGCCCATCCGAGGTTCAACTCAACGGCATTTTAAACATTAATCAAATATACGCAGGTTCTATTTTGCCGTTTCCTCTGTCCATAGCCTTTCTTTTCATATGCGCGTACCCCCTCCCCTATTTCAGACCGTCTACCATCGTCACTCGCCTTCTTCCCCTTTTCTTTGTACCGACTAATGCTCCTTCGGTAACGTCATTCAGCAAACTATTCCCTCTTAGCACATGACCAAGCCACGTTCTTTTCCTTCTCAAAATTGTTTTATAAAAGATGTTCTTGCTCCTATTCTTTCTAATAACCTGTTCGTTCCTAATTCTCTCAGACCACTTTATTCCAAGCATTCTTCTCCACATATTCCGATTTCCGTAGCTTCAATTCTTTTCTTATCCTTTTATTAATATTGTCTATGTTTCACATTCGTACAGCATAACACTCCATACAGTATCATTCGCTATTCTTTTGTTTAGATTCATGTCCAACAACTTCCTGCACTATATTCGACTTTTTCCATAAATGCTTCTTTTGCCATTCCAATGTTTTTATTTATTTCAAGCTTCTCCAATCATCTGTTACAGTGGATCCTAAATATTTTCAGCTTTCTACCTGTTCCAATATATCATCTTTCACATACACTTGCATTACTTCTGGCTCTCTTTCACCTTTTCAACACTTTGAAGCCATGTACTGTACATACTCACTACTCGGTGTAAATATTAAATAATGTAGGGGATTTTCCAATCTACCCCTTTCTATTAAAATGCACCCATCACTTTTTCCCACAGAACACAATCAAACGCCCTTATCACATCAACGAAGTACAAACTTAAATTCGTTTCCTTTTCCGTATATCTCCGTATTTAACATCCGATATTGTTTTTTCCTTCTTAGGTATTGATGTTTTTGTATTTTGTTTTCTCTTCCATCTTTGCTATCATTTCCTGATTTATCCAAAGCGTCTTTGATCTTATTCTTTTTTTATACCAAACTTTGTCTTCAGCTCTTTTCATTATTCCCTTTTCTTGCTGTAAATTTAGTCGGTAATTATTTAATTCTATTGATTGTATTGTTTCTATGATCAATTTAAAACGAACAACGAAGAGAACATTTAATCGAATTTTTTTACGCCAGTTTGCAGTTTTATCGTGGTCATACGTTGATAAAACGTTGTTATCAGACAAGAGTTAATTGGCTTTTCGACAAACAGTATCACGTGCAAGATAAACGATGCAGGTGTTTTATCAGTTCTAGCGGTGTAGAGGAATTTTCGAGTGTTGTCGGGAATAACGATGTTGATTTTATTAGAGGAGGTGGTTTTTGCTTAAATAGGAAGAATAGAGAGTAAACAGGCTTATCTCGGGTTATTTATTGTCTGTGATACTAATTTTTGTACCTTTAGTCTAGCGGGCTATGCAATTTGAAATACTTGTAATTTTTCTTGGGTGTCAATTTGAATCTCAATTTGAAATTCAGGTCGGGTTTTATCTTTCTATATCATATTTTTCTAATGTCCTTTTGTTCAAATGTTATTTCCAAAAAAACTAAATTGTGTAATTTAAGCTAGATAGGTAAGTGTCTGTTAGGTGGTATAGTGACCGTATCCCATTTCACCCAGCAATACCCATTGATTACAATTCTTTGACATGTTTTTTACCATTGTGTCATATGTGGTAGCTCCTTCAACAGTTGGAACAATAGATTCCAATTTTACTGGTAGTTATATTAAGGACAGGTTCTTTTCAACTATGACATTATTAACACGATTAGTTTCAATTTTACTGTTTAAGGACAACGAGATTTTTTGGGTTTTTCAGTGAATATCTTTTGTGCGACAGTATGTAGCACCAATCTATTCTCCGGGGAACTGTCGCATAGTGACAAAACTGGGAAACTTGTATCGAAGAGCTTATCTTACCGTAAAATGTTCTGATTCCGAAGCATCTACTTCATTCTCGATATTTAAGCCAAATGATCATGAAATTTGAGTAGTATAGGGGTAGTGGCGGCAGTTACGATGGGTTTCTTCTTGACCTCATCTCTACTAGCAGAATTAATTGCTTTTGTAATCATCATGATTCCCAAATTTTTTTAAATATATATAGTTGGATCGATGGTGTACTTGATACTGAACTACAGAAGGTAATGGTGGTGCCGGTTATTCTATTATGATCTGATTCAGAAACTGAAGATTCATCTATCTTCATGATCCTCACTCGATTAAGAAACATTCACGTTTACAATAAATAGCATCTGGATTTTTATCTACATTTTCCTTATCACATGTTGATTTCCTTGAAATTCTGCTTTTTTATTTGTTTAACTTCTTCCTATAATTGACTCTTTTTTAATACATGTTTTTGGTAATTCTTTTCCAATTTTCCCATTGTTACGTTCAGTTGACGTTAATACAAATTTTTCTGATTATTTTTCCCTTCTTTTGCAGAGTTTTTTGGCTACAAAAAACATTTACCTTGGGACCTGGTAACGGATGTTACCAGTTTTGCTTCTACTCCTCTTTTGTGTCTTTCCTATATAATTAATTAAATTGGTAGTGATTCTTGTCATAGAATTTGATATTAATATGTCTCGGCTGCTTATCGGTTGATAATCCTTCTTCTAGTTGATTGTTTCTGTTATGTGGAAATTAATTGGATTCCCAGTTGTACTGTGCAGCGACCGGTCACAGAATCCGCATGTTATGTTCCGTTGTGCTGCGAAAATCTTCGACACTTTTGAAAAAAAGAACAACTGCCAAGCAAAGAAATAGAAAAACCTTGACACTATTAAAAAATACAAACAAGGGTAGCATCGTAATTTGTAAAATTATCATGTTTATGCAATCATTAAAAGAAACAGTAAGTGTGCATACACAAACTGTGATTCTGTCCAGGTTAAAAACAAGCTTGGGGAACAATGGGTCAGGTAATCAGGTAACAAAAAAAAGTGAGGAAACAGTGAAGTATACAGGATGCCTACCTTTGATGCAATAAAAACTGTACGGAAAGTGGCCTTGGTGGTCAAATCCAATTTTATACGCATATAGATTCCAAACTAAAGAGTTTTTGTTAGCTAGGTCCCGTCCCTGTGACGAGTAACTTTGACCCTCGTGCGTGAATCCCAGGCCTACAGTCGAGATTCGTTTCGAGATCAATCAGAGCCTTAGATAACGTAACTAGTTTGGTTACAGTGTTCCCATCCGTGTGACTGTCTTTTTACCGTCAAAAATATTAGTTTACAAACAAGTCAGTACCCTCCACATAACTGAGCGATACAACATGAAAAATTAAACTTCGGACCAGAGCCATATTACAAAGATCAAATGAATTTAAAATTTACACCAACCATGAAGTTCAAGACACGAAACAGCATTTAGACTAAACGCAATAAAAATATGAACAGAGAAAACACAAAGCAAAATAACATGAAAGACTCCTTAAAAAAGCCTTGTTTACATTACTTCAATTGCCCATAGTTTATATTATGAACTAATAAAAAAGAAAAGCATGGTTCAATCAAGAGATTTTACTGTTCACATATAAATAAATGGAAATAAATATTCAGTGTGAGTATGAGTAAGATGCATAAATGTAAGGCTGTAAAACAAAAGGAATATAAAAATGTGATAAATATTTGATGACAAACACACAAACTTCAACCCAAACTATTATACTGATAACATTTAGTACAAGAGAGTTCTGCGAAGGTCGAAAACTAGATACCTGTTTTTACAAACGCAACTTTACTTTACGGCTACAATTTGCTGCCTTCTTCTTCTTTGCATACGCTGATCACATCTACTCTCCTTTTCGTCTAGTTCGAAATGAAGGATTACCACGTCTTGAACCGCTTCTGTTCATCTACCATGCACATTCAGGGTCCTGTCGGTATATACAGCGTGGGATCCTACAAATATATCAGTATTTTCAGCAAACAATAATTCACTAATGTTTTGGGAGGTGTTTTATTTTTTAAGGTACTGAATGCAAGTTCTTCTAGCTTCAGAAATAATCTTATGGTATCTTGTCCAACTATGGTTCTAAATTCTTCAAAAGACAGGGATATGTCAGCCGGTATCCCTACCTTTAGTTGTTGAGAATCGGGATTCTTTTTGAGATTTTGACCAATGCATTTTGAATAGTCAATGGACGATTGACGTATTGTCGCACCGCGTCTGGTTTCAAACGTACTTTCACATCGTATTTTTCACAAGAGAAAATCCGCTCAACGCTAAGTGCTTTCGTGTCACCTATCCTTTGCCCACTACGAAATTTTAAACTTGCTTCGCGCCCTCTTCCTATCTCCTGAGGCAGCCACTTCGGGCCGAGAAAAGATCGTGGACTGCGTATCCTTAATCACTACGAATTCCGGAAGTACCGACACCACAGGTTAAATATCTTCTCCTCCAGGTTCGAAAATTTTTCGGTTTTTTACATTTATTTCAGCACCCTCTATGGAGGGGATGATAATGAAACTTATACTTTACCTTGATAGCCGCGCCCATCCTACCTACCACCATCAGCCGTCGTGGCGTCCCCTTTGCTTTTACCGTGTGTCCTTCGCAATTCCTTAGGGACTGCGATCTGCCAAGTTGTAACTTATAATTTCTTATTTTTCTGATATATCGTTATCTATCACGTCCGAAAATTATTAATGTGTCGGAGTTTGAGGGTGAACTTGTTAATAAAACCCTTTTGGTATTATCAGAAACCTTCCTTCTTATATCGAATCTTCAATTCGAATAGGTTTTTTCCAGAAGTATCTAGCACTCGGGTTTTCCTTGAAGTGTGGTTGGTCACAGATTCTTTCGATATCCTAGAATCCTAGATACTGTACTAACATTACACCTGATAATTCGAGGGACCTACTTCTGGAACAGTTGTATCTGGACCATGTTTAGAATAGCAGAAATTAGAGCATATTTCACAGTCACAGCTCACAGATTTGTATAGCTGTAATTGTTACCTGTAAAACACTTGCAGATTACTCAAGCCGGTAATGCATTAACATCAACATCCATAACGCCTTAACAGTTGCCACGTATATCCTATAATAAATGTGCATTTGGAATGAGTATAGGCAGGACTCTGGCGAATAACAAATTGCGTTATAATGCAGTCCCTTTTGCTAATAAAATTACATTGTTGGCTTCCACAATGCACAATCTTAATACGGAACTTGCAAGAAGAATTACATTGCGTTGGCATTGTGAAAATTTTACACCACGGACCCGCGCGGTTGACAATAATAAGGGCTGGCTAAATTTTATTAATTCATAAATCAAACTAATTATATTCCCATTAAAAATTTAATACAGTTTGAAGCGAATTCTGTAGGTTTCACTCCGAGCAAATATTTGGATGCCGTCGAAATGTAATTATAATAAGCGGATAAATTTAGGTTGGGGCATCGAAATATGTCAGTCAATGGAAATGTTACAAGGCCTAGTTGTAGGTCGGTAGTTTATGGTGGTGAAAGACAATGAGAAATTTGGTCATTGGCGATGACCACCTAAGGGGCTCGTTAATTCTTTACGCGTATACATGGACGCTGTCAAACAATCAGCGAACCTTCATCAAGCCGGAGAGGTCTGCAGAATCCCGATAAAGCGCTAATTCCCGCAATCAAATATTGATTCAAAACTCACCCTCACTCTTCTTCTTACTTCGCTCGTTTTACATATAACGCCGTTATTAGAACGCGATGATTTACTGTAATGACTTTTTTCAGTAAAAGAACCAAAGCCGGTGTTAATAATGTTAATTAATATTTGAGATGTGGACGAGGGTGTAACGAATCTTTCAATATTAGCTGCAAACTTTTATTTTAAAAGAAGGGGGGTTGCACCTGCCGTTATTAGTTAAATTAAAACGGCGGCGGCGGCGGCGGTGACGGCAGTTCTAATTTTGCAGAAAGAATACGTCCGCCTGTCAGTTTGCTCTAATCACGGTTTGTTGTATTTAGAATTTATACAAGATGAATCATTTTGAAGTTTACCCTGAATTTTAGAGAGGAAATTAAGTGTCAACTCATCGCCCGAAACCGTTAACCGACCGACAATCCTTTGAATACTTTTGCCATTTTCAAATACCAATAATACCGCGTTTTAATGAAGTTTCCCACTAACCCGAGTCAAAAATGTCCACAAAACTCTTAATCTACTTTTTATTTTAAATTATCGCTCAAATACCAACTGAAATAAAGTTAATCTGTTCATGCCAAATAAAAGTCATTAGTTTGAGAAAGAAGCGGTGCATTAAAGAGCATCCTGCTTCTTGTTCGTGGCCCCGTGAATATAAAGAGTTACATTATAACAGGCTCGGCGAAAAAAAAGGCAAAACGCGATGCGGGGGTGTTTGGAGTAATTACGTTAGAGAAGAAGAAGCACCTGCTAGTGACGGGTCCTGCACCTAAGATGCCCTATCGGTGTTTTAATTACCTTCATTATGCTAATTATACGACCGTTGCGTTTCAATAAAGCATTCTTTAAGAAGTCTCCTACAGGAACTCGGTTAGCATTAAGCAGTATGCAGAAGCTGTTTTCTGACATCGCATGGGATAGTCTTATTTCGCAGTTAAAACCTATTTTCAAACCTAATTGGAGCTAGAGATTGGGTTTACTTACAACTGGTTGGGTAGTGAAACTGCAAGAGTTACTCTCATGATCTATAAAATATTTTGGCCATAAACCACTGTTAATTTATGAGCGGATTCCAACACCAACATTTCTTGTTTAATCAATCGTGAATGAGGTTAAATATCAAAACTTCATCTAAGGCAAAACTGAATAACTTGTTCCATAAGCAGGATAGGAAACCATAAACCCGTGAAATATACCTCTCGGCCCACTCAGGGGCGAGGGAGGAGAGGGGGGTTAGTTAAAACACCTTCCCGACGAAATAAAACAGCTTTTCATGAAACAATTTTCAATAATTAAAAAAATGCATTGCTTAACAAATTACGTAAAGCTGAAACAAAATATAAGTATATAAGGAATAATCAAATTTAGAATACTCAATGCGCCCTAACCTTAAACAATAATGTTTTATCCAACGATAATTTGTTAATAATCATTTCCTTGTCTTATTCTCGAACGCTTCCGAGTATACTAAAATGTTCTCTAACAAACACGTCACATTTCTCGGAAAGATTGCGTCACATCTGACTTTGCTCTTGATCGCCGATGACTAACTAATCTTTCATGGCGCCTCTATGCCTGTATAGGAATTTCTGGAATTTTCGCTACAATATGTTTCTTGATATAAAGTAATTAATAACAGCATCTAAACCAGTTTTGACATCTACCACAAACGGTACTTTTAGAGAAATGATCTACATCCAGGGGCGGACTGGCCCGGGGGGGGGGCGGGAGGCGATTGCCACCTGGCCTGTAGGTCATATTGGCCCGACAGAAATTTATAATTATGTGCTGTATTTAGTTTCTTGCGCTATTAATAAATTACTAACACATTTCTCTCATTGGGGTTGATGTTAGGTTGTTCATTAAAAAATTCTGTTTTTATTTAAGTGTTTTACAATGGATTTATCATTTTTTCTCGTATTTTGTAAGTGCTTAAACACAATTATGGGCGACTCGCCTCGTTTGTATATTTTGTTACTTTTAATTATCAGGTGCAATTAAAAAAAACAAAATTCTAATTAATTTTCGAGAAAGGAATACTTTAAAATGAAGCAAAAACCTATGCAATTCCACCTGGCCCGTAAGTACCCAGTCCGCCCCTGTCTACATCCTGTTTTTCATCTTTCGGAAGCACTGCGGTGAATTTTTTTAAGAAATCCCAGTTGTTTACAACACTTAAAATTTCTTCTCGTAATCGTCCAAATGTGACAAGATCATTAAATCGTAAATGGTAATATTTTTTCTAGAATAAGCATAGCTATAATCAGAGCCACCAGCATGTGTATCCGTGGTACCCGCCACAAATGGAAGCGTACATATGCCTATGAAGATGGAGCCGCCCTCCCCAATATCCAATAATACTCCACATTTATATATACTTAGTTATTTCATTTTTAGCGCATTTTTGCAAATTTATATTATACATATAATAAAAGGTAGCCTTTAACTTAATTTTGACCGACTGACTAGCTGAAGAAAAGGAAGAAAAGGAAAATGCTTGTAGGAGGGCGAGGAGTGTACATGTACCTACCAAAGCTGTGTAATTAACAGCTTTAGGGATGGGGCTACATGATGTGGCGACATTTTGGCGCCATCCCCGAGCGTGTTATACGAACTTGGTGATTTTTCAGTTTCCTATCTTCTTCTACAGTTTTTTTCCGATTGTTTTCAAATTGGTGTCGAAAAGATCTCTTATAAACGCGCACAACTCCTGCGTGATGGAATTTTGTTTTTTTCCTAGGGGCGAAATTAACCACCTTTTGAGGTGTCGATTTTGGACGCCCAAAGCCCAGAGTTCGAATTGCGGTCTCGTGTCGAGACTCACCAAAATTCGAATTGCGGGTAAGCGGGACGTCATAAGTGGATACCACCAAAGGGACTGTAGCCCCCGGGCCCCGACAAGATCTCACTGATGGTAGAGTCGAAACTTCAAACGCGAATTGCTGGTAAATCGGACGTCGGAAGCGGATACCGACATAAAGAATGTGGTTGCCCCCGACAAGACCTTACTGATAGTGGAGTCAAAACTGTGTAATAGAATATACTGATCTGCCACAGAAAAATGCGCTAAAGTCCCTTTTCGATCTATAATTCAAATCGGACTTGCAGTTTTTCTCCGCATTGGTTTAAGCAAAAAGTACTAACGACGCTATACAGATAAGTAATTGATAGCATCAGTAAGTAGAGAAATTACGTATTTCCTCAGAGTTTGAGGTTAGTAATCCATTCTCAAGCGAGAGTATCAGAGAAGATGCACGGATCTTAGTGGTAAGATAATCGGCCTGGGGCGAATGATCGCACGAAAGATCAGGCAGTACCGCATGACCACGAGAATCAGTACAAAGTCTCCCATTTGAAATTAACTATAACAAAAGATATCTCGTTAAAACTGCAATTTTATGATTCCTATCTGGTGTGATGCCTCATTTGGTGTCCTTTAAACATCCCCATTGAAAGAAATCCAGTGATAGACCTGGTGACCTCATTGGCCATCTTTGTGAGTCATTCGTTGCCACCCAGTTTCCATAAAAATCGTTCTAAATATTGTTCAATTATGTGGACGTTATGCGCAGAAACCCCGTTTTGCTGGAAGTATATAGATACATTCTAACGTTATGCTATCCACAAGGTTCTTTACTGGTAAATTGAGGTTCATTTGCGAAAAAGGACTTTCAAAGTCAAAAGGAACATTCACTTCGATTTTTATTCAAAAGATGAAAACCTGTTAACATTCTCAGTTCTGCTGAACTTTACAGCGGATAGGATAAAGCATCGGGGAAAACGGTCTATATCATTGGAATTGAAATAGATTTAAAACTTATTGACTAAGGTACCAAAAAAAATTATACAGAAACACTGGACTTTTCCTTTGCGCTCCTAAATAACCCTTAAATATTCAAAAAAAAACACAAACTTCATCTAGAGAAAAAAATGAGAAATTCTTGGAGGTATTAATTTAAATTTCCCGATTTAAAATTGTCCTTTGGAGAGAAGTTAAACTCCGGTGAGGATTTTATCAGTTCACTCTGACGTAATCGATTTCACGCAATCATTTTTGACCCGGAATCGCGTCTTCAGCGGATAATACCCACAAAATAGGCGCGGAGGTATTCCAGGTGGTAAAACCCACTGTAATTGAATTTTGTAATTCGTTTGACACTCGCCCTTGGTAAGTGTGGCATTTGGAAGGCACAGCAGGAAAGGCTTGGAGGTGTTTTTGGGACTGCAAATGGAAGCTCTCGAAGAGTTACAACTACTGAAAAATAATTGACCAAATAGAAGCATTGCTAAGGGAACCTACAGAAAATGCCCCACCAGGAAGTGTTCACAGGAACCATGAAACTGCAAGTCTTTGTTTTTTGTAATATAGGGTGTCAAAAGTCGAGATGTACATACACATTTTAAGTGTTAACCAGGCTTACTCGCATCATGTAGTTTTGCTTCTTTTTTGGCAGTTGGTTTCTATAAACATATGCGTTAAAATTGTGGTAACGTTTTACGAAAATGGGCGTTGAATGAAAGTTTGTGTATTACGTGATTATTTCCGTCAACAAGGAAACCGCAATTGGCCGAATTGATCAGAAATTCGTTAAGACGAGGTTTGTGGTGGATATAAAGCATTGGAGTATTTTCTCAACGAAATGGGATTTAAATAACGAATTTGACATTTTATTTGGTTAAAAAATCACAAAATGTGCGGGATGTTATAGCAGGTTGATACATATAATTTCACTTCACATAAAAGCTCTTCATGAAGAAGAAAATTTTTAGTGGGTTCAAAGGAGATCTGCTTCAAAAATCTTTCCCGTAAATAACAATAACTGAGGGGTTACATGTGACGTCAACAGTTGTTTGGAATGCTCACTGCAAAAATTGTTACTAAATAATAAATTACAAATTCTGGTCCTTAATCCATTGAAATGTCTACGTGCTACTTAAGCTTGCGTTATTAACAAACAAAAGTTTTAACTCGCCTCTAAAATATTCCGCAGTTTTTTGCAGTCCATCGCTTAAAGAAACCTTAGGTTCCCACCCTATATGTTTTTTAGCTCTCCTGATCTCCGGTTTGCGTTTTTGAGGATCATCTTCGATCGGTGCCACGTGCGTTATCTCACTATCACCCCCCACCACCTCCTTAATGATCATTGCAAATTCGTTTATGGTGTGCTCGATGGGATTGCCGAGATTTACCGGCAAAGTATAATTGGAATTCATTAAAGCGATTAGTCCGTCGACTAAATCTGATACATACTGAAATGATCTCGTCTGCTCACCTCCACCGTAAATGGTAATATCATGTCCCTGTAAGGCCTGAAGAATGAAATTTGAGACCACTCGCCCGTCGTTAAGGTGCATTCTGGGCCCGTAGGTGTTGAATATGCGAGCCACGCGGACGTCGGTGTTCTCCATCTTGGCGTACGCGTACGTCAAGGTTTCCGCAATTCTCTTGCCTTCATCGTAGCAAGCGCGCGGGCCAATCGGATTAACGTGTCCCCAATACGTTTCGGGTTGCGGGTGTATTTCTGGATCGCCGTAAACTTCGGACGAGCTCGCAATCAAAATGGTCGCATTTACCCTTTTAGCCAAACCGAGCATGTTCAAGGTTCCTAAGCTGTTCGTCTTGATCGTTTTCACTGGATTTGCCATGTAATGTGGTGGACTGGCCGGACTTGCCAAGTGGTAAATTTGATCTACCTCGATGTAAAGCGGGTTAATAATGTCATGGTGGATCAGCTCGAAATTAGCGTGGTCTAGCCATTGCTCGACATTTTTTCTACGTCCTGTGAGGAAATTATCAACCACCACAACCTCATGTCCATCTCTAATTAATTTATCTACCAAATGCGAACCTACAAATCCTGCACCTCCAGTGATTGCAATTCGTTTTTTCCTTAAGTAATTTAAGAAAGTGACGTCTTCGTGCTGTTTTGGAATCCACGATTCTAACACGCGTAGCTTCTCTTGTAACTCGCGCACACCTGCAGCAGCATCTTCCAAACTACTCTTCAATAGCGAAGCTCGGGTATACACTTTTTCATTTCTGTCGCGTGAAGATAACAAATATATACTCGTAGTGAAAATTACCAGGAAACACACTAACCATCCCACTAATATTCTAAAATTGGTGAAGGAACAAAACATTGTGACGTTAACAGGTCAAATGTCTCTGTTAGAATATTTTAAGATTCACTGATAAGGCCTATCTCTAACTTTTGCTTCAATTACTGTTTGAGTATGTTGATGTAAATGCAATACAGTTCAATATTTGTGAAGTAAGTCCCATTACGATAATGACACGACATCTAATTAGGGCATAATTATGCTCTTGTTTACCACTCCATATTTGACTGGTATTTTATAATGATTACATTGTTTCATTTAGCTTGTACCTAAATTTCAAATGCCTGTGTATTCATTTTGAGGAACTTGTTCTGGAATCCGTAAATCTTGCTCGTCTTTATCGCATCTTTACCAAGACGATTTTATAGAAGAAATTTGAGCATGTAAAATTGTAAAGGAATCTTTGAAACTCTTTTTCAGCATTACACCATCCCTTCGCAGCTTAAGCTAACGCAGGTTGCGGCCTCCAAAACAAATCATTACATATAGGCTAACTACGACGCAAATAATAGCAACCAAGCGCCAGATTACAACGACACAAGACTCAAGACCACAAATGAAGGAAAAATCATTTTGAGTGTGATAAAGCATTCTATTGGTCAGCGTTCTTTCGGTCAATCAAGTCTGAAGTCTTCTTCACAAGGAATTACTTTTACAGGTGGTCGTATACTGAATATACCGATTCATCCCTTTGGGGCGTGGTGGTTTGTTAGCCCCTTGTTTTGAAAGTCGTAAAGTCCGTGTTACAGACACAAACAACAGAAGAAAAGAGAAAAACGAAAGAAAAAGGGAGAAGGGCGACATAAAAGTGATACTCTGGAATGTAGAGGGGGTAAAGCGACGCTCAATTCGGAGAGTTTGTAAGCGGATATGATGTCGTGGAGTGGTAGAATCATGGGTAGAAGGAAAGAATTGGAGGAAATTAAAGAACAGAGGAGAAAGAGGAGGAAGGAATACAGGTCAGACGAGTGACAGTGGAGGGGAAGACAATCGGAGTGATAACGATATACAACAAAGAAGGAAGAAGGAAAAATAAAACTGAAAATATGGTAAATAAAAGGGAGGAGGAGTGGCTAATATTGGGGGGGGGGGGGGGGGAGAATTTAATGCAAGAACAAAAATTAAGGGAAAATTGGTAGATATGGGAAGAGGGGGAAGATAGGAACGAGTAATTCACATACATGGGAGGAAGAGGGAGGTCGATAATTGTTTACACAATAGCAAATGAAAAAGTACTGAAGGAAGTAGATGAATTTAAGGTAGGCACAAAGATAGAGTCGGATTATAAACCGATCGAATTGAGTCTAAAAGGGAAATAAAATAATAAATAATAAATTATTATTTATTAAGATAAGATCAAGAAATAAAAAGATCTAAAGGCGAAGGGAGAAGAAATAGAAGGGGGCACAGCGGAGGAGTCGAATAATATAAAGTATATGAGGTAGACTGTGGAGTATTAAAAAAGCAATAACGTGGAAAAATAACTGAAGGGGCGAGGGGAGAAAAGGACAGGAGTGGTGGGACAGAGAGTGTACAGAAGAGAGCAGAAAAATGTTGGAGAAAGAAAGAAAATAGGAAATAGAATTGTTGAGGTCCATGTTGATCTTGAGTTTATTCACAAAATGGGGTTAACCGTTAATGGAAGGAAGGAAATAGATGTGTGAGAACAAAAAAAGCACAAAAGAAAAGCAAAGAAACAGAAACAATAAGAAGAGCAAATCAGGGAAATAAAAACTGAAAAATGAAAAATAGAACAAGTAGGAGGAAAATACAATTATAAGAATGGAAACAACATTTTATCAAATTACTGCAAAGAAAGCATGATAAAGAGGAGGCTATGGAAGAGATACGAAGAGAGAAGAGGACAGGGAGAGACGTGGTAGGCTGGGATTTTCGCCACAGATAGGGCCAAGAAAATGATGAGGAATTCGGACGGGGTAATAGTGTCGATTTTCAATAGAGGCGGCAATGACTATGTGGAAAATTATAGGGGAATCACGATAATGATGACGACGTATAGAATATACGCAATGGTACTAAATGAAAGATTAGAAAGAGAAATGGACGAGTAGAGGATGTTGGAATAAACATAAATGGGCTTCAGAAAAGGGAGGGGAACGATCGACTTTATACATGTATTGCATAAATAAAAAGGAATTGGCAAAAAACGGAAAGGTATTTGCGTTTTTCATAGAATTAAAGGCAGCGTTTGACAAAGTGGACAGAGAAAAATTATGCAAGATGATGGAAGATAGGAAAGTAGACAAAAAGGGCAGAATTAAGGAACTATATGGAGAGACAAGATTGAGGACAAGAATAGAACGGAAGGAGTCTGAAGTGTTTCTGGACATGTAAAGGACTAAGACAGAGATGTCCACTTACCCCTACCTTATTTAATCTCTACTTAACAGACACGGAAAAAGTATTAAGACAGGGCCTAGGTGGAGGAATAGTAGTGGAAAGAAGAAAGGTCCCTGACATAAACGAACGACGCGTTGCAACAGATGTAGAACAAATGAAGGAACTGATGGAAAGAATGGAAAGGTATTGGGGAAAGGAAAGGAATAGAGTCGAACATGATGAGATTTGGAAATGGTGGTAAAAGAAAAAGGGAGAAAATAATAGAAGATATCAGAGGAATTAGATATTTAGGGTGCAAAATGCAAAAAAAATAATGGGGCAAATGCTCAAATAAGAGAACTAAGGTAAAATAAGGTGGTAGTTATGTTACAGGTGTGGGGATAATGGAGAGAGTGGTTTCAAGAACAATTTCAGAACAAGGGAGCCGAGATATGGGAGTGGAGGGAATGGGATAAACTGGAAGGAATACAATGAAGGTATTATAAATATGCATTAGGGCTAAAGCGGAAGGAGACGAAATTGTATATAGGGTGTTTCATGAGGAATGGTACCTACGTTAATATGTTATCGATTTGTTCATTTTAAGCAGAAAAGTTCCTAAATGCTTAATTCTCAGAGGTGAATTGGCCAGCTCGGCCACCGGATCTTAATTCGCATTTCGATATTTTATGTACATATTTAAATAATTCACTGACAGTATCTCAGTTACCATTGAGAATTGCGTACCTACATGTTTTTAAGAACTTTTCTGCATCTATATAACAAAAATGGAGTAGACAGGACAGGGTCGGGACGCCGGGCGGTAAGGTTCGAGGAAAGAAGCCAATTGGTAACAGAATTCTTGACAACAAGGCTTTTTTGTTAAATTAAAAGTGTGTGGAGCCCCAAATGGCCCCTCCTGAGTACGCCAATGTCAATATGATCCGGGATGATTTCAGATGATGTTGATTCAAAATTTGAAATCAGGATCTATTGTGTAAGATTAATGTTGATTCATTACCCAAGGTGAATGAGAACTAGATATAATTCAAAATGACTCATGAGTGTTCAAGCACCAAAATTCCGGAGTAGGTAATAATTAAAGACTATTCAAGTTTCAAGAGTCCAGGATTTAAGACAATGTAAGATAAAATGTGATTCGGGAATCCAAGGTATGAGATTCTAAACTTGTACTTCAAGATGACATTAACCCAAATCTTCGAATTCCACGCCGAGAACTAAAAATTGTAAGTTTTCAATTTTATGAAAAAATGGCATTAATTATTCAAAAATAAGGATTATTCGTGGATTATTTTCAGGATTTAATATGATTCAGAATTCTAGAATGTTAAAGATTAATTAAAATCATTCAAAAATTAAGACAACAGTTTAAAGTTCGTTCGTTCAAGATCCTTCATCATATTTAAGACTCAAAGTGTTTCAAGATAATTAAAGATATTTCGGATTTCAACTGAACGCTCAAAATTCGAATCAGGTTGGAGCAACCCTGTAACGCAGGATTTCTTGAATTTCCTTATATCCGCTCGTACTCTGAGCGCGCGGACGATCTGTTAGATATAGTTTAACAAAATGATGATTTTTCAATATGTTCTGATGGTCTTGGTGAGCCTATTTTTCCTAGTTTGTCACAAACTATTGAAATCTGCAGCCTGTCCTATGCAATTTCAAAGCCATCATGATTTCTCTCCTCGAAATATCTTCAAAACGATACGTTGGATTATCGCATCCTTCAAAGGTTAAAGTTTGATTAAACAATCCAGTTTCAATTTAACATTTCATCTAATTAACTCCATTAATCGGAAATTTACTACATAAGAAATCATATATCACCACGTTTACTAAAAAGCAATTATCAAATCAAATGTGTTGCACGCGTATACACAAATATCAACTTACACAGAAAAAAAGTGAAATTAATATAATATTTCCGGTAGCATCCCTCATTTATTCAAACAACGCAAATAATTAGGGGAAGATGACAAAAAAAGCAATTAAGTGGCGGCAAAAGGATACTTTTTGTTCGACAGAATGAAAAACGCCTCTTGATTTTTGATTAGAGCTCTTGTCTCTTCCCCATTTTTTTATGTATAATCCACAGTATGTTTAATTTTCGTAAATAACGCCAAGTGTTTGCTATAAGGGGGTGGAAACCTGAAGTACGCGTATCACAGATGGAAATACCCTATTTAAATGCAAATTCTATATTTGTCACCTCAAGAAGAAAAAAGTTCGATCTTTCCCTCAAGTTTGCATATTTCCCAACAGACGGGTCGCATTAGGTGCCGATGTATTTCGAGATATGATGACGTCGCCGGTTGGGAAATTGTATTCCTTGTTGGACTTGGGGAAACATAGCGGTGGAGAGACTAATTATATCGCATTTTTCAGCTCGACATATTGTAGTATAACGACGACTTTTTTTATGTCACTTTCTCGAATCGCATTTTTTCTTCCGGTTGACAAATTTCCGTTTCGTTCTTGCTATCATTTGTTCTATCAGCGATGGCAATTTATTATTTGCTTACAAATTTCTATGCATACGTTTTAGCGCAAACAGTATAGACATTGATTACGCGAGAATTTTTGGCGTAAGCGTTCTGGGTGCTCCCTATACAAATCGCTAAGATGATAAATTTTGATCGAGCTGACAAAACTTTGAGGCGCAGAGAAATTTCTATTAACTGTATGATTACTTCAAAGTTTACGGCATCTGATATCGGCGGTAGTAGTCCCAGATAGATTACGTTGTTATTTTTTAGTTATTCCGCTACAAGTTGGCGTGTGATGGATGAATGGTTATTGGAATCGCGTATTTTAGACATTTTATCTCCGCCCGGGAGCGGATAATTTCAAGTTTGTAAAGTTTACACATGTCAAGTGGTGTCGATACGCTGCTGATGGCGTCAATGCGCGCTTTGATGACAAAGGCGGATCTTAATATCCGCGTACAAGAGTCGTTACGGCAAGGGTGTCGACTTCACAAGGGATCGGCTTTCTTGAAGAGCATAATGGGATCACGTTCATCCCTCTTAAATGGGATCAGTACGTCTTAACGCACCTAACTTTCGCTTTTTCCTGCCAGAAGGCATTTCTTATAAAAATTACGGTGTGTTTTATTTTAATTTTTTAATAACCTTTCCTTTGATGCCATACCGGTGGTGTGCATCCCTCCAAAATGTAGTCGAAAGCTTGATTTCGTATAATATGCACTTATCTCACACGAAAAACAACAAACAATCTTGTGTAGGGGTACACACAAATTGGTTAATTTTACAAATTCTTCCACTCGTACATATATTTTATAATTGCTTTCAATCAGGTAGAGAAAAATTAAGAGATCACCAGAACTATTGCATAAGTAACAATTTTAACATCTCTTGGTCAAAATTTATATCTACCATCAGGCTTAAAATTAACTTCTATGTCTATCCAGACAAAACCATTGGATATCTTCCACGGAAATGGAGTGTAATAGAGAAAAGACGATTTTTTTATCGTAATTGAAATGTACCGTAAAACTACCTACGGAACAGACAGACAGAAACTGATATAGCGCCACTATAGAAGTGCAGGATTTGAAATTTCCAAATTTAGGGAGCTAAAGGATCTAGAGTTTTCGGGTAATAGGTACGATTCCAGTGAAAACATGAAATTTCTCTTTGTTGCAGTAGGACCATATAAAATTAGAGATTCAGAACTTACAACCCACTTAAGTAAGACAATATAAGTTTCCAACATTTGATGCTGTATTTTATATTACAACCATTTTCTCTGTTATTTTGCATCAATCGTACGTTTAATAGCCGTTAGGAGGTTTCAAAAGGGTGCCTATCCTATCAGCCAATTTCCCATGGCGTTTTAGATCAATTCGTTAACCTTCCCATTCATGATTGGTCTTGGAAAACAATCGGCATGTTCATATAACTTAGCTTAGCGGAAGAAAAAGGTTATAAGCATCTGCAAACCTTGAGCATGGTTTAAGAGTATTTAAGAATATTTATGGGTGGCTCAAAAATCATTCTGTAGACCGAATACAAAATGAAGAAATAGCTTTTTGAAGAAGGGTTCTTATTCGTCGAACGCCAAAATTAAAAACTTCAACTTGAAATAACCAAAAAAGACTCAGTTTTTGGAGAAAACTCAGAGAATCTTTTGCATTTGACATTATTTTTTTTTTAAAACAAAGTATCCAAGCTAAGCAAATTACGAATATAATGTTTTCGGCGACAATAACATGTTAAAATAACCCCTAATTACAACCACCGTTGAATATGATTATTTTTTGTTATTTCACGTTGAAACTTCCAATTTTGAAGTTTGGCAAATAAGAACACCACTCTTATTCAATATATTCATCCTTTTTTATATGCGAACGTTTTATATATTTGACTTCAGCATCTATAATAATGATCAGGCAGCCTGTATAATGTGAATTTCAATTCTTTAAGTTTAAATGTGGTCGTTAATTTGAGGTTGAACACAGCTTAAATAATATCATTTGAATTTGAGGGCAATTTTATTTTATATCAGAATGATTAGTTCTTAATTTTGTTTGAATAATTGCCTTAATTTTATTAAACATGAGGTTTATTCTTCTGGAAATAATTGCCTAGTATTTGTAAAACATTATCTCTTGTAAATCCGGTCGTTGCGATAAGAGGTTTATCGCAGCGTAAGCTAATTAGTTGCAAGATAATCAATTGTTTTGTGCGTAAAGTGAATACAGGTGCAGATCATTCAATGATGACGTAGTATTTTGGTACAGAAGTACAGGTGGACGGGAAAGAGAGTCGGTAAATAGATCAGACGGACGTTAAATCAGACTGCCTTGTCAAGTTTGCGTTTTGCTGGGTGCATTTTTAGTGTTTGGCAGTCTGTCGTATTTGTTGTAAGGCAGCTAGTCTTGCCAGTTCTAAAGTTCTCGTAGAAGAGAGAGTGTTTAAATGGATTTTATTCCGTAGTGTGAAGTGAATGTTTAAGTTGAATTAATCGGAAGCGTATTTTACGTTTACGAAGAAGTCGAAGAGGCGAAGAGTGTCATCTTTATCGAGCTGACTACAGAAGTTAAATTACGAACTAATCATATTAAATTTCACATCTTTACAATATTGATAGGAAATATTGAAGTTTATTTACAAATGAACCAAACGCAATGTATAATTAATATCCGTTATGGACTAAAAGCAAATTAATTGTATTTTCATAACCACCCTGTATAATAACCACAAATTGAACTCCAACACGTTAATATGTTAAGGATTTTCAGACGCGAATCTAAATTCTACTGGTCCTCGGTGTTCTTAAACACCAACTTGTTGCAAAATTACAAGGAGGTTGTTTAATTGCCTTTATATAAGTGTACAAAATTAAATAGCGCACGGGCCGGCTTTATAATCCTAGTTTGTGTTACCAAGAGTCAGAAAGGGTCTGCGACAACCCCATTGGCTGCAGTGCCAGACGCTTCTGGCATGAAAAAAACCACTTGACTTTGGGCAAGTCACCTCTACCTGAGCCTCCACCTGGTAACAGTTTGAGACGTAGAATTGTAATTGATCCTTCAGCTACACTCTGCACGGACCGGCTATAGAATGCTACTAGTGTTACTAACGACGATCCAATATGCGTTGCGCATCCCCAACACGTCTTTGATTGATAGCCTCGAAACCAACACTAAATCAGTTGAGTTGGCCAAGTCTATCTTCGCTTCGCAAGCTCCTGAGGCTGGGGTTTTAACACAAGTCCGCCGTCGCAAGCGTCCAACGTTTCCCTAGGCCCCCGATTTTTCCGATCGGCCTAGGTACCATTCCAGCACCATCGCTCTGCATAATATACATATAGTCACTGTACCTCTGATTGTACACAGAGTGAGTGTACACTGCTAACAGGGATGCTCATCCTGCACATAAAGAGAAACGCCGCAATGGGCCCATCATCGCTTGGATACGACCCACCCAAGTCAGAAACCCGAGATTAACCACCTTCACCCACAGGAGAAACTAGGGAAGCGATACAAACAGTCGCAACCAAACCCGATATCGCAATCGCTACGCAAACGACAGCGCACCCGGGGACCACCATAAAGGTTTTCTCGAGGGTTTTCTTGTGAAATTAAAAATTAGGACGATGCAAAATTCTTATGCAAACTAAAATACATTCAATCGGATTTAAATTTAGCAACTACATTTTATTTTAGGGAATCCAAAATTAGAATCAAATTTTGCCCTTTCCTGTTATGAAATCAAAGTCTCCATGCTAAATGAAAAAAGTTGCCACGTATTGCGATTCCTCCATGAAAAATGAAACCAGCATCTCCATTCTGTCCATTTAAAGAAAAAATACCCTGATGCCTATTGCCTATAACAAAAATATTAATAAATAGAATTAATAATTAAGAATAGTATAGGTAGAATGTGGTAATACTGGTAATAAATTGTACAATTTTGTAGTATAGGATTCGTATAACTGAAAAAGCATGTCTTGTAATATGTCTGCGAAAAGGAAAACAAAAGTGTGCGGTGGAAATGATTTTTCATCTTGGAAATAGTCGGTAAGACCGCAATATATCTGAATTTTCGTAATAAAATTGACCTAAAAAGTGGAAAGTCTGCTGCGCACACAAAATGTAATCTGTGAAAACGAACGTTTCACAAAGGCGGTGTCTTAATAAGGATAAAAATTACTCCGCAAGACATGCTGATTAAACAGCAATCAGCCAACCAAACACTTGCTGTTCACTTGAGATCACTCACCCTCATCCACACCAATGGATGGCTCATATCTCGGGGGTTCACTTTAAAAAACGCGAAAGAAAACAGCGCGATCCTTTTAAAAAGCTCCGTAATACGTATAGCCTGCTTAAGAGGATCGCCGGATGTCTAAATTCCCTCTTAAAAAAGGGGAGATTGTTATCACGTCTTCTAATTTACTTATTCTCTCCTTAAGATCTATTTACAATAACGGGATTGCCTACAATAAGAGGAAAACAGGAAATTATGTTTTTTCGTCGTAAAGATCATAAGTCGCGATACGTCATCTCAATGTCGACTTAATTTTACGATTATGAGCTCAGGTTCACAGTCTTTGTCTTCCCAACACCGCAATAAAGCATTATTTCCTGAAAAATGAAGGCTTTACGTGCACCATAAATCAAACTAGATTTAAATTTTTCTTCGACTTCCATACATCTTCCTTCACAAATCAT
Source organism: Photinus pyralis (assembly GCF_008802855.1). NCBI lineage: Eukaryota > Metazoa > Arthropoda > Insecta > Coleoptera > Lampyridae > Photinus > Photinus pyralis. Next base: position 4,395,745 of record NW_022170738.1, read on the forward strand.
GATTAATTCGTTCGCTATTACGACCGCTATTCTTATTATTCACGTTTAGTTAAATTTCATTTCGAAAACGGTGCCACGTTAAATTGAAAACTTGTAAAAACACGTAATAGTCCCTGACAAAAACAGAGGCAACTCGTTTACCCGTTAAACCAAACATCATTCTCCACTTACATGCAGAACACATCCGTATATACGCTAATCTGGCTCCATTAGAAGTACACAGCGGCGCTCTGGAGCTTTAATCCCATTCAGTGCTGACCTGTCCGTATCCTCTTGAAACTTCGAAATAATATATTCTCGTACATACAAATCGTTAAGAAATAGACTCGCCCCGCCAGGCTGAAAAATACGAAATAAACCACGTTTATCTGACCGATATCATAGAGAGAATTGTCGTCTTGTCTCTAGAGTGCAAGAGCGTGCTAACTGGCTCGGGGCCTCCCAAAGCTATAACCCGGCCTCGGAAACCAATAAGAGGAAATATCGACGGAAATCGGAGAATGCGTTTCCTAGATGGATATAAATTGATCTTTTGCCAAAATTAATTACCTTACCCGCCGTTTAAACATCCACACTTTTATCCCTGTCGTCCCCCATAAATCCTCGAGCTGTATATACTTTACAAATAAACCCCCAAATAGTTATAGAGATAACCGCATAAATAGACGCAAATTGCGCCGTAAAGTATTTAAAAGTTATTGCACGGGAAACAGGAAAAATCCGGGTCGCAATCTCCCGCTTTTAAACCACTGCGGGGTAATAAAAATATTCAAAGGTGATGACTCCCACTTTAGCCACATACTGAATAAAACCATAACATTTGCAAGTTAAATGCCATAAACGTCCGGAAAAATAAATTCTTTGTTTCATTTTTTTGTCTTTCAACATGCACGACACCGTCGCCCAACTTTACCCATATCCCATAAATCAGCCGGCTTCCATTTTTCGTTAAACTCCTCTTTTTCGAGAGTGACGCTGCCGGTGCGTCGGCCTAATTTCGAAGTGTAATGCGTAGGTTGGTTACGAGAGGGTGTGCAGGACTCGAGGCGCGGTGCTTGATGAACTAAAACCCATCGATCATCCAATTAGCTCGCCGATCAATCATCTACTGCCATTTACGGTTTGCTCCCCTACTGTACGCTCATCGGTTCATCTGCATACCGCACTACATAACCCTCCTTCGGAAACGATATCCGCGAAATGTCATTCTTTAAATGCTGTTTTGCGGAGCCTCTTTTTAAATCGTTTTTAACCAACTTTTACGCTTTATTTAATTTCTCAATAAGGAAACTGTTTTCCGATGGCGTAACTGTCATTCGTCTTCGGCGAGGGAAATTTATGACAAGCTTACATTACGAATATGCGTCATAGATGCGCACGATCTTTAAAATTCTAAACAGTTAATGAGACCGTTAGTACTACTATTTTTTCTAAAATTATGTACTTTAAAATTGTTCCGAATACAGGGAGTAACTGTACAATTTTGTTTGAATATAAATATTTTCCAAAGCAGCTAGTATAATAAAATTGTTCTACTTGAACACGTGTGGTTCGTCAGAATCACAAACGAAGTAAATGTTAAAATGACAAGAAAACGAAGCAAGATCGGACTTATTTTGATCTAAAAATTTATGCGTATTTTGAGCTGCTGTATCTACTATTGCCCTGTAAATTTGGAACACCTTGTACATTAATTTAATGTGAAATGGTCACAAAGATAGGCTCTACTTTTGGATGCGGAAACTGTCAGACCACTGCATCAAGCATGACACCACTTGCAACATTTGTAACAAGCTTACCACATCTCCATTTTATTTTGAACAGTTTTAGAACGAATCGCATTGCACAGTCAAATTTGTAATTAAGGTTGTCCATTCTACACGAGGGAGGTCACTTGTTTCACTCATATGAGAAGGCCCAGGTACATCCGTCGTTCCTCAAACTTGAGAAGGCGTTTTACTTACCTTTGACAATGACACTGAACCGGCCCCGTTCGCATATGGTTCATTCTCTTCCCGTACTTCTGCATTTTAAACAAGTACAGCTATTGTGTTAGTGACAGTAGAGGGCGCAACATCACCAAAACAGAACGCTTCGCGCGTCCCCACTTACGCCATTAATACGCAAAATACCTCTCCTAACGACGAAAAATGTGCATTAATTAAATTAGGTACGATAACATTTCTTATCGCAAAACCAGATAGCACTTAAATGCACTCAACCGGATGGACACGAAATTTTACATCTTATTATTTAAATAAACGAATTTACACGAAGTAGAGAATTTAAACAAAAAATTAAGCTATTAAAAACAAAGATAAAAGGTCAAATCGACACTAAAACAACAAATTACGATTAAATAAACAAATTCCGTGCTTATTCGTAATAAAATCCTCCAGATTTAAACTAAATTAGAACATTTACTCATACAGGATGACCCCTTTATCTTCGGCATAATCTTCAGCAATATATACGATTTTAACATCCTTTTGTTAAACTACGTTCCCATACTACATCAAATTGACTCTAAAGATGAAAAAGGGCAATCGATAGACATGAAATCCGAATCCCTGCACTCTACTCTGCCGTCTAAATCTGCGTATGATATGCAAATCTGATCCGCGGAGGCAGTAGAGATCATTAGAAGGTCAAGGTGGTTTGGGCCTGCCGGTATTGTCTCACTCGGTTCGATACATTGTCACGGTTAAAATATTGTCTGTGGATTAGAAGAAAATTACGATCAATGTGGCTCATTGACTCGATTGGTTGAATTCAATATCTGGTAGTAGTGATGTTAAATTACACTTTTTTTAAGTGCGTAATATTACGTGTAAAATTACCAATTGTCTATGTTTTTTATGTATTTTATGTAATTTATGTAACATTTTTTTTTAAACCGTAATTTTACAGAATTACCAGTAATTTATGTTTTTTACAAATATTTTTGTAAAATTACGTGCCATTTATGTTTTTTATGTTTTTTTTTAATATTCTATAAACTTTTTTGAATTTTGCGAGTGTTTGAAAATAAAAACACTTGTTAAATTATATATTTTGGTGTATTAAATTAAATACCCAAGCAGTAGGTATTTCGCCATCACGTGTCGTTTGGAGGAAGAAGTTCCAGATCGCGAATTAGATGCTGTATCATCTTCATTACACCAAACTAAATTCAACGGTGAATCGTTTAGGTTGGTAGTAACGTTGATGGTCGGTGGTAGTACCAATCAAAATGTATCAAATAGGTATTACATTTATGTAACTTACAAAAATTACGGTTTTTTAAATAAAAAACGTAAGTTACGTAAGTTTCATAAAAGACATAAATTACATAAAAAACCGACCTCTTGTAAGTTACGCGTAATACAACCGTTTTTTATGTAACTTACAAATCGTTATTTTACAATCCACATCACTATCTGGTAGTGATTGAAATTGTCTTAAATTCCACTGAGCAAAATCTATGGAGTTGAATGGGACTCCGATGGCGAGCTAACCAGTTCAGTGTAACGCAACGACACTCCACGCATTCATGCACAGGAATACGGTATTGTTAATTTTACGCACATTTGGTACTTTTTCTATATGGTCTTATATCTAACTCTGTTTAAGAATGGTATAGCTCCAAAGAAATGGAAATGAGAGTTTCCTCTTAAGAGGGAACATTGATGGAGTGTAATAGACCTGACTAACTTTTACGGTACCGCGATGCTAGTAACTGTTTGTTAAGCTTTTTATATGCTAAGCAATTGATATAATGTGTAACAATGACGTAACGTAACTAATAGACCGGGAGGCAGCGTACATAGTAACTAAACCATAAGCGACAAAAAATTCGACAATACAGGCTGAAAGTACGTTGAAAACTAATAATAAAATCACTCGTCTGCCAGTCGTAAGTGGCAGCATTAACTTGGGGCGGCGCTGAATAGGTGACTTCTTTAGGTGATCAACTAAATTACCAAACTATAAGGGTCACGGAAAAGATTTGTATCAAGAAATCCCATTTTTTCCATAGTTTTCAAATATGCTATGGCAGACGATTTCAAGTGCAGCGTTGGTAGCGAAAGACGCCCTCCAATGTAGGGAAAAACACCCCTGAACTAAACCATGAGGACCGTATAAAAATTATACATAAAAATTCCTCTTTTTGTCACTACTTTAAAATATATCCTGGCAGACGATATTAAGTGTAGCTTTAATAGTGGCAGACGTCTTAGAAGTTAAAAAAATTAGGTATAGTAAATCCCAGCGAGTGCGAGCGTGTGAGAGATAAGCGCGCGAGAGCACAACGAACAGAGATAGCTATAGATTTACGCACCGCTTGGAGTTACCAAACGAATTAAATTAGGGAAAATAATAAATTGTTTATTTCGCGATAAGATTGTCGGTATTTCTTGAATTCTTCTCAGACTGAGAAACAGAAAACTTGAAGAGAAAAGAAGATAGATCTTCAGCTCGTTCTAAACTATCCTCTGACTCCAGTTCCGTTGTCTCTACGCAACATTGATGGATCGATAATTAAAATCGACAAGTTTGTTTTGCTGAAACTTTTTCTGAAGTTTGCTTCTTCAAGTGCTCCTAGTCCATGTAGATGTTGTTTTAATCGATGGATTATTTTTTTTGCATCTTTTAAAAGATCTCCGGTAAACCTTTGAGCGATTTTCTGAACACATCCTCGGCAAGATTTGTGCTGTGTCAGCGAGAGAAGTACATCTTACTTTTGACAGATAGTTACCCCTTCCATGAAGGACGCAGAACAGGATCTTTGGGATCAAAATAAGGAAAGATTACAATCCTACTCAATTTCTGTTTCCACTCAGAAGCAGCCTGCAAATTTCATAAAACCACTTCGCAATGATAGCTCAAAGCCTCTCTTATAGATTACTTATACCGTTCATATGCAAAAAGGACCTGTTGCGCTTTACTGGGAAGGAAAGTTGTGTTTGCCACATATGAAGATAAGTGCTATAAATTTGTGACAAGGGAAGATGATGTGGTAAAAACTGAATTGTGCTGCAGCCACTAAGAGGCAGATTCACGAATAATTTACCATCTTGGTAAACTACCAACAAGTAGCAAAGTCATTATTAGCGCTTCCGATATGGATATTGCTGTTATTGCTTTGGGAAATGTAAAATTGACGCTACCATCAAGGTATAGATGGAAGTAGGTCTCTTTTCCAATAACACACAGAAATTCATAAATCTTCGAGAGATGTTCGTGAATTTGGGTGTTGATGTGTTTAACGCGCAGGGTAACGCGTTACCGGGTTCCCACGCATTTACCGGATGTATAACTTGTGTATGGTCCTCATGGTTCAGTTCATCGCAATTTGGGCGAATGCCACCGAAAAATGTCTGAGTTTCTACAATCCGTTTGATTGAAGGCGATGGAACTATGTGAATCAGAAGTTTAGAATCAAATGGTTTGAAAGATCTCAGTAGTCAGTATCCTATCGCTATCTCTGTTGGTTATGCTCTCGCGCGCTTATCTCTCACACGCTCGCACTCGCTGGGATTTACTATACCTAAATTTTTTAACTTCAAAGACGTCTGCCACTATTAAAGCTACACTTAATATCGTCTGCCAGGATATATTTTAAAGCAGTGACATAAAGAGGAATTTTTTATGTATAATTTTTATACAGTCCTCATGGTTTAATTCAGGGGTGTTTTTCCCTACATTGGAGGGCGTCTTTCGCTACCAACGCTGCACTTGAAATCGTCTGCCATAGCATATTTGAAAACTATGGAAAAAATGGGATTTCTTGATACAAATCTTTTCCGTGACCGTAATAGTTTGGTAATTTAGTTGATCACCTAAAGAAGTCACCTATTCAGCGCCGCCCCAAGTTAATGCTGCCACTTACGACTGGCAGACGAGTGATTTTATTATTAGTTTTCAACGTACTTTCAGCCTGTATTGTCGAATTTTTTGTCGCTTATGGTTTAGTTACTATGTACGCTGCCTCCCGGTCTATAATAACTCATTCAAAAATTTCGAAATTACACATGAACTTATTCTTTGTGAGTTATTCTTTAGTTTTGAATAGTGTACTTGTTGTTGCTATATAAACACGTGGTTTGTTAAAGTTTTGACATTTCTTGAGGTTGTCATGTACCAGAGACCTTAATATCGCTATCTTCTCATCGCATTCCGGAAATATGTCAAGGATAAAGTAAATATGTTAAGTACTATTAAAAAGGGATAGAACGGAAAGGAAATGGAAATTTTCGATTTAAATCGTGCTTATAAAAGAGTTCGAATTAACCGAACTTATTTAATTTTCCTCCCCAATAAACGTGCGAATAAAAATCAGGTTAACCATTTTTTAACGTATTTTAAGTTGAATGTTTTAACAGTCCCCCCTTCATCAAGCATTTAAGGATACAAGTACATAATCTGACCACAGAATGTTAAATAAAACATATCCCATTATATTTAAATTCTCGGCCGCTTTTTAAATAAACACACCACTTAATCATGCAAATCCTCTTTAAAAATGATTTTACGCGCTTTTTTTTCTTTCGTTTTGCCTACCCTTTTACGATGGATATTATATAAAAAATGCGTATAACCGTATTCTATACACCCCCGTGCATTGTTAAATTATTATAAATTATGAATTGCGTACTATAAGCGGTGCTTTTAAGGGCTGAATTGGTAAAGTAACAGCAGAGGAAAAGCAAAACGGGGAGGCGTCCTTTTAATGCTCTTACAGCTTTCAGACGCGAGCTGACGCCGAATATCCAAACGTTCAGCCAGCTGCGGGTACCGTTTTAACCATTCACTCAAATTCTAATGAAATATCAATATGCAAACAGTTATTATATCTTTATGCAAAGCGGCATTAATAAAATGCACTTTCTTGCAATCTCTACCCGAAGGGATCACGGATTGAGCGTGTTTACCGAACACTATTTGCGATTTCAAACAAATTAGAAAAACTGATTGTAAGTTTTCAAGATAAATAAGCTTCTTTGGAAATGCGTTCGTCTCTTTCAGCGAAGCATAGTCGCAAGCATTCAACTGCAAGGGTTGTGGCGGATGACGGCAACGACCTAAGGGGGATGAAAGTAGAACGAGATCGACAGAGAGTAAGCTGAAATAGCAAAAAGAGATCGAGTCACCACAGTAGCAACTAGAACGATAGAAGATTAGAAATTCATTTGAATATTTCCGGTAAGACTTGCGTGGTAGTTCTATTTGTGCATAGCGTCATCAGACTTTCGCTCTCGCAATCAGCCGATAAGTTAACAACGAGGCGAGCTGAAGTGAACGTTAAACGTATGGTAAATTTTGCTGATGCGCGAAAATAAGTAATGGAAAGCAAGTGGGGAAATGTAAATATTGAAGATAACGGGGAAGGTGATACGTGGCCAGGAAATTGAAGGAAATGTAGATGCGGATAAATGGTGGTAAATTGATTACGAACGCCGTTACCTAATAGGGAAACTGTACAACACCACCGTCAAAATAGCTTTTACGGAGAAATGTTTTCGCTTTACTAAAAAAAAGATTCGAATTGCATCTCCATGAATTTAATTTTTCAAGAATTTTAACGAGAGGGAACGAAATATGGAAATTCCATTAATGATTATACAGAAACGAGCTTTGTACGCAAAAGTAGCGTGCAATAAAGTACGATTTTTGTTGTGATTGCTGCCTTGGGACCTTCATAGGGTTCTACTTTTGCCACATAAGTAGAATATGAGTATATGCAAACATTGGAAAACGAAACTTGAACGGCGGTTGAGGTGTGGTGTAAAAATAGTGTAGTGAAAATCTATGTGAGACACATCTTACTTTTGGTGAATTTTACCTTGTGTGTCGACATTCAGACTGTAAAAAAGACCATCAATACCGTTTCGCGTACATTAAACGATGACTATTATTTTCTCCTTTTAATTAAGAAGGACTTAAAACCCATATAATGGTTCATTATAGTCCACCCGGGTGGCGTTTTTTCTCACCGATGTTTTTTTGTAAAATCCGAATTTCATGTTTCCCGCACTGCAGGGGAGCTTCACAACGGAAAACGCAAAAAAAGTTCAATATGTTCCAACTTTTTCCCGTCCTACTTCTTACAAGGTTGTAGTTCTTACTCAATTGAATTGAACTAAAACGGCGTATCGCTCACATCACGGATTTACGAAATGCAAATGGATTAAAATAGATTGGATTCTTCCAAAGGGTAACTTTGGGATTGACACTTCTTGAAGATAGGCAATTATACCTTCAACATACGACATGTTACCCCCGCCAGTAAGGAGTATTTGTGCAATAAGTGCGTCCACCGGGTGCGAAAATGCTGGAAATTACTTTTAGCTCCTACGATAAACGCCAAAGGACCAAACATGCACTCTAAAACAAACATAAAACATATTTTCTATAAAATTAGTATTACCATAAAAATCAGAAAATTCGGAAACAAAATGCCCCCATGCATTTTTCTTTGTCTTAAACATATGGAGATGGGAGTCATAAAAAAATTCTATAACTTTTTGCTGCTTTGTGGATTTTCAAAATCTTGCGATGGGTTAAAATTCGATACACTGGAGATTTCAGTCACGTGCCTGAAGACTCAATTCTTACCTAGAATGAAAGGGTATACAAATGTTTGTTAACCATATTTTAGCGTAACTAAACTTTTCTACGGAGATGCTATTGTCAGCTGGTATGTTTCAAAACTAGCGTTTAAGTCTTCGTCACATGGGAGAACGATCCGGAACCGTGGTGTCTCATAACCCAACCTTATAGCGTATTCAGAAGGCTGTCCTCCGCAGCAAAAAGCGACATCCTCTCGAATTTCTCCCGATCGAAAATGGTTGCACAAACCACAAACCATTCGACGACTTCACCGCACTTGTCGGATAACCAGATTATGGTGGTTGCAATGACCATAAATCTATTGATGACCTTCCCTAAAACCTTCAAATCAAGGTGATGAACCAGAACAAACATTTTAAACGAACTTCAATTTTTTTAACGACATCTGCAGATCCAAAGCACCTAATCGCTGGACTCCCCGCACTCGTTATCCGATCCGACGAAGAGCATGGACAACATCAACCTGCAGAGGGTCCAAACTTGGTGGTACCAGCGTCTTTTACCAGGATTTGCAAAGTTCACTAAATCATCCGACTGAAGGAGAATGCCTTCTGCTTTTCATTCTTGAAATCGCAGGATTTTAAGGAAATCAGTTGACTATCTTGGAAACCCAAAAACTCTCCCCAAAAATCATCTTTAATGGCGCTACCGGATAATTCGATAAGGGAAAGAACGATTTAATTTTGTGTCTATGAGTTCGTAGAAGGACAAAATCGGATTGATTTCGCAACTCCAAAATGATTCATTGTGGAAGACAAATGCTCACACGTAATACCCAAGTGGCCAAGATGTGAATCAATAATGTGAATTTTGATAAATAGATATCAAAGTCGTATTCACGCTTTAAACTTAATGAAAATACGTCCAAACAAATTATTTCGCTGTCCAAGGATGATAAGGATTCAAAATCTATGCGTGCGCGAATTTAATTTGAAGAACAAGTTCGATGCAAAAGGTACATTTGCACTCGTTTTTAAAAACTTGCAATTTTTATAACATAACTCGATACCTGCATTTCACGTTCTGAATTGTAGTGCAACCACTACAGTTACATTATACGTCGATTTTGAGATTGTACAGCTTTATTAGTTTACTTCCGACTTTGATAGTGACTCATTGATGACTCATTCCTGCTACAAAATTACATTTTTAGTTAATATATTTAGACCAAATATTAAAATTGTGCTCATTTCTACTCTTATCAGAAATTGTTATCTGTAGAGGTTGATTTTGTACGCACGAAAGGGGCCAGATATACCTTCACCTCAGTTACGTCAGTTTTTTTTATGCTATTGCTCCTGCTTGGATGCTGTGGTTGATGTTTATTGTAATGTCAGTTTACCTACACATGCACGTTTTAGTATAATAATGTTTTAATGGGCAAAATGTATTCTGCTCTCTGTAGTATTTTGTTAGAAATTTTGCTGTTTATGTAACTAGAAAAGTTAATTTAACTTTTTATTCGAAACAAACGTTAAACGAATTAATTTATGTTTATTTACTTAAACTTTTATTTATTACAGCATTTGCAAAATATTTAACAATGATTTAGCATCAAGTTATGTACTGGGATACCAACAGCTTGTATTTGAATTCCGCAAGTAGCATTAACTATTTCGGGTTAGGTTTACAGACCTTTTTTATTACTGTCGTCATAAATGGGAATAGATTCATAAACTGAAACTAATAAAAAATACAATTAATTCAAAAACTAAAAAATGTTCCTCAGTTAACTCTAAGGAAACTTAATTTGCTACTTGAAATTCTTTACCGTAATAATTTACGAAAAAAACATTACCTTTTATCTCGTTCGTATTACTTGAAAATATGGTCGAAATCCGGAGATTCCGTGGTAGTGAAAAATTCCCCTAGGGTAAGGTCGGCGTTCCTTGGTATGAGTAATTACTTTCTTTACCGGAAATGGAAAAAAACACAAAAATTGTTGAAAAATTACTATGGAGCTCGTCCCAAATTAAATACTTATTTCAGCATTCCACCAGGTCAAGAGGACAAGTTCGTACTTGCGATGTCGATGCACTTATTGCGATTTTATTTACACGGTTATTTTTATGCTTTAATACCGCAACTATCTGTATTAACTCGTTTATACAGGAACAGACGCAATTTTGGCGACTCGCCACCACTATCACAAAACCCACGCATTCTAAACGTGCATGCTTATCGCGAATAAACCGACTCGCGCATATTATTCGCGTAAAGTGCTACATATTATGCCCAAATATAATTAAAAAAATTGTAAAAAAATTTAAACGTATTAGCGGGCGCTACACCACCTAGGTCCACTCTTTTAGGGTTAATTACCAACATTTTTAGGTGCTTAGAACCTGGAATTTTCTTGAAATTTTCGTAGAATAACATAAAATAGGAATCGTATTAGAACCTTCTTTGAATCTTAGAGTCTTCTCAGAACCTTAGGATCATCTTAGGATTTTAGAATCTTCTTAAATATTCTTAGAGTATGCCTGTAATCTTCTCGGAAACATTGAGCCAAATGTCAGAAACTCTGATCAAAAAAAATTTTTTACGAGGACACTGGTTGTACGTAAAAATATCTAAAATAGGTTTTTTCTATCTTAGATACAATAACATCCCAAAACGTCAAACTTTTCGTTTTGACCCTGTATCTCAGAAACAAACGTAGCTAGATTGATACTGTTTGTGGTACTAAAACTTTTACAAGAAAGTGGCAGAGGGTCGCAAAAACTGTAAGTGTCTATCTTTAAAAATAGCTGAGATACACTGCAGACTCAACCAAAAAAGGACACATGGTGCATAAGGTTCTAGAGTCTCCACTCGCCAAACCTCTCAGAAACATTGTAGAATCTTCTTTGAACTCTTAGAATCCACTTTTTGAAAATTTTTTCTTCAAATTTCAGGAATCTAACTTTGAGCTGGATATTTTCGTGTAATGTTTATGATAAAAACATCCTGGGATAGGACCGTCTTTAAGATTTTTCTAAATTCGAAAAAAGATACCCAGGAAGTATGTACCAAAATGGCATATCAAAATTTAGCAATACTGGGAGACATTTTCACGTATTTCTCTATGCAGTGTGTCAGCAAATACTCCCTGGATCATGGATCTCTTCATATGTGATCATTCTATCGAACATGACGTTGTCCTGATGTTCCACAGTCAACGATCTCTAAATAAGCGGGCCATTATGCAGCCAATTACTTGGCGGTGGCCTGACTTCTCTCTCAAGTCAAGTGGTGCTGGTGTTTTTATTACCAACAGTACGAGATACTTTGCCCTTAGGCCTTAGATCGTATTTTCATCACAGTCTTTGCTACAGATGAACAATCTTGAAGCTATCAAAGAACCTCTGGTGCTTTCTTTCTGAACACTGCCCTTTGCATTCGCCCCCTCCTGCCACAATCGCTTCAACAACAACAAACTCTACACAAAATGCGCATGTTCAAGTGAAAGTAGTTACTCTCTGTAAGCGCTCGTCAAACTAATTACGGCGGCTTTATACTAACAGTGTGGCCATGAGAGTGGCGGCCCTCATATTTCCTCCAGATTTGAATGTAATAACACAAATCTAGTAGGTCTAGAGTGCTCAACTGGTGAACAAATTTAACACTTGTTTGCGTCATCGGTTGACAACTTTAAATTTGAATGTAACTCTCCCATTGGTTACATTTAAATCTGGAGGAAATATGGCGCAGCCAATAGAAAACTTGACCACCGCATGGCCAGTTAATATAAAGCGTTGAGTGAGAATTGGTAAAGAGGCGTACTATAATGTAAAATTCCGATCCTTATTCCTCATCTCACTCGCCGAAACTTCCCGCACCCCACCGTCCACAGTGGGAGCTTTGCGACGTGCGACTCTGATGCTTAAACGTCGCTCAAATATACGAACGCTACTACAACTGCAAAATCGACTACTCTTTACGAGGTCGCTGAAACATCTCTGTACCTTTTAACAAGTGTCGGTGCATGAATAAGCCCCATCTAAATGAATAAATTTCTCACCCAACGTATAAAACCACTGTAAAACTAATATGCATAGCACGCCCTCTTGTGCCGACAAAAATACAGGGTGATTCAAAATTGAGTGCAAAGATTTTAATGGCTGGTAAGCCAAAAATAAGAAATTTTTTTCCTATAATCGTACGTCCTAACCTACTTCGTTTTTTGGATACAGGGTGTAAAAGTTTCTTTAAACAAATCTGTTTTTTATCAATTATTCAAAAACCATTCTGCCGATTTAAATGAAATTTGTTAGACTTACTTGGCGTCATAAGCGTCTTCCAATTGGTGTGAATACAATAAATTTATTAATTCCAGTGGCGTCTCAGGGCGCTATCTACTTGATAACTATAGGTAAAATTATGGTACGCCACCGCTTTTTTGACAATTTTTTTAGGTTAAGCGGTCAATAACTTACCTTTCTTTCCTCTAGCTTTGTTTCCAAAAAAATCAAAATCTGTGCCTGGCCCTATTAAAACAAATATCTAATGAATTCGCAGCGATGATTGAGATTCATTTAATTTATTTAATTTTTTTTTAATTTAACTCATTCATTTTCCATTGAAGAAAAATGAAAAACAACCACACAAAAAAACTAAACAGACTGTAAACACCAAAACGTAAATAATGACAACTGTTTCATGGTTACGGAGAAAAATAAATTACTGCTAACAAAGGTTACAGCCCCCTACTTACTTAATTGTTTTAGTAGAGCTAGGCATAGATTTTGATTTCTTCCTTAGAAACAAAGCTAGATACTAGTAAAGCTCAAGAGGCAAGAGAGTTAAATTATTGAACGCTTAATCTAAAAACAAATTTTAATTGTCAAAAAAGCGGTGACGTACCTCCCCTGAGACGCAACTAGAATTAATAAATTTATTTTATTCACACCAATTGGAAGGCCCTTATGACGATAAATAAATCTACCAAATTTTATGTAAATCAGCAGAAAGGTTTTTGAATAATTGATAACAAACAGATTTTTTTTAAACTTTTACAGCCTGTATCTAAAAAACGAAGCAAGTTTTGAGGTTAGGCGTAAGAGAAACGCGACAATTTGAGAACGGAATGTTTTGCTTAAAAACTAATGGAAACACATTGCGGCACAAATCAATCACAAAATAATGCACATATAGTGCAGCGGAGAGCCGGCGCTAACTCGCTTATTTGAGGTAGTTTTTTTTTTCGGAGTAGAAAGAATTGGGACCCACACCAGTTTGTTCAGAAATGTTTGAACCTTCAGAATCTCGCTTTACGACATTTTCCCGTGGTCCTGACAAAAGTTATAGGCCGCTAAAGTTTGAACTTTACTCATTTTCGCGCGCGCGACTAGGCCACCGAAAGTATTTATTTTCTCAGCAACTAAGCGATATACATCAATAATTCCTTTTGTAAAATGAAAGTACATTTATAGCGGAATCTAAAGCATTCATATTTACCTACCTTGTCAACTTCCAAAATTCGTGTAGCAGATGAAAAGTGCGCACTTTGAACTCTCATAACTTTTTATTTCACGATATCGAGTTCCAATATTTATAGCTCATTCGATGCTCCAAAGCATTGTGATTATTTTATTTTCTATAACATTACCGTGAATTTTTGATAATAAAAAAGTTACGGTCATTTAAGTAAAAACCTACCAACCTCGCCGAGTCTGGAGTCGCGAGTGAAACGGAGAGGGAAGGATAGTCAGCAGCGTTCGCGCAACAAGGAGCGATGCGTAAGAGGTTATACTTTACTAAGAAATTTCTCTCCGAATACCAAAACTAGCTATTTAGGCCGTTTACAAATGCATTCCGCCGAGTTGCATTGTAAAATCTCAAACAATTCATTAACTTCATGTATTCGTTTAGGAGCCACCCTAAAAAAAGTGGTAAAGTTTCCATTTCTCCTTTAATTTTTTTCTCAGCAACAGTTACAGAGACTGGTGGTAAGTCTTTGAATAGGTTTTGCTGTATGCCCTTTCCGGTTTTGCAAATAATTTTTCAAAATTCCTACCACAAAACGGCACACCCATCAATAGGCGTGCGAAAAAATGTTGATTTCGACAAAAATTTGGTATCTGGTGGTTTTTGAATATAAAAAAAGAAGAAGAAAAAAGGATTCAAAAAATACAAAATTCTTGCTTACGGTTAATTTTCGGCATTCGTAAGTATGAATCAGTTGAGTACAAGTTGTTGGAAACGAATTGGTTGAACATGTATAACAGAAGAAGGCTACATGCAGCATGTTTACATCACCAGATAATTACTACCAAAACTCCCTCGTATCTCTATAATAAAATACAGTTCTCATCACAACTTCATGATTTCTGTTTAAGAAATAAAAGTTTACTCATTATATACCTAACCATAAATCGCAGCTATACAAGCGATCTTTTTCATATAATATTGCGAAATATTATAATGAGTTACTTGATTCGTTTAAAACCTTAGCCTCTGATCATTTTAAGCTACATGTACGCCATTTCCTAATGAGCAGACAGTAATTTACTCTCATCTTGGGATTAAGTGGTAGAACAGTCGCCTAATTTTGGCAAGACTGAACTTCGTCCCTTTGGACACTCCTTTTCTTCTTTTTTTTTTAAATTGTTTTCTTGTTTTGTAATTATATATTATTGAGGTGGAAGTATGTCCAATAAATGGCTTATTATTATTATTATTATGGTCGGTGTTTCTTGTGAGAACTCAGGTCTAGCCTGGTTAACTAATCGCACGGATTAAAATCAAGTAACGATTAGTGTCTGTGTCTGGTGAAGTTATGTAGGGTCCTAAAAAAATAAAATAAATATAATAAAAATAAAAATTCACACACTCACATTGGAAATCTAGAGATAGTATGTAATTCATACTTACCAACATAGCTATTAATGGCCACAATAGTCAACGCTATCAGGAAAGAAGAAAACAAAACAAAAATATGATTATAATAATTCCTGTACTTTTATTAAATAGAGTTTATTGTGTAAGTGTTTCTTTGGCTTTGCGTTTGGGTTGTATACGAGTGGGTTGTGATAACGTGGTGTGTTTATGTGAAGAAGGAGTTTTGTGTTTTTTTAACTGTGCTAGGACGTGTAACTTTATTGGGTGGACCTGTCTTTGTAGTGCAAGTTGCGTTACTTGTATTTATGGTGTTTCTTTGTTGTAGAGGTTGTATTTGTGTTGTTGCTTGGGTTATTGATGGAGATATTACAGTATTTTGTGAGCCTGTGGTGCTGTTAAGGTTTTTGCGCTTCGGTTGTATACGAGTGGGTTGTTTCTGAGAAGAAGGAGTATTGCGTTTTTTAACTGTGCTAGGACGTGTAACTTTATTGGGTGGACCTGTCTTTGTAGTGCATGTTGCGTTACTTGTATTTATTGCGTTTGTTTGTTCAGGAAGTTGTGTTTGTGTGGTTGGTTGAGTTAAGAGTGGAGATATTACAGTATGTTGTGTGTCATGTTGTGAGTCTAAAGTGCTGTTTAGGCTTTTGCGTTTGGGTTGAATACTAATGGGTCGTGGTAATGTGGTTTGCTTCAGAGGTGAATCTCTGATTGTAGTATATGTTGTATCATTTGTTGTACTTGTTTGTTCGGTAAGTTGTATTTGTGTGCTTGTTTGGGTTAGAGGTGGAGATATTACAGTATGTTGTGTACCGTGTTGTGAGGGAGTGCTGTTGTTTACATGTATACGTTGTGGAGCATTTCTGTATGTAGTATCTTGTGTTATGTTTAGAAATTTACGAACAATATGGCATGTGTTGATAATGACTGCTTTTTGTAAATGTTTGTATGTGTTTTTGTCTAAACCTAATAGTTGTAAATTGTGGTGTATTGTCTTTGGTATAACTCCAGTAGCACTAAGAATAATGGGAACTATAACAGTAGATTTCGTTCTCCATTGCGTCTTAAGCTCGATAGCTATATCGGTGTATTTGCGGTGTTTTTCTGCATGTGTTTTAGTTAAGTTGTTAGTGTTGGGTATGGCAATGTCTATAATACAAATGGATTTTTGTGTTTTATCTATAAGTGTAATATCTGGTCTATTATTGTGGGTAGTTTTGTCTGTGAGTAGTGTCCTGTCCTGTATAATTTGTGTGTGTTGTTTTCAAGTATGATCTGTGGCGTGTATTTGTAGTATGGTGTCTTATCTGTTATGAGATTGTGTTTAAGTGCTAATTTTTTATGTATGATTTTAACTACCTGATCGTGTCGATGTTTGTATTCAGTTTGTGCAAGTCGTGTGCATGCCGATATTATATGTTGGATTGTTTCTGATGTTTGTGAACAGAGTCGGCAAGAATCATTTGTCACTGTTTTGTCTTTATGTATGTGTTTTTTATAGTTACGTGTGTTAATGACCTGGTCTTGTATTGCTAACATGAAACCCTCCGTTTTCGGGAAGATATCACATTCAGACAACCAAGTGTGCGTTGCTATAGAATCAACACAATCCTGACTAACCTCTTGTGGAAATCGTCCATGCAACGGCTTTTGGTTCCATGTATATGTTATTTGTGATGTATGTAAGTTTGGATGGAGGTGGGAGTATATTAGTTTCGTGTAGGTTAAGTGGTGTGTAAGATTTGTCTGCATATGTTACTGTTTTGTGTAGGACTGAAGTATCTGCTTTGTTATAAAAGTATTGTCGCAAATTGTGTATTTGTGTTTGGTGCAATATTTTTATATCTGTAAGTCCTCTACCTCCTTCCGAACGAGGAAGGTAAAGTCGTATAGTAGATGAGTGAGGGTGATGTATATGGTGTTTTGTTAATAGTGTACGTGTGTTTCTCTGTATTTGTTCTAAATCTGTATTTGTCCAACGTATAATCCCAAAAGAGTATGTAAGCACTGGTGTGGCATAAGTGTTAATAGCCTTGATTGTAATTCTACCGTGTAATTTTGTTTTATTATTATTATTATTATTAAAAATCACGAAAATTCGAAAAAAATAATTCCACTGCAATTCTTGGCCGGACAACGAAAATTGACAAAATTCCACGGAGTTTGTTCATTGTTGTGTAGGTACATACGGAACAAAATTGTTGAACAGTTTTTCTTAAGATCATTTTTCAAACACAAGTTACACTCATTTGCAAATTGGTCTTTCGGGTCAGAAAATGTTCTCCGACAGTGGCATAACAAGTACAGTAAACGTCAATATTACATGTTCTGCTAAGGGTGTCTACCTACATTTCACAAAAATTTGTCAAATAAAAAATGATAATTTTATCACAGCGAGCATTAATAACTTCGACATCAATGAGGAAACAGTCACAGAATAAGAATAAGTAGGCCATATTCTGTGGAAACAGACGAAAAAAATTCAACGCACAGTCCTTTTTCAAAAGCGAGATACATCGACAGAAGAAATCCAAATTCCTCGTTTACCTATCACTAGATAACGACCAGGTAACTGACTTTAACAGCCTAAGTACATGCTGATAATCCTAAGTAAGTTCCGGTATCTACTATTCAATATATGGGTGCCGTTTTTGAATTCTCCACCAGCGAGCTACAATACCATCCTAACCAATCGTCTAGTGAAATCAAAAAACAAGCCTGAATCTTTGGGACAAAATCATACCGTTGTCACTGCTGATCTTGCAATATACAGCACAGCACAAGAGATACCTAATGTGGAGTAACCCCCAAAATTTACAGGGAAAGGTACCTATTTGTACCTATATATTTCACCACAGAACTGAGATACATGGAGTTAATGAATTGTTTGAGATTTTACAATGCAACTCGGCGGAATGCATTTGTAAACGGTCTAAATAGCTAGTTTTGGTATTCGGAGAGAAATTTCTTAGTAAAGTAGAACCCGAGGTAGAACCTCTTACGCATCGCTCCTTGTTGCGCGAACGCTACTGACTATCCTTCCCTCTCCGTCTCACTCGCGAGGTCGGTAGGGTTTTACTTAAATGACCGTAACTTTTTTATTATGAAAAATTCACGGTAATGTTATAGAAAATAAAATAATCACAATGCTTTGGAGCATCGAATGAGCTATAAATATTGGAAATCGATATCGTGAAATAAAAAGTTATGAGAGTTCAAAGTGCGCACTTTTCATTTGCTACACGAATTTTGGAAGTTGACGGTTATTTTTCTAAAAACTGTGCATAACAAGGTAGATAAATATGAATGCTTTAGATTCTGCTATAAATGTACTTTCATTTTACAAAAGGAATTATTGATGTATATCGCTTAGTTGCTGAGAAAATAAATACTTTCGGTTGTCTAGTCGCGCGCGCGTAAATGAGTAAAGTTCAACTTTAGCGGCCTGTAACTTTTGTCAGGACCACGGGAAAATGTCGTAAAGCGAGATTCTGAAGGTTCAAACATTTCTGAACAAAATGGTGTGGGTCCCAATTCTTTCTACTCCGAAGAAATTTTTTGAACGATTTCGCGGCTCTCTCCGCTGCACTAATATTCGTACATCATGTCCCCGCCGAAAGTACATCTGGAAAATGCCACAATTTCAAAACGGAAAGTTTTCCTAACAAGCTGATGGTGACATTTTTCGACACAAACCGTCCCGAGTTTTCTGCTGTTCACGTACTGCTAACTTCACGGACTCCCATTTCCATTTTTAATGAGTATACTTCTAAACTAGACTTACCTATTTACCCAATGTTGCTTTCTCGACCGAGAGTGCTTCGTCCCTCAATCAAACCAAAACATTTTGAAGGAACTTTGGTAAATTCTTTGCACAAAATACAGATTCGAACCTATTTTTAATAATGTATAGTGTGTCGTTGTGGCTTTGTGTAGGTAATAATCTCATCATCTAAATTCATCGTAACATAAACTATGAATACTAAACACCATTTGAATATTTATGCAAGTTACTGTAGATTCTTGCAATGCTCGAATTTTCTTCGTTGCGAAATGAATATTTTTGAGCAAAAGAAAATATTAGCCCTCTCTTAGAGGGTACGTAATTGAGTAAAAGCAACTATAACCGCACCCTTTTATTCTTAATAACAAAATAAGATTGACAAGTCTGGATATAAGCCAGCATTTATTGTACGAAATGTCGTTCTGTGAAATTGAGTCGCTACAACAGTCGCCTGTAATAAACATCTTACAAAATTGAAGACAATTTTCAGACAAAGCCGAACAATCTCGCGTTATTAACCAAAGCGCCAAATGAATATTGGCCATTTGTTGTCACTTCAACATTTTTCCCATGCAATTACAGCAATTCGTTTTAATTTGGAAAGGGAGAACGATTGCGGCTCTGCATTATCAAATGAACACGTTTATGAATCTTCAATTATGAACTCGTCTGCAATCCGTTGTGTCTAATGCAGCCGCGAATTTCTCTATCCCATTAAACAGCTCTGACTGGAAACAATCAGACGCCGAATTGATTCACGTTGGGGGTCCATTATCCTTACTCCACATCGGGTTTTACTGCAAGGAACAGCATATACCTACATAAACATCGAAATTCCTTGCAAATTACACATAGCACATACATAAACGAAGCCCGGCTCTTGTATAAATGTATAAATTTTCATTTAATTCGGATATGACGCAAATTACAGGACGAATCGAAATTTATGTCGCGCCACCCCTTATAAAAATGACGAATGCATTAAAGTAACCATTAAGGTACTTGTAGTTTAACGAGATGGAAATCGGACGTAATTCCAGAATGGAGGATAGATTTTGATTAGTATTAGAAATACCAATCGAAATTCCGCAAGTTCTTCACTCATCGTTGCAGAAATAACACACTTCGGAACTACTCGAATCATGTCATACACGGCCTGTTTCTGAGTGTATGGCATGTAGGCTTCAGGCATAACCACCCTTGAGCATACGTGTTTTAGGTTATCGATGGTTCGTTTTGCTCCTGCTTCAATCCGCTAATGAATATTGCTTTATCTCATTCCATCTTGGGAATCTTCCCTCGCTTATAACTTCTATAAATCGCTGCGGACCACATATTACGGTCCTTACAGTGTTTTAGACGTCAAATTAATTTCGAATAACGAAATTTGTCTAGTCTTATTTTGGTTGTGCGTCCGAGACTCGGATTTAATTAGTATTTATATTTCGAGCGAAAATTCGCTTAGTACATTTGGTGAGTTACCTATACAAGACGTCTCCTCAACCCACCTGCCAGAAGTCTTCAGACTGTAACTTTTTACAGCACCTTAATTAAATCCCTTTCTGACATCCACCACGCTGTTGTCACCGCGCCAAACGGAGAGATTTCTACGTGATGCGGTTTCCAAAGTGCAAATTGCCCTCTGGAAATCTCGCTCCATTCGAGATTATTTATTTCATTTTAAGCTACTTGTCGGTTACTGCAAGAATTGTAACAGAATTCAATTCTAAAGGATTCTAATGATGCGTAGGGTAAATTATTTATTCATGAATTTTTTCCACGAGGTTACACGTTTTTAAATTTTCGTCGTCCTTTTCAGCAAATAAGATGCTAACGTTCAAAAATTTAAATTCGTTAAACCGTTGGAAAAATTGCTTTCCCGGTCCTATACATTTTCATCGTACCCCGTTTTTTCTAATTTTCAGGTAAATTTGAAAAATCACCGGGACTGCGAGCAGAACGTGTGGTATATTTTAAGGCGTCTTTGCACAAGATGGCGGCGGTTTCTGCCATCGTGTACTGGCAGGTGAATACCATTTAGACAGCCGGCTTGACGACCAGAAGGCTGAAGCAAGCACAGTTACATTTACATAGACGGCTTACCGTAAAACCCTTCATGTCAAAGAAAATGAAGGGTAGGGAATAAAGCAAAACTTTTTTTTCAAAATAAAGTAAGGTTCTTTCTCTGGAAGCTGTGCTCTTTATTCTCTTGTTCCGTTTTTCGAAAATTCAAGCTCCCAGATTGGGCACCCCCAAAAGTATGAAAAATTCCATTCTGAACAAGATTTGTTGTTTGGAGATATATGATATACACTGGTGTCCAAAATAAAAATGTCTATCACATCTCATCTCATCTCTTTCTCATCTCAGAAACCATAAAAGATACGACGCACGTAAAATTAGGGAAAAGTTGCGCAATTAAACAGTTATTATCATGCTTTAAAGAAACCAGAAACCAGAAATTTATTTGACCTGTGACAGAAAAATAAAAAAACACACTTTCTCATTGTTACTTTTTCAGCTCTACAAGACATTGTTTAGAGATTTTTAATACAACGTTTCGTTTCGGAAACTTCATCATCAACTTTATTTTTTATATGGCCCGTAAAAAAAGTACATACTGTAACGAAACATTGTATTAAAAATCTCTCAACGCTGTCGTGTGGAGCTCAAAAAGTGGCAAGGAGAAACTGTTTTTTTTTTAATTTTCTGTAACTGCTTAAAAAACACCAGGACAAAATAAAAACAAAATCGACAAACCTAATTTTTCTGGCATATCTTCGGAAGTAATCGGAATTTTCTGGTTTTCTTTTAAGAATTATAATAACTGTTTAATTTCGCAACTTTTCCCTAATTTTACCATCGTAGTATCTTCTATGGTTTCTGAGATGTAGACATCCTTATCTTGGACACAGTGTATATATGATCATAAATTCAGATTCCAAATTATGGACCCGGCAGGTCTTTTATACGTCTTTAAACATAGTATATAGATTCCTCTTGGTTCAAGTAAGAAGTTTATTGAATTTGAAGTCAAAAGGTCGAACGTCACTAAAGTAACGCATTAAACATTAGGTAAAACAAAATATATTGTCATGCGAACGTTTTATTTGGTATCAGCACCTACGGTAATGTTGGATCATCCAGCATGTGTTTATTTCAATTTTCTTTGACGTTCAATTCTGGTCTCTAATTCAGAATGAACACAATTTCGATCATGTTATTCGAATTTGAAGTCATTCTTGATTTTATGTAGAATTACTTATTTATGTAATTTTCTTTAAATGACCTCATTTTAATTTATTTATTTTATTATTAAAATTGATGTACGTGATATGTTTTATTTGTCTCATAGTATCTCCGGTCATTACGATAAGAGCGTTATCAGTACGTAGGCTAATTAGTTTTCAAGATATGCACAAAAACACAGAGATTTTGTTTATTCGAAGAGGCAGTTGGAAGTTAACAAGAAAGGAATATGGTTTTAAATAGCAAAGACGTACGTGATACGAGGTTTTTTTGGTGGTGGACATTAATAGTTGTTTTGTTTTTTGTGGTAGATGTTGAAACGTGGCCGTTTATTGTTTTGTGTGTGTTGGGTAGTTTTGCCGTTATCGAAGAATTTTGAAAAGACATTCAGTCTTGTTTAATTGTATAGTTTTGTGGAAAAAATTTAGAGTGTTTAAATAGATAAACGTAATAGTCCGTTTCGAATTAAGTTTAGTGCTGCATCGCGTATTCAAAGAAGAAGTTTGTGTCTTGTTGTTCGTGCGTTCATCAATTAAATGAAGCTCTTTTTAAAAGTTATCCGATTATTCGAACCCGAATTACGATCTAGAAAAGATTTCTCATGCCAAATTTTTCTAGTGGTACCCAGGGTTATGTCAGGTGTTTAAATAAAATTAATTAATTCTTCGGAATTTTGGACTTGGTCAAGACTACTGAGTTTCTCAAATTAATCGAGATTTTTAGTTGTGGCGGACGCTGGATGTGCCCTAAAAAATTATATTTCTGTGTTTAATTGAGATAGCTGCACAGGTGCTTGGGGGTGGTATAGTGACCGTTTGCCATTGCACATAGCAATGCCTTACTGAACTGCAAATTGCTGAAGGATGTGGTAATGGTTAAATTATCCATAGCATACCGCAACCTTAATCGTCTTCAAAAGTTCATCTGATGTAATTGTGGGTACGAAATAAACAAAATTATCAAGAATACTCTAATCTAGGTCGTAATTTGGGCTCGAATAAACACAAAACTAACCATTTAGAGATTAATCAAATATATTTGACATTAATTGTTGATTATTGTAGTTGAAAGAAATATACGCACTCAGCACTAGATAACACACACCGCGCAACAAGCGATCGATTAAACAAATTAAATTTAAATAAAGTTCTAATTACCTGAAGTCAAATAAATCCTTATCATCCGGTCGTAAATGTGCTTTTCAACAAACAGACGCACTAGCACATACCTCAAACGCAAAGCTGGATAATGCTTCGGAACCTCACTTCTTTGACTTCACTTAAAACTCAATTTAGATCACACTGACTTCGTTATAATTACATACAATTATAGTATTGACCCTTTGATGGTAAGTAAAACTCCCTTTACGGATATTGGAAATCTCTCGACTTGTAAATTCACTTTTCTCCGTGTAACGTAACGCACACTTGAGTTAAACTCAACTAGACTTTCTTCTACAAAACTTTATAACTGACAAAAGTGACTACCTTACAAGAGTCTTTAATTCCGGCAAAACTGACTGTTTTGCAACAAATAACACCCAACAAGCAAAAATGCACGATTAACGTCTTCCTCTTCTATTTAAAACAATTTCTCCTTCTCACTTCCGTTCTTCCTTCTTTAACAAAATTAAAATATGCTGATTTCGGCGATAACACCTGCTTATCTTGAAACCAATTGGCTTACGTAGCGATAAAGGCTTATGGCAAAGGACCGGACACCGGACTTTTATACAATATCAATAAAAATCAATCTTTTTTAACACGTAAATCAAACTTTACAATAAAATAAACGAGCGATTATTGAAACAAAATTAACAACATTAAATGATTCCGATACAAAATATGGACCTCGAATTCAAATAATATGATCGGATTTGCGTTTAATACAACAATTAATGACCACATTTACGCTTTAAAAAATAATTGTAATGCACAAGCCGAAGCCAAACAAAATGTCCTAGTTCTTTACAAAAAGTAAACTCTCGTAAATGTCTGAAAAACTTTTTTTGACAAACAGAGTATGCCGATTATGGAGAAATCTAAAGCATAGAACATGAAATCTGGGGAGCAGTTGTAGGAACGACTGATCATTTACGGAACAGAAAAATATCGTTGCTCCCATCAAGCAGGAATTAATTACAAATACGAAACAGGGTGAGGAACGGTTTTGTAGGTATTCTTTTTAAATTGTGCAGGAATATCGATCTGATGGCCGGCGAACGTTAATAAAGGAGCCGTCAGAAAATAACGCAGCTGCTACCGTCAAACATGCTTAACAATTTAGTACATCTAGAATTCATAGTGGCAAGAAATTAGCTTGCATTGTAGCGGCCAACACTTGTAAGGTTTGGAGCTACAAGTGACTGCTTTGAGTAAAATGACTGCAGCAGACGGCGGTTTCCAATATGCATTGAGCAACACCTACAAACTTTTGATCGTGTTTCAATGCAAGTTCTACATAATAGAACAACTACATACGTCTACCGGACTTCATCAATAACTGCACGAATTCAATATGCCGCTGGCACGATACGAGATATTAGATCACCAAATTACAAAACCCTTCCCATGTGACTGGTGACCGAACTTCATAGACGTAAATTGTATACATCTCAACTATTCAATTTTTATAAAGCAACATCTCTTAAAGTATTCAATTACGAGATATATTTCGACATGTTTAAAAACAAAAACAATCCCGAAATCCATCTCAATTACGAAAAAGTAATGCGATTGGTCCCTAGACTACTCTAGAGATGATCGAAGGAACCTAAATTGATCTTGCTTCGAAATCAAACTTGCCCGAATCTTTTTTATATTCTCTTCGTATCTGAAGCTTTTAAAGGAGATCGTAGCCATACGAGAATTACTTGTCAAGGGCACTTAAACGCACTTTTATTGGTCTCTGATAGGCTATAAAAGGGTTACGAGTTATAATTCAAGATACTCCGGCAGTGAAGGGGTATGATTGCAGAAATTTCCGTTTCGATTTTAATGACGCTGATGATCAATTTCGAAAGCTTTTACGGACACTTTCGTAAACATTTTCGTTTGTAATATTTTTGCTATCGAAAGTTTTTGTTGGGTGTGGGTTGAAAATGTCACGAAGTGCTGGCGTTAAAAATGTACTTCTTATTCAAAAATCGTCCCAAGCGATCGATGGGGTAATTAATTATATTTGGCATTATCGAACAGGGACGTCTAGTTTCTTTTGCTAATTCATGAGCCGCGAACGAGCAATAAAACACTGCGCGCCTCAGATTGCACCGGCCCGTGATTACAACCACTCGTGCATGCATAACGATCCCCCTGAATATGCGGGTTTTCTCAATACCTAGCCTAACCCGCTTCTCCTTCATTTTACTAATAATAGTTTCGACTGAAAGCCTTTCTTACTTACATTGCTTCATTCGTCGCCTCTTCCTCACTTCCTTTATTGGAATCCCAATTCCCAAGTATCGTCTGATGTACATGCTATAAGGTAATCTTAATCTTGTACGCTGAACATTTTGTCAAAAGTTTCTCTTAGTTACTGCAGTAATAAGCAAAAATGTACAGTTTGGTGCATTTCTACCCTACTACTCACTAAAAACTGAAAACTCGTTTTCATTTTCCCTAGCTTAAACAGTCAAAAATGGACGATTCCTGCTAGCACCTTCTATGTGGGCACTTTTTTGCGGGGAATCTGAATCTGTTATCCGAATTTCCATAACACGCTAGATGTAAATAGAAGCCAGACGACAGGTAGAGGACAAAAAAGAAAAATAAAACAAAAAATAATGTAGATTCAACAAGATCTAGTTACCCGTGGTAAAACATTCGATTTTGAAATTCTTTTTGTAAATGTATGTAAAAGTTTAGCATGACGTCATCATCTTTCTTTTTTTGTCCTCTCATTCCGTAAAAATCCAATATGGCGTCCATAAGGACTAAGAAAGTAGTAGCTTGAAGCTTTTTTGATAACAGATTCAGATTCTCCGAAAATAAAAGTGCATTTAACCTACACTGGATCTTCAGCATGACGGAGATCTCTATGGTGAGCCACGAATTTAAACTACCCTGATTTCTCTCCCTAGACCAAAAACAAAATTTCACCTCAACCATAATTACAAATAGACACCTCGTAAACTAGCAGCCACGCCCTACCAGTCAATGCAGTTCGGTGGGCAACGTTGGGCTATTGCTACATTTTTTTTTTGTTGCACATGATTCTGGAGCCTATATCTATAATTGAAATGTTGCTGCTTTTGGTGCATCCCCAGAGTGGAAGCCTGTATTTCTATACGGTCCTAAGGATTTGCTTATACAGGGTGGACATTTTTTTTTGGGACACTGAATATATCTTCGAAAAGCTTTTTAGGGTATCCAAAATTTTAAAAAATGTTGTTACCAACCTACATACTTTAAAATTGTGGTCAGTGGCGTACGTTTGCAGAGTCAAGGAGGACATATATATTTTTTATTACATACTTAAAGTGCATATTAATAATTAATTAATTATGAAATTAATTAACGCAACTGCTTTCCTTAATTGAGGATTGTCTTAAATTTGACGTAATATAATAAGTTTTGTATGCTGCTATGTTTAAAAAAAGTCTACTCTTTAATAATATGTAATGAGAAGTCAGATATTTGACCCCTTGATTTTGAGAAACATGTCCGTTTATTTTATGTTCGTTTATACAGGGTCGTTCAAATTCGTGGGCCACCATTGGGATCTCCGTAACGGTGAGATATAGCGTAGGTTAAATGGGTTACCCCTTTTTGTGTCTAAAAAAAGCATTTGAAATTTTTGAAAAATCTTTTGAAAATAACTGAGATATTAAAGGTCGAACGTCGAAGAATCGAAGATTTAAAATCGAGAACCAAGATACAAAACTAAAATTGCAGATCAAGTAGAAATTGAAGACTGAAAATTGAAGATTGAATGTCAAATATCAAAATTCCTCAATTGATCGTATATGAAAGATCGAAGCATTAAGTATACAGGCCCGCAAATCAAAGATTGCATTCTCAGAAACTGTAAATTGATCGAGCTTCTAGAGTCGTGGGTCGAAAATTGGGAATAAACTGGAGTGTGTAGGCAGAAAATGTAAAATGGAAAATGTGAGACCAAAAATCGGAGCTTGAGGATAGAGGTTTGCAATTGGAGACAAACTGGAGACTTGGGACTGAGACTGAAGATCAAATATCGCGATTGGAGAATGAAGACCAACCAACCATACACTATACTAAATAATGAAATTGAAGGTTGAATTTTGAAGATGGAAAGTGGAAACCGTTGATCTGAATATCGAAGGATGAAGGTGATATTGGAGATAAACTTGAAGCTTGAGAAAGCAGCTTACAGACTGGAATCCAAAATCGGAGATTACATATAGACTGAAGACGCAATAAAAAAAATGTTGTGGCTGGCACAGATACCACCCCCACACGTGCGCATGCGCGATTTTACCCAAAAGCTTTTCAGCTTTTCCTTTTATGTCGAGGAATATGTGTACCAAATTTCGTTCAGCTGTTTAGCTGGAAATGAGAGTACAGGCAGACCCACAGACCAACCTCATCTATAGATGTTGTTTAATTCGGATTCCTGATGCTTCAATACAGGGCCGGTCCAAAGTATACATAAGACCATGGTCATGGAGATGATACTGCATGAATAGTGTATGATCGCTCGGGAATAGCGAAAGTAAAAGATTAATTATAAATGTTCTTATACTTAAATTCTCCACACAAAAGGTTACCCATATAATCCATATAATCGAGAGGAGTTCTCCAAATCTACTGGAACAATTTGATTCAAGCATGTACGTAAGGGAACACTCCCCATACATGAAAAAAGAAAGGTTAGTAGCAAATTGCCAAATCAGTAGAAAATTATATGCCCGCGTTTTAACCTATTATCCTTCGTTTTTTTTTAATTTTATTTTCATTTTTTTAATTTTCATTAATTCAATATGAGCAAAAGTTGGGCTCTTTCCTTAAATCTGCCTGTAGTGCTACTTAAAAGATCATGGGCTCACTACTCGAGCCCAATCTCTTCCGCAAGGTGTGGTAGCTCATAGAGGTTGATAACGGTTTCATGCTGGAAAATGGACTTTTTACAAAATACCATCAGTTAAAACACTGTAACAACATTTTTTTAAACATTTCGAGGTCGTAGTAGCAAAAGATGCAAATTATAGAAAGTCACTCCTATTCAACGGTTTTCTGCTCAATTTTAAAGAAAATCGGCAGAAATCACATCTTGTCACTGATAAAATATCACTTGACGACTGGATTTCCGAGTGAAATTACCAGAGAATTTCTGTGTGACAAAATAATGTTACATAAATAAGAGAGTTTCTTGAAAAAATTCCCAGAGAGGTTGTCCGCTGGACATCGCATCCCTTACCAATTGGTTTGTAAATTCTACCCAAGAGCAGTTCCACGAACGTTTGACACTGAATATACAAACATTTTCCAGCGATTAATATAAACTTTCTTATTCGTTGCGATCGGGATGTATCCATGTCCCCAAACCCCATCACAAAAAATAGTAATAGTTCATAAGGATTAATACACCAATTTCTCACATACTAACAGCCCTTCTGCATTGGGAACTCTTCATCAAATGCATCGACATTGTTTGATACATCCACAAAAAGTGGAAATGTTAAAAGATATGTTAAATACCACAATATTTTGATGGTACGAATCTGTACGATATTTCCCTTATGCACCCGTGAACATGTGTTCAATCCATCAGAAATATCTTTGAAAACACGATTTTGAAATAAAACTAATGTAACTACGTCATTAAAAAAGCTTGAGATCGAAAGCATTCAAAAATATACATCGGCTATCACAGAAGCTGTGACGTTTTCAATTTGGACGATTGAGGGCCAACACACCTGTCATTTACTAGGACGAAATAGAATTAAAAAAACTTGTAAATTACTACACATAGATTTAATAATTATAATTCTAGCGTTCATTACTGACTGTATCAGAAGCATAATCCGATAATGGCTTTCACGGATGGCTTTCGCTACATCACGCAATTTCGGTGCTGATTTACTAAAACACTGACATACATTCGAGTAAACGTCGATCTTAGGATAAACAATTGCATTCGGTTTAGTTATGCTTGAACGTGATGCTAAAATTTCGGCGGAGCTTTATGAGTGACCGTTTCGATGTATTAAAAAATTTCTTGGCTTATTACCGCTCGTCAAAACGCCTGCCATGATTAAAAAATTTGCCGTGCCCCTAAAGGACCGAACTTAATTGACAAGCTTCACGTTATCTGCAATATAAAGACCAGAATCAAAATGAATCGGTTATAAATGAGCAAGTATAGCGAGCAAGGGAAACGGGCGAGTTGGGGCGCATATTGGTCTAGCGTCCCCTTATGTGTGTCCGCCACAGATTCCGACTCCTAATTAAGACTGGGAGGGGAGGGGGATCCAAGGAGGTATATTGATCAAGTCGGGGCGAGTGTGAGGGAGAAGGTTTCCACCACCGACAAGGACCGTGCAGTTATTATTTGGGCAACCGCTTTCTCCGTATTTGCATGCGCACGAATTACTAGGGAGAAAATTAGCGTTACTTTTTCAAAAATTTCCCTACATATTCCGTTGCACACAAGCGAAGGACTTGGGAACATGTTGCATTTTCCGCGTTGGATCGCGTCCAGTTAAACCCCGCCGGACCATTCATTAAAAATTAAGATACGCCCATAATGAGAGATTTGATTAAAAACACATTAGGGGTGTGCGCGTTATTTATAATTTATTAACGTAAAATGATATACAGACCATGTGGTCGGGTTAATCCTTATTCGCAGTAGCTTATGACATTTGTTTAAATTCCCTTGAATAAAACAGTATCCCAACTGGGATTTAGCACGAAAGAACTTTACGAAACTGAGCTGCCACCGTTTTCATGACGGACCCCACTCGCTCTCTCTGCCACCCTGAAACTTTTTCGGTGTTATACGGTGGTATTGTTGCGAAAATTACTTACCTTAACGTTTATTCGATTTGTCGGGTGGCATACACTTGCCTAATTTTTTTAATGGGTTTCGCTTTTGTTTCAGATTTGACAGCAATTGGTAGGCCCTCGAGGGCGATGAGCAAGGTAAGTTCTATGCGCGATTTGATCAATATTTAGTTTTTAAGCAAAATTTAAGTAAAATCGCGATTACAAAAAGCGCTATGGTTTTTTTTATCTAAACCCTGTACTCTACAGATGTATTTACAGAGAAAGTTATCTATCAGAAAATTTTAACTAGTACATGAAAACCGCCCTTGAACATTATAAAATAAATAAAATAAAAAGCTATCTTAACGTTTTCTTATGAAAGCTATACATTTTTAGAACATTCCCACAAAAATAAAAAATAAACATTTAAATCACCAGCACCAGGTTCTATGACGATTGACATTGTTGTAATGGCAGCTCGGATACAAACTTTAAAGTTGACGAAATAACTCCTTTTCTATTACTTGTAACTGATTGTGTGTATACTAACTCTGGCCAGCAATCGAAAAACTAATTCTAATTCTTGTATCATTTCTTAAATTTAACTTTTATTCGTTGAGATTGGAAAAAGTGGTCCAATAAAATTTTGAATGCGAAATTACGATCTATTCCCTGACGTATTGAAATTTCCGGTATCACTTCCGGTTAAACCGGAAACCAATGCAACTATGCAGCTTTTGTTTTTCAAATCGCAATACCCAGGTTTTTTAAGATCTTTGAAAAGACCAATCAATTTGCTATATCACAACATAAAATGCATGTGGTTGATGTACAAAAAAAAAATGAGAAATTCGTGGTTCCATTTTGGAAAACTAATTAAACCTAGCATGCTGTGTGCTGTCAGGATGCGCGGTGTCTGTTGTGATGTCCGTTTTGAAGATTTACTGTTGCGCGATACGATCTCCCCGTATAACACACAGGCACCGCGCATCCTGACACAACACGGCATGCTAGATTTCTTAGTTTTATAAATATTGAAATGCGAATGTCTCCAATTTTTTTGGTAAGGTGTGAGCAACAAAATTTTGATTCGGAGGTCGTAGAAATTTTAGGTCGCATCTAATAGGTACCTATTAATTTTGAGTAGATAGGTGTACTTACTTATGAAACTACTGAAACAATTGCAATTGCACATGACCGATACTCTGAATCAAAATGTTGTTGCTTACTTATTATTTTAAACCTTGTTGCAAAATTCATATCCATTGATCGCAAATTTTGGAACCTTTGACTTCATTACTCAAAAACGGTACTGCCTTTCTTTGGGGTTCACTCAAGATAGTTCTTTTCAAGAAATTTGCTTTAAAGATTTCCATGTTTGACTCTCTTTGATTTTCCATTTCCATTTCCCTAGAGAACTTCTGTGTGAAGATGTACTTCTGTTCTACAAAATTGGGTAACTCAAAAATAATTAGGGCACAAAATTTGTATCAATCAAATCTAATATGTCCAAATTCGTAGCGGAAGAAGATTTTTAATTTTACTATTAGGCATGAAATTGGAGTTTTATTAGAAAAAGTCGAATAACCTAAATTCAAAGAAGCCAACATTTGTCTCATTAGAAAGAAATACCACAAATGGGCCAAATAATTCAAAACATATAACAGCACAAAATTTGCATTACATGAACAAAATAGCACAAATTGATGTATGGTCAAAAATTCTAAATTTCAATGTTGGCACTCCAATTTCACGAAACATAGTTATCGGAAACTCGAATATGGTGTAGCTAGTGGTGGCCGGTGGCATCACTATACAAAGTGACAAGCAATTGTAAATCATTTGAAGTAAACAACCTACTAACTGACGTTTGGTAATTTCTTTTTTAAAGAACACAATTCCGTAAACTTCATACTGCTGCATGCATCAACTTTTCGGCGTTGTCACAAATAAGATTAATATGAACAAACATTTCCGTTACACAATTACCTGGTTAGGTCTGTTGCATGTTCTCTAAAACGGAAAGCAGTTTACATTCCCGGCTCTGTTTTCCCAAATTATTAATTACTGCCCAAATTCAATTATTATCTAAGCATATTGAAATTTTTCTGTTAACCCATGATTGATTACAGCTAGACGTCCATTTGTATGCAAACGACCTTTTCCTATTAAGTAAATTCGGGGTGCATTCCAATTCCACGTCGAGCTTTTTTGTCAAATTATTTAATTGACGGTACGTGCACACTTATGCGAAGCGAGCATAAAATCATTGAACGGTTAAATTACCCCATTAATGCCTCGTAACTAAACAAATTAGGTACCTTTGCCTTGTAGTTACAAAATGAAAAATCAGTTGACATTATAACGACTGAACGCTCACTTCTAAAATATTTGCTTGTTAAATCGTACTTAATACTGAATTTGATGTCAATATGAAAACTTTTAATGGCCTTTCGTATATTAGCGTTCAAAAATAATGATTCGAACGGAAATTTTTTTGTTATAATCTTCCAAATTCCCGTTTAATTATCGAAGGTGGAAAAGGAGCACTTGTCTAATGGATAAATTATAATACTTCAAACAATGGCCGAAAATTCGTGAAAAGACTGTAAATGCACGTGTTAACTCTGGATGTAATCGAAAGCTATTAATTCTGACAGTCAATAGCTAGCTATCTGCTTTCAGGAATAATGAGGAAGTTGCGTGCTACAGGTGTTGGTTGTAATGACGCCGTCAAGCATTTAGACTTTTTTAACGTTAAAATCGATAAATGTGCATTTTAATATTATTATGGCTATTAGCCAGTCAACGCTTAATTTGAAAGTTGATTAACGTTACAAAATTTTAACGTAATTAGGAGTTTACAATATTGTTTTATCTACTTTTGTTCCCTTCCATTTCCTCCTGTTAATAATTAATACGTGATTACATGATGTTAGTTTAACTGAATAACATTGTTCCAACGCTTTTATGAAGAGGGCGTCGTTTTACACCACTCCTTTTTGTATCAAATCAAACGAAACTTTTAAATCCACTACTGCAACTGCAAATGTTTCACTTCGGTAATTTTGACCGTTATAATCGCAAACAGTTTCGTTTCATTTCGTAATTAATAGCGATATTGTACACTCTAGGTAAATCCTCACTCCCTTAAGATGTCTGTGCCTTTGGAATGTAGTAAGATTCATGGGAGGAACATTTTGAAAAATTCCTGGGTGCATCTTCTTTCTCCCAAGGAACCTGTTTCTGGAAGGATACGTCTCACAACGACGCCCTGTACAAAGAGGTCTACTTCAAGGTCCATTTTACGCAAATGCCTTTGCATTCAACAGTACTCTGCTATTAGACCTGCCAATGTGTATGAATCCGTTTCAGTAAGTTTTCAACCTTTTGGCTAGGGTAACGCTAGTAAAGCCTTGTGGTAGGTAGATGGTAGGTTCAAAAAGGTAGGCAAGGTTGCTGTTGGAGTGTTGGCTACCGAGTTTATTTAAAATACGCTCGAATGCATATGCGGATATTTGCACTGAAAGTTTTGACATCATCAATAGATATGTCTCGTGCGTAGGTTCCATTTTCCATTTATGAGTATCATTTTCCTACTCAGTTTCATCCTGACGTTTCACTTTCCCTTGTGAGTGTCCTCTTCCATCACTACGTTCTAGAGATATTCGTCTTGACGTTACCAATGATGTGTCTCGTCGAGACGTTTTATTTTCTCTTTTGTCAGTACCCTCCTCCGAAAATGCATTCTCGAGATATTCGCACGAAGTTTTCACATCGCCCATGAATATGCCTCGTACAATCGTTCCAATCGCTCTTTGTGAGTAACCTCTTCCAACACTCCGTTCTCGATATATTTGCACTTAAAGTTTTGACATCATCAATAGATGATGAATAGATGTCTCGTTCAGACGACCCTTTTTGCCTTTGTGTGTAATCTCGTCCGACACTCTGTTCTCGAGGAATTATAACTTATCTCGAAAAGATGTTGGCGAGGGGGACAGTAGGCATTAATTCCTGCTGTTGAGACTCCCCCCGCCCCCCGGTCACCAACTGAAAAAGAAATCGCGGAAAACAGTTTGTAGCCACGTTGAGACCTTTCATTTGAATAGCATGAGAACATGTATTTAACCCCAAAGTTTTACATCGCATTGCCACCACTACAGGCTAAATCTGAGACAAATTGGATATTCCAAAGTTATACACATTTTAATTAGTAATTTTATTCTTAAAAATTGCGCTAAAAAATCATAAATGTTAAAATCGGTTATCCAAATAAGTAAAACGGTTTTCGCCCTAAGGCGAGTAACTTCAGCGCATTTTCCATGCATTTATCTGTCCTCCCCAAAAGGTGATAGTTATGTGCGCTATATTTTTCTTTACAAGACGGAGGGACCGAGAAAGTGGCTGCAATAAGCACACCCAACGTTAGAAACTGGCCTGGGATGAAAAATTTTGATGGAGGATCTTAGAGGATACCCATGAATCTTTGCTTCAAGAAGAATTTTTTGACTGATTAATTGGTTGGGTCTAGTACCTAATTTTTTATCTTGGACCTTTTGTCAAAAATTGTAGAACGTGAAATTTCCTTCAGTGTTCACTGGTCAAACTTATTTTTTAGCCCATAGATACCGAGATACATCGAACATTTTCCAAACACGTAAAAAAATTACCTTGCGATAAGCACACGGTAAGCTCAGGCAGAGTCCTGGACAGAGTAGAGGTGGATAGGGGTGAATAATGGGGTTATCGTGCACTAGCCAATAATCAAGAATCATGAACCTTCTGAAGTTTCATAGCATGCTTATAATACTACTAAAGAAGATGCGTGAGAATTTTAGATTGGAATTAACAAATGAGCATTGTTAAGTCAAACCTACCGATGGCGGCCGAGTACGGTACAATCGTAACTTGATGCGACACCGTTGCCTTTTGGCATTCAACGAAACTCTGAAACTTTGGACCCATATTCGAACATAATTTCCAATGATAAAAAACGTTACGATGGCAAATAAAGAACTGCATTATCCCTCATTCCTTGTCACAGGTTGCTTTTTGCTTTTTCCAAATTTGCATCATAGAATCGGTGGAACTTTCATTTAAATGGGCTCTTTGAAATAGTCGCATTAGTTTCCCGAACAATAAATTTAGATCGTCGTTGAACACCTTCTTTACACAAAGTTGTCTTCGTGTCAAGCTGAGTTGCATTCACGTCGAGATGCCAGAGCAGAAAAGGATGTAGAAATTAGTCTCTTTTGCGCCAGGGTTCATTCCAATGTCCACAAAATGGTACCACAGTTTACATGAATACACGTTGGTTTATGGACCATTTTACGTAGTACATATACAGGGCACAGATTAACTACAATAATCTGTGTACAGGGTCACCTTTTCCCCAAGTAAATTGGGGACCCAAAAAAAGCTGTGACGACCTCTTCGTTGCCGGTTTGGAATCATTATTTCATATTGAAATAGAGATACCTCTCCAAATTTAAATGAACTTTTTCTAGTAACCTTATTCAGGCATGAGCAATCTTGGGTATAGGAATTTTTACAAATTCGGAAAAAGTATACCCAGAAATCTAGGCAAACTTTGGAAAGTGTTGGTCGTGTAGCTCCCAAACAAATCGTGGTAGACCCTCGGTTACGCCCTGTATACATATTTTGCCCTTTATCTCGATGAAGACTATTTAACTTTTTTGATAGATAGATATTTCCCTTAAAAATAAAAATTAAAGATCAGAACATGTTCATGTTCATAAGTTAGCATAAGATTTCTTTTCGTTTAGCAAGTGAGATGCAGGACTGACCTCTAACGAACAATATACGGAATAATGCAAAAACAACGCGAAAGTTTACTCTGTACATCCACTCTTAAATTGAAATTCGACGTATCGAAGCGTAATGTGAACAGATATTTGTGCTAATTGTGCCTTTGGAAAGCTCTTATTGGATTCATTTTGGAGTTTAAGTGGGAATGGATAAATAATGAAATACATAATTCATTAACAGGGTTTTATAATTAAGCGTTTATTTATGCACCCGCATTAGAACAGCTGGTAACCGAAAATAAACAATTACTCAAAATTTGAATGATTTTTCGAATGTATGTTTTTGCGATTCTAACTGGGGGTTTGTCACCAGGGGATAAGCTTCTGATCCGTCTGCGACATCCTTCTCTCATCAGTCTTAGCGTACATTACATTACCGCTTGGATTTTGCATCGATCACCTTCGAAGGGAATAGAATAAAATGCGAAACCATTTCGGGAAAAGTGCAGGATGTTACTATTTGACAAGTAGCAGCTTCGCAATTGTAAACGAACTAGTTAGGGATTCGGTTGTTAATTAATTTATAAATCGATTCCGACAAAAGGCAAACCATCAATTGTACTTTAATTAATTAGTTAAACTTGGTAGTCAATGAGGACGCAATTATTTCTAGTCTAGACATTTTAGCTAACCTCGCTGATATAGCGAAATATTCAAAAATGTTCATATTCGAGTTAATTAAACCCGGCAATGTTATGTAATTTTACTACGTAACCGTTCTAAATTCAACGGTACAAAACGTGATCAAATTCTAACAGTGTGTTTTTAGAACAGAGACGATGGGGAGGCTACTCTATCGGGTTGTTGCGTTGTGAGGACGGGCCAGACTCCCAGAGCTTACGGTCCCATGCGGGTGAGTTGTCTTCATCAGCTTGTCTGCTGCATTAGCGGTTCCGAGGATATTGTGCTCCTCCAGTTTCGCGTACAACATCCCTCTTCCCTACGCCATTCCATCTCCATTTACGGAGACACTCGCGCAGAGGGACAAATCGAACATTACGAGAATGATAGGGTACGGACACGCAAATGTGTAGTTACAGCCGAAGACATCACTCCCTATCGTCGGATACATTAACGAATCTCTTGACACTGACACAGGTACATTTATGCCTCGAATATTGTTCCTCGAACTTTTATACGCATTTTCACACATCGGGGTAGATTATATAGCACATTAAGGGTTGATACGCTCCGTGATCTTTATACACGCAACACAAAAAGGTTTAATGCATTAAGTTCATAATGCCTCTCGTTTAGCTGACCGATTAGAATTCGACTCTATAATGTAATTAATAAAGATAACTCGAACGTGTTCAATATCCAATCGGGATCGCAGTGGAGAGAAATACATTAACAGTCCTAACTAGTATTGAAAACGCTTTCAACAGTTTTACACCATTTTACCTACTACGCCCACTAAAAGATCAACCCAGGGATGACTGGCACCACAATTTCTGTTAAACCTCAGTTCAGTTCATTGGTCAAAATTCAAAATTTGTCTTGTGTCATGTTCCCGTACTCTTGCGACCTCTTTCCTCTTGAAAAATGAACACTCATAGACGCACTACGTGTTTTTTCCACAACCTCAAGGGAAAAAGGCGTTTCTTCATTGAATCTGAACTAACGTAAAAATATGCGAGCAATTAACGCCCTACCTTGCTTTAATTTCCCCGCATGAACCTAATTTAAAATCAAAATAAACAACTCCTAAAGAGGCTCCGGATATAATCGGTTGATGCAATTTTCGTGAATTACCCATTCTCTAATTAATTAATCAAGAGTATCCATCTTTACAATAATGCCAGGAACTTTTTCTATAGTTGTTTAGTTCGATCATCTCCAACCTTTTCGATTTCTTTCATATTGTGTGAACTACGCAGCTAGTCCCAAATATTCCATTTGGAACCGTTTACCATATCATCACGTAGAACGTAAAGATATCAAAAGTGCGCACTTTGAGAACCAAAAGGAGTTAAAAGCTGTTCAATAAAAATATTTGAATTTTCCCTCAATTTCAATCAGAATTTCTTCTTATTTTTTAAAATGTTAGCAAAGTGAGGGCATTTGCTGCGGGTAATTGTGTTAGAAAAATTTGTATTCGTATGTACAGGTACACAATGAGTCTTTAACATGGGGCCTGGAGATAGAGGGACGATTAAACGCGGAAATCGAAGAGATTTATGGTTAACTATAGAAAATACAACTCAGAAAGCAAGTAGAGTACCTACTGGTACACGATCGGTAGAAGAGCTTAGTCAGCTGCAGATAGAACGTTGAGCGCTCGATAAAGGGCTAAGACGCTTCCAAAAGGATCTAGAGCGCTTTGGGGACCAATTCCGGCCAACAAAGCGCGCGAAGTGGGACAATACCAACACTATATTGTTTTCAGATCCTTTTATATTGTTGTTATAAACGAGGTTTATAACATAAAAAGAATTACAGCCTTAGACGAGTAACTTTAGGGCATTTTCCATGCAGTGATCAGTACTTTCTAAAAGGCCATAAGCATAACTGTGTAAGCTATGTTTTTCTTTACTAGAAGCATGCATAAAATATCTCCATAAATAAGAATGATGTTTTACTACAGCGGAGATATTAAAGGGAAGAGTGAAGTGGGCATTTTGGTCAATGAAGGAGTAGCGAAAAGTATGGAGAAAGTATTGTGTGAAGAAGATAAGAGAATTATAGCAGCAAGATTAAGTACTACTCCAAAAAGTCTTCTTGTGGTACAAGTGCATATGAAGATAGTGAAATAGAGGAAATGTACGAGAAAATAGAGTATGTGATGAAGAAAGAAGGGAGCTGTTGTTGCAAAATAGTATTGGAGAAGGTGTCCGACATTTGGACAGAGTCGTTGGAGATTATGAATTGGGAGCAAGGAATGAGTAAGGGGTGTACGTCTTAAAAGGAAACTTTACACCTAGAAATCCCCTGGAGACAGACATCACAAGGAGATTAGATTGCATCATGATTGAAGAGAGATACAGAAATGGGTTAAAAATGGTTATGGCAGAGTTGTAAATACAATTGAAAAGGATGAAAGTTGCAAAAAGGGGAAACGAATGGGCTCTGATAAAATTAAAGGATATGGATAAAGAATATATAGGAAGAGCAATGGGAATTGAAATGAAAAAGAAGGTTGCAATGAAGAGTCATGAAACTACCGAATGGAAATAGAAGATCATGAAGAATACGATAATCAAAGTGGCGAGTTGTGGAGGTGGGATCAGCGGCGTAGCGTCAGTGATTTTGACCCGGTGCGGAAGTAAGATTTTGCCGCCCCTCGTCTCAAGGATTTCTTGGAATTTTGTCTTAAGGTTATATTACGTAACATTACAATTTAATTATTAATAGTGCACGGAAATAATATGTCAGAAATAAATATTTATTTATTTCAAGAAACAAACTTTAGAGTATTACGTACCAGTACAAGTCATCATAATTACAAACGTTAACGTTTAAAACTAAATATTAATTCTTCTGGCTTTTCTTGCTGCGAATTCCTTAATAAGGTCGTCAAAGTCAATTTCATTTGTCAACTTTCTTTCAATTGACAAAATCGCTAAATTTCGCAAGCGCAAAGAAGACATTTGCGAACGAAGGTAATTTTTAATAAGCTTCAGCTTAGAAAAACTCCTTTCACACGATGCAACACTAACAGCAAAAGACAGGAAAATTTTCAGCATGATAACAATGTTCGGCACGGAAATTTCACGTTGATAACGTTGGATAAACTTCAAAAGACTTAAAGGATCACTTGAAAACGTTTCAACTTTGTGATTAGCAGCGTTGCAAAAATTTCGAAGGCGGTCACGCTCTACATTGAAGTCTTCCCTGTTCACATCATCGGGAAGCTCAAAATCAAAATTGTCTTCTTTCTGCGGGTCCAGCAGCGATTCCGGAAAAAGAAAGCTGTACTTTTGTCGAATTTCGTCCAACTGCTGAAATCGAGTCGTTATTTCTTCAATAATTCTATCAACAGCTCCGTACATTTCTCGACTAAGCTCTTGTGCTGGGGTGAGCGAAACGCCCTCGGATCCGTCTCCGTGAATCTGCTTTCTCTTTTTTGTACGTTTAGAAGTAACGCTTATATCGAGCTTTTCACACATCAAGGTTGCATATTCGGCGGCTTTGGTAACGATTTTCTCCCTGTTTGTCTCTAAGTAAATTTTTAAAGCTGCAACTTTTTCAGCACAATTTTTAACGTTTAGACCTTGTCTTTGCAAGTATTTTTGAGTATCATTTATTTCTGAAAGAACAGTACTCCAAAGGCTGAGATACCCGAGAAACGAAAAAGTTCGAAGGGAGCAAAGCAATATTCCAGCATCTGAACGAGTCTTGGCGTTTTCATTGTGGTTTTCGTTCAACTTTTCCAGTACCTCCAGAATTTCTTCAAAATGATTTTTTATCACTGCAACAGCGTCGTGTCGAGAACTCCAGCGTGTGTCAACGAGCCTCTTTACACCTTGTTTTGTCACTTGAAGTAAAGCATCCCAACGCTGTGTCGATGACGAAAAATATACAAATATACGTTCTAGTGTTCCGAAAAAAGTAACGGAACTTGCCGAAACAGATGCTGCATGAACGCCAGCAAGATTCAAACTGTGGTTCGAGCAAGGAATGAACGTTGCTTTAGGATTAATCTCCCGGATTTTAGATTGTACTCCGTTGCGAATACCGGCCATTGTAGCAGCGTTATCGTAAGCTTGGCCACGGCAGTTCTGAATATCTAAACCGTCAGTTTCCAATTTCTTTAAGATCATCGATGAAATTTGTTCAGCAGTTTTTACCGTCGTAAGCGTAACGTTCAACTAAAAGATTTAAACTGATGCGCGCTCCAGTACCAGATTCGATGCTGTACGCTGTACTGAAATGTGAAATGAAATAATACTCGATGGCTGCAAATGCAAATTGTTTTTGCGCATTGCGCAGTCGCGTTTAAGGGGCGGCAATTTTAGAATTGTTGAGTTTGTTTTTGCCGCCTTTGAAGACATGCCGCCCGGTGCGGGCCGCACCCCCCGCACTCCCATCGCTACGCCGCTGGGTGGGATGTCACCTAAAATCCTGCCAACTGGCAGACAGCTCAAAAATAATAAGAAAATTAGCATTGCGCAGTCTGTGCGTGCGCATACCTAATATAGAAATGAGCTCATGGAAATATCCTGAAATAATAATAATAATAATAATAATAATAATAATAATAATAATAATAATAATAATAATAATAATAAATATAATATCGGCATGCACACGACTTGCACAAACTGAATACAAACATCGACACGATCAGGTAGCTAAAATCATACATCAAAAATTAGCACTTAAACACAATCTCATAACAGATAAGACACCATACTACAAATACACGCCACAGATCATACTTGAAAACAACACACACAAATTATATTGGGACAGGACACTACTCACAGACAAAACTATCCACAATAATAGACCAGATATTACACTTATTGATAAAACGCAAAAATCCATTTGTATTATAGACATTGCCATACCCAACACTAACAACTTAACTAAAACACATGCAGAAAAACACCGCAAATACACCGATATAGCTATCGAGCTTAAGACGCAATGGAGAATGAAATCTACTGTTATAGTTCCCATTATTCTTAGTGCTACTGGAGTTATACCAAAGACAATACACCACAATTTACAACTATTAGGTTTAGACAAAAACACATACAAACATTTACAAAAAGCAGTCATTATCAACACATGCCATATTGTTCGTAAATTTCTAAACATAACACAAGATACTACATACAGAAATGATCCACAACGTATACATGTAAACAACAGTACTCGCTCACAACACGGTACACAACATACTGTAATATCTCCACCTCTAACCCAAACAAACACACAAATACAACTTACCGAACAAACAAGTACAACAAATGATACAACATATACTACAATCAGAGATTCACCTCTGAAGCAAACCACATTATCACGACCCATTAGTATTCAACCCAAACGCAAAAGCCTAAACAGCACTTTAGACTCACAACATGACACACAACCTACTGTAATATCTCCACCCTTAACTCAACCAACCACACAAACACAACTTCCTGAACAAACAAACGCAATAAATACAAGTAACGCAACACGCACTACAAAGACGCCCTCCCCCACACGGCCTAGCACAGCTAAAAAACACAATACTCTTTCTTCTCAGAAACACACCACGT
>NW_022170738.1:4438322-4506657 GCF_008802855.1 Photinus pyralis
ACGTGGTGTGTTTATGTGAAGAAGGAGTTTTGTGTTTTTTAATTGTATTTATGGTGTTTCTTTGTTCCTGAGGTCGTATTTGTAAGGGATTATTATTATTATTATTATTCCGCCTAAATACAGTTCTCAGAAGGGGTTCATATCATAATCCAGCTAGCCACAGACGAGCGTGAGGTGCTCACATTTCCGAAGCCGCCACAGCGCCATACCCCAACTGGCCAGAGGTAACTCCCTTCATTCCCACAGATAATGACTGGGCGATTGCCAGTTGGATGGTGGATGTGGCGAGTGTGACCTGGGCCACCTAGGCGGTGAAATCGTCCTCAACAGGTTGGGCGCCAAATAATAATGCTGCGACCTGTTAATTTCGGGTCACATACAAAACACCTCAAACGAAACTAGCTCTTTAATGAAATTTCTCTCAGTACACATCTGCACTACGGCATAATAAAAAAAATCAATTATGACTTTAAATTCCTGATTCCAAGCAAACAATGATCAAGAGCAAATTCCTTAAACTCGAAAAAAGTCATTGACAAAATTTTGCAAGCAGTTGAATTGAATTTTGGGCGCGGATCAACAAAATTAATCGTAATTGCTCATGAGGTTTATCTCTGAATCGTTAAAGGGATCGATTAAACACACGATTTTCATGATTTTACTTAATTCTGCGACCACAAATGACATTAAACATAATTTCGAACGGAAAAAATGCACTTAGTTGATACGTACGGCTTATTGAAATGAATAGAACAATAGACACTAATAACCTAGAAGTCAGAGTTAATGTTAGTTGAGAATTGCTGACTTCTAGGTGATTAATGTCTATTGTTCTATTCACTACGATGTTTGCCTTACCGATGCAAATCCAATAATACTATTTCTGTCAAATCGACAATTATAAGACTACTCGGCTGCAAATGATGCTACTACTACTCTACCCTCTCCTGTTAGCACTTCAAGAAACGGTACCTAATGCTGTATATCGTATGTCTCGGTACGTCTGTCCCTTGACATACGCTGCTTGCCCAAAGCAGACAAG
This sequence comes from Photinus pyralis, assembly GCF_008802855.1. Lineage (NCBI taxonomy): Eukaryota > Metazoa > Arthropoda > Insecta > Coleoptera > Lampyridae > Photinus > Photinus pyralis. The sequence continues at coordinate 4,439,365 of NW_022170738.1, forward strand.
TATACCCAAATTTGCCAATTATGTATAAGCACAACATTGACTTCACTGTGTTTCATTTTTGGGAAGTATACAATGCTACTTGTCCCGTCCGTGCAATTGTGACGTCTTTTAGCAGTGGCATCAATTTGAAATGGCTGCAAACAACACATAAGGCCTATTTTTGTGAAATATGTGATGTACAACATCCCCTGCAGGTTAATTGTTGGTAAATGGTGGAATGCAAGGCAGTTTCATAGGCCTAGTCATAAAATTAAATGCTATCTGAATATGGCGTGCGTTAATCACTATTCTTAATTACCACAATGCATTAGTACGGAAATCATAAAAGAAGTTCCTCTTTTCTACTTACATTTAAATAATACAATAAATCAAAATATGTGATACACTAATTAAATAAATTACTTTATTAATTAACCGCTTGAGAATGTTCAAGATCAACATTTCGCTCGAGAACAATACAATTAGAAAAAGGTTTGTCAAAGAGCTGCGACCTAGAAGCAAAAACAATCACAACCCACTGAGCTTAAATAAATAATGCAACATTTAACACCGTAACTTTTTTTAATGCGATGCATCCTTTAACTTTAAATATAAAACTTATATCTACTTACCTCTCGAAAAAGGCATGTTTTCAACAAATGTGTTCTAAGGTAATTAAGTATATTGGCTTCTTTAGTCTTTTAATATTTATTGTCGTATTAATTGTCTTCTACTTGTCCATTCCCTTGATGAAACGTCCTTCTTTCCTGATGTACCTGGCTTTTGCATTCAATTACTTAACTAATTGCAAAATATGTATACGTCAATTATGTCACTATGATTTAATATGATACTCCACTAGGTTATTCGTGTATTTTCCGAAGTACCTATTTTCGTTTTTATGTTGAATATATGTTAATAAATGGTTTTGTATGAGCGCTCCTGTTTATGTAATTCCGAGATGAGATTGTCACTTTGCAGAATAAACGGTGCCCCAAACATACAGAAGATAGCAAGCTAGCTCTTCGGCTGTTTCAGCGGTTTAGGCGTTTAGGGATTGTAAATTAAATCAGATGATTTGATACTTAAAAACAAAGCGGCACCTACTTCCTATCATCATGTTCGGTTTGCATGATGACTAAAGTGAGCAGTTTCAGTGATATCAAATAAATCTTTCTGTTTCCACTGCATGATAAATTAATTTTTCTTGGTCACTAATCGTTATAATGCCGAACCTTTTTAATCTCCTATATTGCTCAGATGACAAACGCAATTTATTTTCTCTCAAACGCTTTGCTTCCTACAATTTATATAAAATTTAATTACACCGCTCGGGAGTAAAGTAATCACATCTTTCGTTACTATTTTCGACAATAGATATGATAACTTTGCGTTAAAAATTGTCTTCCATTGTCATATTTTTAGTATTGACAATAAGCGCCTATTATAGTCATCATAAATACTGCTCTACTTAAAATCAAACTAATAACTGAATTACACGATACATTACACTAAGGAATCAAGTTAAAACTTGAAAAATTCGGTGTTCGGCTGATTGAAAGTTTTAAACCATCCAATTCGCATTGTGGGCGCTTCTAAAATGACCACAACACGTTGTTCGCGACCATAAAACGGAAAAGTATTTAATTTCGGTGTTTATGTTATTTACCTTCGCCCACAGCCCGTTGTGGGCGTTATTTTCGCTCATTGAGCGTTTTCGATATTTGTGCGTAACACATAGGTACAGTCTCTTGTAAAAGTAATGTCCCTCGGATACCTACCACTGTAGCATAGGCAACCAACATCCCAGCCGACTAGTTCAAGTTGGATTTGCGGGTGTGGGAGGTAGGTAGGTATCTAATGCGGTTCGTTTTCAGCAGGTATTCCCACTTTGCCAAACTAAAAATAAGTTAGTAGAATGAAAATGAATGGCATTTATTAGCTCAAAAGATCTGCGCTGCTTTAATCTATCCTTGGTTTAATACAATAGAAATTTTTACATTTCTTTCAATTGGTTTGGTGCGTTTTAAATTTGGAAATAGTTTAGCTAAAATAATGACCTTTTACTTTTAATTTTTTCGAGTAGATTTTCTTCTAACAAAATAAATGTGATGATTTTATCGTTTTATACTGACATTGAAATTGATGTCTCATTATTAATTACTCGGGCCTCCTAATGGAATGCGATTATCTGCACTGGAAGCGCGACAATGCCGTTCCTTTTGTAACTACCACCTCCCACTTCTTTCAAACCCCGGGATGACACCCGCGGAAAAATTCAGCTGTTTTAATTATTTTTCCCTAATTTCTAATCATTTCACCTGCATGAAAAAGCCGGTTTAACTGGTAACTAATTTTTTTGTCAAAAAATATACCTATAACCTGGACTAAATATCCTTATAATATGCCTACCTACTCAAAAATATGCAACGTAAAAGCTCTCCTAAACCACAGATTTATTTAAATCTGTGCCTAAACTAAATTCGATATTAAATCAACCACGACCAAGTATCACAAATGCATATCATTTAATTTCTGATGCTAGTTACAAAAGAAAGGTATTGTTGCACAGTGCACTTGTAGGGCATTAATCGCATTTCATGAGGAGACCTACTCGCAAGTAATTATTAATGACACTGGAATTTCAATGTCATTAAAGGACAAGAATATCACCTTTATTTCGTTAGAAGAAAACCTACTCAAAAAATTAAAAAGTGAAAGGCCATTATTTTGTCTTAATAGTCTCTAGCTAAACTATTTGCAAATTTAAAACGCACCAAACCAATTGAAAGAAATGTAAAAATTTCTATTGTATTAAACCAAGGATAGATTAAAGCAGCGCAGATCTTTTGAGCTAATAAATGCCATTCATTTTCATTCTACTAACTTATTTTTAGTTTGGCAAAGTGGGAATACCTGCTGAAAACGAACCGCATTAGATACCTACCTACCTCCCACACCCGCAAATCCAACTTGAACTAGTCGGCTGGGATGTTGGTTGCCTATGCTACAGTGGTAGGTATCCGAGGGACATTACTTTTACAAGAGACTGTACATATGTATACCAAATTTAGTGAAAGTCTGACCATTTTTATTGTTTGTCTATAATAATTTTCAATATTCTTTGTTTGGGACCAAAGTTTGGACACGGTTCAAATGTTCAAATAGTCCCATGGTTGCCAAATGTAGTCGTTTTCCGATATTAAACATGAGAATCTCCTGCCCCAACAGGTAAGTAGGTACTATATTTATCTATAAAGACATAAGTGGTGCTTTATGTGTCAGTTTTGCAAAACTTCACGTATATGTATGGCCATTGTTTAACTTCCACTCTGTGAAGTTAACAGATAATCTCTTTCGTATGTCTTTTTCAAATAATTTTAGTGTTTCCTGTTTTAAAACGCGTATTTATGAATTTGAGATTCTGACATCTTAACCAAAAACAACAGAATAATATGAGATTTCAATACTTCTGTTACCTTTTACCAAACACTACCCTGAGCGGACCTCCAGAATAGATTCCTTTTGAATTAAATGCAAAAAATAGCCTTTTCGTCCTTCCGACGAAGACAATTAATATCACGTGGAACATAACTCTGGCCAGATGGACCGAAAAAAGGCTTCATTTAATGATTTCTGTATAACTCCGAGTATTTATGAGTTAATGGCCCGTATGAATAAAAGTGAGCAAATGCTTATACTTGCAAAATTGAAAGTAAATACTTGTAAGTGCCCCTTCATACTGGCTTGTTTAGCAGCGCTGCACTGCGTCCTGTCCTGCTGCTTAGCAGCGCTGCTAAGTCGCCCAGTGTGAAGCAGCACTTACGAGTATTTACTTTGAATTTTGCAAGTATAAGTATTTGCTCACTTTTATTCATATGGGCCATTGTATAGAGTGTGCTACTCTGTTTCACGCGCACGATAAGGTATACGATCGCGCTGTTGTTTAATAGAACGTTGACTGAACCACACTGCTACTTCCCAAATAACACAAATACGTACATTGCAATTACATAGTACGTACAGCGATGGATTTACGGATGTACATTTCACGTACACTTAGGCTTCATCTACGTACATTTCGCGTACATGGTACGTTACTTTTGCTACTATGTATTTTTCAGTTTTTTCCTATCGTCTTGACAGTTTAGGTCGGACCGTTTTCAAATTTGTGTCATAGGAAAGATCTTGTATACGCGCACAACTCATGCATGATAAAATTTTTTTTTTTCTTTATGGGTGAAATTAACCACCTTTGGCAAGGGGCGCGGTCCTATTTCTCGTATCTCGAGGTATGAGAAGTGTCGCAAAAATGAAGTACTATTTTGTGGAGGGTTTTCAGTGACAACTACTAAAAATTTAATGCAATTGTTATACAAAGAACCGATAGTAATTTTTATATAAATGAAAAAGATTACGTTACCTTAATTGAAGTGTTTTCTAACATCAGTAGTTTCTCTAGGGTATAGACGATAAGGCATTTTTTTCAATAATGGTACCTTACGGCTGGATAATTTAAAAATGAACACATAGGGCGATACTGTTGAAGTGTTTCTCGAATGTTCCTCATACGACTACCTTTTGGAACATGTAACCTTTACTGCACGTTATCTCTTTATAAATTAATGCGATAGTTCCCAACACGAATTTGCACTTATGGCGAATACAGTTTATCTTCATGATTTTTAGAAATTCACATAACTACAGCCCTTCTCCAATTTAGACTTCTTTCCGTGATTTCTAAACAACATTTTTAGTAGACGAACTGTATTTTACGGCAAACGTAGTGCGTCCCTCCCTTCATTATCTTTCCTCCAACTTTCCGCGTGCGCTTAAAACTGAACAAACACAAAACTCGCGACCAACGCCCCATTCTTATCTATTTACGTGGTATGCGAAGGGTACCAATACCAACGAAGTTAGCCGGTTCACTGCTACCTCTGCTCACAACCTACACTTTTCTTGAATGCGCCCGTGTACCTTAATCATCGCTGTTAAACTTATTCGCACTCTTCGTATGAAGCGGTATATATGAAATTTTAGTCATTCGTACTATATACCCAAAACTTTTCTCAAAAGAAAACTGTCAAGGAAAATTGTTACATGAAACCATGCAGCCTAATCTCAATAACATTTAATAGTTCAACCTGAATCGGAAGGAACTTAATTTTGTAGGACTCGATGCAAATGAAACAGTTGGGGCTTTCGCTATTTGTATACCCAGCTGTTATTGTAAATCAACAGATGAACCAATCGGTTTTTGCATTTTGACAAGACTACGTCTGCAAAGGAAAATCGGTTTCTGTAACATGCGTTGTTTAGTAACGGTTGGTACGTAAGTTAATATTTCAACCCCTAACTTTGTGTTGTTTAATTTAGCGAACCTACCCTTCGATTTTAAGCTAAAATGGAGATTTGGTTGTTTTCTTTCAATTTGTTGAATTTATATTCCTGATTAGTTGTTTGTAGAAGAAAACCACTTTTTACCTGATAGATAATTTTCCTTTTAAGTGCACGTGTTAGGCATAATAATTCCAGTAAGTAGGCCGACATACTCTTATCAGGTGCCGCTATTCCTTATTCAAGGGAGACCACAGTACGATCAAAGTAATCCCTAACACAGAAAACATCAATCGAGGTGGGTTAATTGAATCGTATATTGGATAACAGTTAGACAAAGGAGCTTTTAATGGCGAAACATCACGAGCTGCAAGGTACCTAATACTCCATCACAGGATATTTATTAACAGGAGTAGCAACTTTAGGTTTCGTTTTATAAATCCACCAACGGGGTGAACGAACCCTAAAGTTCTTACTCCTGTGCACTTTCGCAGCGCGACACGTGTAAAAGTTACCATCTATGCGGGGTCACAGCATGCACCGTCTACGTAATAACAATAACTGGCAAAGTTAAATAAATCCGCTGTGAAATGATTTAAACTGTCTTGCGACGTCTGGGGAATTACACAATAACAAATTAGAGCAGTATTCGAAAATGGTACGGAAATAGGTATTAAAACGCCATTACGCTGCAGACTTGAATCCTTTACAAGTAATTCAATTGCGCACCAATTTGCATACCTAATATGAAATGTTCATTCACATCTATACATTACTTCAGACTGTAGACAATTTCTCTCAAAAGTTAAATATATTAATTTACCATTAGAAATCACGTCCTAACACATTTCGGTACCATAGCAATTTGATACATTAACACCTTATATTTCTTTTGACTTTGATCTCTGGAAGTCATCTTCCTAGACTTTTATACTAATCGTAGGTACTGAGGGTAGTCGACAGCGACGCGACGTGCCGTCGATCACGTTGTGTAAGGCAAGAGTATAAATTGAGGTAAGTAATTATGTTACCTACTCAAAGCAATTAAATGCAAAGAGTACTATCAACGGAACAGAAGTACATGGTATCTTTGAACCTAGAAAGGGCATTTGATACGGTGCTACAAATAACAGTATCGGAATATACCTACAACGTGATCTGTACGAATTCCAATATAAATAGTTGGGTTATATAAGTCGCATGCATATAATTATCCAAAATATTGTTTTCCTCTTTGCATGTACTTTCCTCCAACATTCTTGAGATAGGTACTCACAGTAAGTTTTCACACCGCAGTAGATTTTCTTGTTTAGACAATCTTTCTTTCGTTTGCGAGTACCCTCCTCCGACACTCCGTTGTGCAGATATTTGCACTAAAGGTTTGGAAATGACCAGGTAGATAATACGTATTCGCTTCGACTTCACCAATGCAATGGATATGTCTAATCTCGACGGTCATTTTGATTTTGTGGATACTCTCCTCCGACAAACCGTTTTCGAGATATTCGCCTTTAAAATGTTGACATCATCAATGGATATATATTTCTACCAAAGTCCAGACGTCCCGATCGCCCTTTGTGAGTACCCTCCTCCGAAAATCCGCTCTTCATATACAAGGAATTATAACCGATCACGATAAGGGGTCGAGGAGGAATATGGTTGGTAGAAATTAATTCCTTTCATCGAGACCTTTCATTACAGGTACCATTAAGAATAAAGTCAGTATCTCTCCCTCGACGTAAATTTTGATCCGGGATAAGAGAGAAGTTCGGGGGCTAGGAGACAACAGTTCATTTCGCCGAGACCTTTAATTAGAGTACCAGGAAAGATAAAATCAATTTAAAAAAAATTAAGCTTGAGAATAAGGAAAAAATTTGTATTTTTCCGGATATTGGCTTAATTCTACATTTTTAAATGGGATCACATACGATTATTCAATTTAAACAGTTCAAAGTACTCTTAATAAATACAATAAAAAATGATAAAAAATATACCATCTCCAAAACAGTTAAAGTGAAGTGTGCTTGTATTCAGACGTCATTTTGTATCGAAATAAATAAAAAATACCGGGTGTTCCATTTAAAACTCTAAAAGTAAGCCAATTTCCTGAACCTAAAGTTACAAAAAACATTGTACCTTCAAGAGAATGCAAATTTTTGAAACTAGGTATAACGCTAGTTTAATGAAGCATTTCGGATGCCCAATGAGGAAATATGAAGTAACAGAACACACATTTCGACGAAATTAAGTTGTGCAAAATTTCGGGCTTCTTCCGCAATTTTTGTTGTTGAAAACTCTTAATTATTTATTTTTTGTTTGTTTATTTTGTTTTACCAGACACCATACAGAATAAAAAATTCCAATTACATGGCACTGGGGCTCTGAATATACATTAGGGCATAAGATCTAATTTGATTTGTTATTACATTTAGGGAATTGTGAAGTCGATATCATTCCCTGAGGATAACTTATTTAAAATGATCAAGATCTTAATAAGGGAAGGGAAGTTGTGTTGCTAACTGAAAAAATAGTATTATTTTTCTTTAGCTTAACAAATGGTACCTTAAGCTTAATTTCCTGAAGTAATTCGGAAGAGTTTAACAAATTATGTAAAATTTTGAAGACGAATCTTTATTAATTTCATGATCGTTGCTCAGGATTCGAAAAACGTCACGTACGTAGATGTCCATAATGATCACAATGAAAGAATGGAGAAATTAATTCCTTGTGTCCTTGTATTCAGACGTCATTTTGTATTGAAATAAATTAAAAAAATATAAAAATACCGGGTGTTCCATTTAAAACACTAAAAGTAAGCCAATTTCCTGAACCTAAAGTTACAAAAAACATTGTACCTTCAAGATCATGCAAATTTTTGCGTTATACCTATCAAAAATTCATTTCTTTACTTTAAAATTTACAACAGTTACAGGGGGGGGGGGGGCTTTTGAGAATCACCCGGTATACAGGTATCCTTGTTTTAATGCAACATTAATTGAAAGATTCTCATATTATGAGATCATGCAAATATCATATTATGATATTTTTAATGGCCGCTTAGGTAATATCTAAGAAATATTATCCTATACAGGGAGTTAAGATTTAAGCCAACAACCATAAGGCCCATATTAAGAATTGCAGGTTTTTAATAGGGTATTGTGTGTTCTTTTCGATTTTCAAAAAATTTTCCAAATTCCCCAAGAAGCGTTTCCCCATTCGTGATATAACATTTCTGAATTCGGCGAGATTGTAATCCAACTGCAGAACTGGAAATTTCCTGTGTATTTTACCGATTTTTCGCATTATTGGCTGATCTATTATTTTTGACGATGCCTTTGTTCAAAGACTTGCTCCCCATATTGAATTGGACCAAAAGGCAGTGAAATTCGTCGTTGCTTTTGGGAAGCTTCACTCCGTATAGCCGATGAATCCACTGGGCGTTCCAGTTGGCTAACCCCCGAGATAAAATGAATGTTTCCTCATTTTTATACTTTGTGATGAAAAATAAGCACCGAATACACCAAAATGAGACGTTGCAAACGTAGGCTAATACGATGTAATTAACAATAATGTAATAAAATCCGTTTTTGTGTGTGTGTGTGTGTGTGTGTGTGTCCTTTCCTACTTTGGAAACATTTTTTGAAAATGGATACTTATGTATACTCTACACTATTGACAATTTCCTATTGTATCTTATGGTTAATGGCCGCTGAACAAAACATCAAAACATTCATGTCAACGAATTGTTTTCATTCACTACGAGGGAATTTTTCCATAATATCTTGATAAACTGAGGCAGACGTCGAATTATTTATATTCATAATTTGGCTATAGTTCCACTAAGACTCATTAAAGAGACCAGAAGTTTAGAGTGTTCTAAATACATATGTGATCAAAGTTATTAATTTTATTAGGAATTAGCGCAAATCCGAAAAAAGCACATTACTGTTTAATGCTAAATTATTCATTTTCACTCTATGGCGGCTTTATTAAGTTTCATATTTGCCCTGCTGTTCATTCTCTTAGCCTACAAGTTTTGAACCGATTAATAACAGTACTTAGATTGTGACACAGTAATAAATTTTACGTGGAACTCCACTTGAGGGACGCACGAGAATAATTAAACAATTTAGATAATCGTATACACGCAACATAAATTTTGTTTCAGCCCTACAAAAGATTGCTTTTCGTTTTACGGGATATTAATACTAATGTGGACATAGAGTTACTGAGCGTAATCAAATGTGATGGTAATAATTGTAATTAACATTACGAAAACCTTGACCGTGATCTACTGTATAATTCTTTACCTTGTTGCCCATTGTGGTAGTTATGTAGATAGCGGTATTTTCGAAGTTCACTTTTAGATATTATGCTTTTAATAACAGGAGAGATGTAGGTTTTTTGGTGGCCTCTATAGGCCAAGGTCGTGCCCGCGTCTATCAATTTCTTTTGGTGAGTCAATGCTCGCTTGCAAGTGAAACCTTTCACTTGCATTATAGGGCCTTTCGCAGGCGGTACCCAAAACGACGATTTTCTGTATGGAGGTCAATCGAATCGAATACATTTTATAAGACAAGTTTTTTTTGTAACGGAAGTCATTTTCGTAAAAGTCGGTGGCATTTTTAGGGAATCCTAGTTAATTACTCATTTACTGCACTACATCCTAAAGCGGATGATAAAATTGTAGTCGTAAACTTGACCATTACCGAGAACTTTAAAATTACCTATAATGACGGTAACCAAATATTGTGGGCAGCGTCATCGATGTGGACAAGCGGCACCATGACCTCGATTCTTTAAACCAACAGCACAGCTAGTGAGTTAACAACGCTTTTGCAGTCATCAACCTGCAGTATTTGCAGAAGAACGGTGTCGTAAAGTTCCCAAAGTGACGGAAGTATCGGATGTCCGTGAGTTTTCGCGATATTACGTGCGGTGTTTGTACAATTACTACCCCAACAATTACAATGGGTTTATTTTTAAGGTAAGGACTTTTCAAGACAACGCCATTAACCTCATTTGCAAAGAAATAACCGAAAAAAGACGAAACTGTATATTATGAACTAAATACCAATGTGAGTAACAGAAACCTATATCAACATTTCATTATGATGGCTTGCGATATGCTGTGGATACTGATGCAAGTAGGTTGTTTTAATTAACATTGCTTTTACTGAAGAACGTAATTTTATTGGCACTGCCAACTATTTTTTAATTTACTGGATAATGTGGATGAAGGAGAAAGGGGGCTTAAGACTAGAATGTTTATAACTCCATTTAACTTCTGTTATGTATAAATAACGTCGGATAGGTTTCGAACCTGATCAAAGAACGGCTCATATATATTTCATAGAAAAGGAGTCTGAAATGGAGCAATAGTACCTATTACAACGGACGAAAGGTCGATTTTTGACTTCCGGTCTTCTGAGCCGTCTGGACTTTCTCCAACTTCTGTAGATCGCATAGATTATGTAGGTTATATAAACATTTAGAAGCACGCAGAACTGGCAAATTTGTAGGTTTTCTAGATTGTATAAACTTTACAAGCTTTTTATCTTTCGGATACTGTAGATCATGTTGATTTTCCTGACTTTCTGGATATTCTACGTTTACAACCGACATATTTCTCTATATCTCTTGGATCCTCTCAATTTTCTGGATCCTCAAGATCTGCTGAATTTTCCAAGCATTCTAGATATATTAAAGATTTTTTACCTTCAGAGTCTACTGGATCGATGGTTTATGAACCATTTAGAGACTAGTTTTCTGGAACGCTTAGATCCTATTATGGCTCTACTATGTCTTACTCCTACAGTGGAGGAATTGTAGCAGGAATAAAAACGATATGGTTTCTGGCATACGTGGGCGATATGGTAATAATTATAACGGAGGAAAAACGGAAAGTGATTGCTATATCCCTCTATTTCTGTTTCGCTTTTTTGTTCTTTCGCTGTATAGTCCTTTGGTTTCTCGTTTGGTTCTATTGTACCTATTTTCGTTTTATACCGCTTTCGTCCTACCGCGTTTTCGATCTTTTTCTCTTCAGCCCCCGGTCTTCTTACTCTTCCACTCTATTGCTCCTTCGATCAGTAGCCCATTTGCCCTTCCCGCTTCCGGTTTTTCATTTCTTTTCCGGTCTTTCATTTTTTAAATTTTTTCTTCGCTTTGCTCTTTGGCTCCTTTGCGTTTCGCTCGTTTGTTCTTTTGCTCATTTGCACTTTTGCCTTTAGCCCTGTAGCTGTTTCACTTTGCCTGTCTTCGCCCTAGCGCTCTGACGCTTTTTAAATTTCGATTGACCCTGCTTGGTTTTTTCCATTTTTTAATCTTTCCGTGTTTTGGGCTACTGTTAGTTCACCGCTTCGTTGATTGGTGAGTTTGCCCCAATCGGTTTTTCGCTCCATACCTCTATCGCTCTTCGATTTTTTCTCAATTGTTGTTCTTTCGATCACTTACTTGTCCGCTCTTAGGCTTTTTCGCTACCTCACTCATTTGACCGTTCGCTTTTACGCTATACCGCTCCTTCGTGTCCTCACTCCTTTGGTTCTTCACTCGTTTCCTACCACGGCATTGGTAACCCTGCTCCTTCCCTCCTTTGCTTCCTTGCCACTTTGCTACTTTGCCCATTAACTCTTTCACCTTTCGTAGTTTCAACTTTAATAACTTTTTCCTCATTGACAGTTTTAGCGTTTAAATCGTATAATCTTGATACTTTGACCCCTACACTCGTTAGCACTTTGATACTTCTTACAAAGTATATAGAAGTCCTATGCATAAAAATTGTTGTAATAACCCAATTCAGCCGAGAAACGACCGCGCAACCCAAAAACAAAAATCAAAACTTCGACAAAAACTAACTGAATCCCACGGCACATAATCGTTAAGTAACAAACCAGTCTAGTGATAGGACCTACGTTGTGTTGTGAAAAGGATAGCTCGAGAATGTGAGTGTGTCAGCCGAAATGGGGAGGTGTGAAATTTAATTAAAAACGTTAATAACAAAGATTCAAATCCAAATTCAATTTAGGGGTTGCCCCCTATTAATCACATGAGAATAGCTTTAGGGACTTCATTGATTACAAGGAAGGAAAAAGAGGCATTGAAAACTTTCCAGGATATGGAGTCACTTACTTTCCTCTAGTCCAATTTGCATATTACAATTATAATAGTTTTCAGCCTATACAACATCGGGGAATTTTATTTATTATTTATTTATGGGACATAACCTGCATCATTATAGTATATTTCAAAATTTGGTTTTGCGCATGCGCAGTGCATTTTTTTTTATTTATGGAAGAATTTAAACGAAATTTATCCATAGGCACTTGGGATAAAGGAAAATCAAACGCCAATTTCAAAATTTGGTTTTGCGCATGCGCAGTGCCAACTTTTTTTATTTATGGAAGAATTTAAATGAAATGTGATACATAGGCACTTGGAATAAAGGAAAATCTAGCGCCAGTTTCAAAATTTTATTTTGCGCATGCGCCGTGCCAACTTTTTTATCTATGGAACTATTTAAGTGAAATTTGATGCTTAGGCGCTTGGAACAAAGGAAAATCTTAGTTTATTAGTTAGTCATAGTAAATTAGTTTTAAAATTTAGGTTTGCGCATGCGCAGTTCCAACTTTCTTATTTAGAAAAGCATTGAAATGAAATTCTTCTCAATAAACTGAAATTGAAAGGTAGCACTGTCAACAATGGATTGCCATGTGCAACGCTATCTTTCATATTTGTGGCCGGTTTTTTTACGATTTTAACAGAAGTTGCATCTTACAAATGGGAAATGAATGCAAGTGGAAATGCGCTTTATGTAAATCGTTTACGATTACTTTTTAACTTGTTTTGTTTTTCGACCATTCGCTCGGTTCTTCTCATTCTCGACCTTTACGTGTTTCAGGCTTTTGTTCTTCACCTCTCCTCCTTCGCTCGTTAGTTATTTTGCTCGAATCGCTTTATTGTTCCACGCCTCTATCGCGTTTGCGTTATTTCTCTCTTCCTCCTTTTCTTCCTTGCCTCTTTGCTACTTTGCCCTTTCGCCTGCTCTCCGTTACCACCTTCTGCCTTTCGCCTTTTAAGGTTTTTCTCAATGTTTAAAACTTATTTTGATATTTTAACCCTTTTGGTACTTTGATATTCCATATGCCGTCGTTGAACATCCTGTACAATGCACACTATTACTACGTACTGTGAATGAATTTAAGAAAATCAACGGGCAGCTTTTAATATCACAAACAGAATCAATCTTACTACGTATGTGTCTGAGATACAGGGTGAAATCGAAAAGTTTGACTTTTTATGGTGTTATCGTACCTTTACTACCCATGTAAGATAGAAAAATTTAAAAACCGCTTATTTTAGATGTTTTTACGTAGAACCCAGTGGCGTAGTCGAAAAAAATGTTGGATCACCTTTTCTGAGATTTGATCCAAAGTTGGTATTTTTTAAATGCAACACCCTGTATATTTGATGGTACATTTTTTGCATCCTTTTTTCTGGTTACAACATAATAATATATTGTTTATATAATTATACATTATATTATCTCATATTTTTCAAAATGACATGTTCATACCGTCCCCAAAAGTCAAACTTTTTGTTTTCACACTGTATATCAGAAACAAACGTAGGTAGGTTGATTCTGTTTATGGCATTCAAAGTTGCACTGTCGAAGAGTGGGAAAAGCGCAAGGACACACTGTACATTACGAAAATGCGCCAAAAAGTGTGCACCAGCACCAGATGGGCATATTTTATAACTCCCTCGTTACCTTCTGTTGATTTTCATACGTATTAGGTATGCTTTAAGGATCCCAGACCGCAATGGATCTGACAGCCATATTATATCCTCCCTTATTGCTTAGTTACTTAAATCATTCATGATTCAACGCATACAGTAATTAATGTCAATGACGGAAAGCAATGATATCCGAAGATACCGTGAAATCAGAACTTGTTTTAGTTTCGGTTTCAGTCAACTAACTAGGTAGAAAATCACTATTCTTCTTTGCGTGATAGCCGTACAAGCATGTAGTTAATATTGTACTATAAATTTTGTAGATGAAAGTGCAAAGAGGTAATTATAGGTAGCGAAAGAGGTTACCTTTCATTGTGATTAGGTAGTCCTCATTCCTTATTGTCTATTAAACGGAAGATAATTTCTAAACGGCAAAAAATTAGCGCATATCTTTGTAATTACTACAAACAGAGATTTTCCAAACACGAAATTGCTTTATGACCCTTTTTTGTGACAAAATTTGTTCCGGGCATACTATTGAATGGAGAAGAAATTTGTTTTACCCACACATTAAGATCGTTTCAGTTGCTTGAAGCATTTCTGTTTGAGACTCATTGCTTTATTTTACCTAATAGAATTCTCGAAAATTCAACGTGCAGACCATGTCGGAACAGTTCTCGTTATTTTTCAAGTAAGTCTCTTAATAGCGTAGCAAGGGCTTTACCAAAGTTTTGGTCTAAAACAAACTTTGCCACGTTTTGTAGGCTCTCATTATGCCAAAGCGCGAACAATATGAAAGGCCCCAGACATAAACCAGCCGGAAGGGTGACAAATTAGTGTACCGGTACACAAAGGTGTTACGATGAGCAGTTTTCTATGGACAACAAAGGATTTTAGCCGCGAGCGAATGGGAAATGAAATATTAGCACGTTTGTATCACTGGTAGTCTCATTTATTAATTTTCTAAATGGGTGCATATATTGAAACAGAAAACTGCATAATTAATTGTGGCATTCTAATAAAATCTTTCATGAGCAATCTCAGAATTTTTGTAGCAACAGTCAGTGATTATGCTTACAACAATAATAGATAACAACAGCATAATTAGATTAGATTAATTAGAAAGATGAAAAAAGAATGAATATGAATAAACCTGGTCATTTCTTGATTAAAATGCATGTGGTTACCTAAAATGCATGTTACGGAAGTTTTTCAGTACGTTTAACAGACTGATAAATAAAGATTGACTTTTAAAAAAAGAAAAGATTTTTACTAAAAATTAAACTTTCGGATTGTAAGACAAAAAGGGCCCCAGATTTACACAGAGTAAACCAAAGTTAAACTGACAGACTGCTAGAGCTGATACAGGAACCCACAATTGGCCGATTTAGCCTAATACATCATTATATTGAAATTGATACTATCAGGAATGTAGTTCCGTATTTGGTCATTTCTTTTGATAACAAAAAATATGACAAACTCAATCACCATAATTTTCATACGAGGTTTCATAGTCATTGCATGATTGAATAAACAAATTTAAAAAAAAATGCTTTGTCTTTCAAACTGGGTAACTTTTTTTTTTTTAAATGTTGTTACAGATAGTGGAACCCTAAGACAACCATTTACAAAAATTGTCCCGATGATTCTTGCAAGAAGACAGGCTGTGGAATTTTTGTAGTTAACTAACAAATGGAAACCAAAGTAAAAGCACATCTGTTCAAAATGGCTATCCCCATTTTTAACGCGGACCATTGCAAATACATGTAGTTAATATGAAATGAAAAATTAAATTGCTACTCCCTTTTTAGTGTAGAAGACATGGGAGATTCGTCTTCTTCATTCAGTTAATTAATAGAGGATCACGAAATATTCAAAACCTTATAGTAGTGGTGAGATGTATTTAACATATGTAAGAATGAACGTCAGATTTAGATTTACATATGTCGTAAGAATGGTGGTGGCTTTATCTGTTTGCAAAAAAATTCGTCTTGAGTTTGTATTTTGGTAAATATAGAGAAATTTATGCATGTACCGCTTCATAGCAAACCTCAAGGAACATCTGGCGATAACAAGCCATATCAAGAAAAGTATTGCGAAAAGGCGAGCACGTGATAGAAATGTGGGTTTTCTATTGGTTTAAAGGGGTTGAATTGGAGTTGAATTTCAGAAGAAGGGGCCTATTTTCAGAGGGTCTAATGGGGGAGATTCTTCCTTGACTTCGTGAGCCGAAACGTACTATTTGGGTGCGTTAAAAATTGAGATTCAAAGAGAAAATACCGAGCAATCGCGTACACTGATTGTGCATGAGTTTTTCTACTATTAAAGATTTGTTATAGATTGTTTATAGCGAATCATTGAGCACTACTTTAAGTGCGTTGAAATTTAATTTTTAGCGAGTTTCTAAGGGCAGGCGCGTGTCATTTTGTACGAGAGATTTTAAATCCCGTATGAGGGCGTATGGGGCGAAGAAAAACTTTTTTAGCGGCCCGATTCATATCAAGGTCGTTTAAGTTAGTAAAGTTAATACACTTAAGCGAAAGTAAAAATCAATTTTTTGGGAGATTACGGTTTTACACCTCAGAAATAAACATTTGTGTTTAATGGCATACGATAAAAATTGTGAAGACAATAAATTTGTGCATCTTGATCGCAATAAAACGTAGTAATAAATTTGGCAAAATTTAATACCAACACAGTGGATTTAATGCCAAGTTTTTGTAAATCGTATATGGAATTACGATCCGAATTCAAGTAGTCTATAAAAAGATTAATTTAAGAAGCAAAAAATACACCAAAAATTCAGAAAGGCGAAACTGACAACATGGATTACTAAGAAAGCCAAGACATTTTTGGAAACTTGGAAATTCAAGAAGAAAATTTGGGGGGCGAGAACATGCAACAGGAGTAACCCAGAGTAAGTTAAAAAGCAATACTGAAAAAAAACAACATACAGAAACAGCAAACCAGGAATATATTGAAGGAGAAATGCAGCAACTAGTTTGGTCACAGAATTCCAGTTATTGTCCCCTCGCGGTAAAAAGTATTAGTCAGCACACACATCTAGCAATTCGATAATTTCCACAAATGTAAAAGAATGACCAAAAATATAAATTAAACTTCGAGTCAAAACAACCATAAATTAAGCAAACATTTACACCAAAAATGAAAACGATTTCAAGAAATAAAATTTAATGGCATTTTTCATACACATGACCAAGCATTGAAGTTTAAGGTAATTACTAATGATGTTTATGATTTCAAGCATACATAAACCCAGTTCTATTTATCATACATAGAAATAAAATGGTTACATATGCCAAGCTTGGAAATCACGCTCCGTTAGTAAGACATTCGCACTTGAAGTTTTGATTCTTCCTAAGAGAACGTCTCACCGAATTTTGTTATTGTCTCTTCGTGAATACCCACTTCGAGTTATAAATCTCGGTGACCAATGGTCCGAATGGAACATGAAAAAGTACAATTGGGTGCGTCTAGACAAGACCGACACTTTTCTCTTTGTGGGTAACCACTTTCGACGCGCCGTTAGAAAGATACTCGCATTTAAGGGTTTGAGTCTTCTGGTAGAAACGTCTCGTGTATCTAGTATTGTCTCTTTGTGAATACCCACTTCCGACGCTCCGTTATCGAGTTGTAAGAGACCTCAACTGCGGTTTGTCCGCTTGCATTGGAAGAGGTACCGTTGAATGTGTCTCGAAAAGACCTATGATTTTCCTATTGTGAGTATCCAGTTCGGCCGTTGCGTTACAAAGATATTCACGTTTAAAATTTTAACTCTTAATGACAGCATCTCGCCCAAATCTTATGGTACCTATTGGCCATTGAGGAAATGAGTTCCGTTGTTTTCCAAAGAGATTTATTGCATAAATCGGAATGTTGGCATCTATGGGTCTCATGTTGCTGGCAAACGTGAATAAAAAATGCCACAAAAATATACCAAATACATGTTTGATAAGTAGGTATATAATAATAATAATAATAATAATAATAGCTTTTATTGAATATTGAAGGCTCCTACACCATATTCAATTGGAATGCACAGGGTCAGATAAACTGAAGACAGTTATCTGTTCTTCCCCCTGTAACCACAATAAAATCTAGGTATAAAATAAAATTGCAATGACAACCATATATACATAATTAACATAAACATATACTATCCTATGCTTGTAACTAAATATCTAGCATAAAACTTAAAAAAAAAAAAAAATTTTCCGGTAAGCAGTATATAAGTATTACAATAGGTACGACAAGTAACTAAAGAATCACGACCTACTTGTAAGTATTGTCCTTTTCATCGCCCTCTTAAATGAAACCTTTGATAAACTCAGAAATTTAAGATTTTCTTTCTGATTACCAAATTTGCAGATGTTGTAACTGAAGGATCTTTGAAATACTGACGTAGAGAAAGATGGAGTAGATAACAAACCTCGATATCGCAAATTTAGGTGGTGAATATCTGTTCTAAATGTTATCCTATTATATAAATAAGGAGGTGTTCTATCATTAATAATTCTGTGATAAAAGCACGAGGAGTGTAACTGCCGTCTTTCCTTCATATTCAGCCATCCTATTATGGGAAGTGTATGGGAAATCTTTTCATATTTTCGTATGCCAAACACAAAACGTAAGCAAGAGTTTTGAACTCTCTGAATTCTATCACGATCTCTAGCCAATAGACATGGTCCGTAGACAACGTCAGAGAAATTAAAGTGTGACAAAACCAGAGCATCACATAGTACAGCTTTGTGTTTGGTACTAAGAATACGACGGCTGCTATACAAGAAACGCAAATGGCCGTACGCCTTGGCAATCAGATATTCAAGTAACGAAGTCATCATTTAATTTTTACGTTGAAATCCTCATAAAGGTGAATAAACGTAGTAATTTTAGACGAATTGCAATTCTTAAGTATTGACTTTTTGCTAGTGGTGGGGCAGAAAAACTGATAAAAATACAAGGAACCGGGATTTAAAGGCATTAGATGGAGGTGCAGATCTGAAATGGGAAGAAATTAAACTAGAGATAGGTACGGAAGCTAACGGAAAAGAATAACAATGTAGCAGTTTGCGTAAGGGGAGAGAAGCTGGTGTATGTGGACCTGTACAATTGTACCTAGTTACAGAGATAATTCAGAGGAGGCGCTGTGAAGTCATAGTGGCTGTAACTGGAATGCCAAGTCAAGCATACAAAAAAAATCTGCAGTTTGCTCGAAAGCAAGCTGGATATAGAATTGAAGAAGAGACTACCTAATTTTGTTTGGAGCAAGGTTCTGAAGCATGGACCATAATGAAGAAAGACGATAAAAAAATAGAAGCTTTGTATGGAGAAAGAATCTAATGATCAATTGGAAAGACAGCGCGAAGAATTAGGAAATACTGGAAAGTTGGTGAAAGGAGTACAATCATCGGCATCATTAACAAAAGAAAGAGAAATTGAGTGAGTCGCGTGTTGAGAAAAACTGTGATGGAAGGAACTGTGGACGGCAGGGGGAATAGAGGAAGGAAGGAAAATGAAGTAAGGGAGCAACGAAGAGGAACTCGTCATGAAATTTTAATAATGATAAGCTGTTATCGTCCGTATTAAGTTGTGTTAGCCCACCGACATTACAAGAGCTTTTTGAAGTAATTTCTTACAACCCTTTTTACGCTGTTGGTTCCTCTACTGTCGAAATCGGTGGATGACACGCACATTTGCTCCTACAACGGCAGTTGAACGATAAAAAAAGAAAGATGAAACTAAAGTAGTTTCAGACGAATGGACGGATGGTCGCGTTTGGCAAATCGTGAAAATGGGCAAAAAAGTAATGTTACATGATCTCTATTGAAATATTTTCTACGTGATTACTTTTGGATTCGATCGTTTCTGGAAGGATCTGATTCGAACTGCTTGATTTAAAATGCTATAATCGGCCTACGGGGATGAAAAAATTAATTTCACATTTATATTTGAATTGGGAAGATATGTAGGATCGGGTGGTCTTTCTTTGTATTTTTTAAAAGTAAATTCAACATGGCAGTGCAATAATCGTGCCGTTAAATGTTTCACAGTTCCTTGGTCTGTATGAAAGGACTTTTAAATGAAGTGCGTATATGAAAACTTCTCTTTATTAAATCCTGAACTGTTTCAATACACAGAAATTTTTTCTAGTTCAGCTTTGTAACTTTTCAAATTTTAATTTAGAGTCCTATCGAAGCAGATGCATATTATTAGAAGTAAAAGTCGTTATGAGGAGCAAAAAGTTACCTATGCTTATGAAAGTAAAGAATCGTTACAATAGCAAAAAGTTTACTAAAGTGCTCTATCAATGTGTCTCTTCAGTGAAAGGCAAAAAATACAAGGATTATAATCAATCACCTCGTATACTGCCAGTTATTTTTTAAAGACTGGGCTGTACACACGCTTGTATAAAAATCCATCTCCTTTACAAGTTCTAATCGCTAAAATGCATCACATTGAATTATTCAAAAGACTCATTTTATGATAAACGTCACCGGATGAATAGTAATAGTAAGTTGCTGTAATAAATTTGAGCGCAAGAGATAAGTCCGCCGCCGCCGCCGCCTGATAATTTGCGCAATATGTAGAACTTCCATACTCTCCGAGAGATTAACCAATTTCCTGACACGGTAAGGAAACTCGTTATACTAATTGCATCTTGATCATGAGCTACTTCTTGAGCGAAACCAATAGTATTTGTGCTGAAATAGCAGTCGATGCAATTTAGAGATAATCTGACCCCTTTCTCAGTTTCGCCACAGAACCTGACCTAGCCCAAAATAAAAGGGGCGAAGAAAATCTTAATTAAAATTCGAATTTGTGGTTCAACTGTGCGGTGTAGATTAATACAGTGTAAAAACCTACACAAATAACAACTTAATTACGTTAATGGCTTCAGTATAATTATTTTGTTTAAATATTTTCTTAGGTTATTAGGTAAATGTGTAAATTACACTCCTACAACGTATATATGTTATTTAACCTACTGCATCTAATTAATGATATAACTAAACCTTAATACATTCTTGGTTATTATAACCCGCACTAATTTAATTAGGAAATTAATTGCTGGCGATACACTGTGGGCTACTGACATTATCTAATTACGATGACACCAAAACTAAAAATGAAGACCTAATTAAGACATTTTTAATTATTTACGACGGACCATAAATTTTACGCACTCGTTTTCGGTTTGCATTTTATGATAAGCACTTACACTAAGTACCGTTGCCATAAAGTACTTACGGGATTTCTATAAAGTGTGATAAGCGTAATTCACTTCTGTAGTACTGAAACTTATGGGAAAATCAGCGAAACCATTTGCGGCAGTCAGAGCATAACTGAAAGTTAAACAAAAGAATTTGGTGCACATGAATTCTAATGCAGAACTGCTTTGACGAAGAATGACACCGGTCGGTTTCCATTTCGATTTTATCTCCAAGCTCATGTTAGTAGATTCTGCTCTGAACTGAATTATATTTACCGAATCGTATGCAATTCATACTCGAAAATCTTTCAGTTTAATTAATTAACTAAGACTAAGAGGCTCTCAAGTTTACTTACAGTTACAGTAGGTATACACTCTCAGAGTTAAGGAGCGTCTATGAAGCAAAACCTGCGAGAAACCCTCAAATATGCTTGTTTGGTCTAACTTCCTAACGCAATAAATCCCAGAGTAAGCAATTATATTTGCAGGTAGTGTGGATGGGGAGTTTGTTTTATTAAATTTCGCTTATTAAGTGTTCATTAGATTTCACATTGTGCATTACGATGACTAACAATGTATTTGTTCTGTATTAAAACTGTGAAAACCATTCGCAGCAGTTCCTTCATCAACATATCTATTCCTACACCATATTAAAGTAATTCCCTACAATTTACAAACGAGACTATGGTGCTCGTCCACAATGGCCAATAACAGTTTCATTTTAACGGCTATAGCCTTTTGAGGAGAGTTCTGCATGATATTCGCACCTAGAGTAATATACAGGGCGTAATATATCAGTCAAACTTTAAAATTAATGGGAAAAATCTGAATCCCAAGCAAACTGCGTAGGTATGTAGCCACTATATCGTTGAAAGAGTGTATAAGATTTCTTTAAGTCAGTTTCGAAGCTGAACAGATTTTTACAAAAACAGTTTATCCAAATTCTCAGTTGGAGACCGAAAAGTTCATTCTCCTTTATTTGGAATAAATGCGAGATTTTATGGCTACAGAATGTAGCCGCCTTTAACAATAGAATACCCAAACTTTGTTACCCCCATGCGGTCCCTACGAGGGGTCTATTGACTCTATATGTATTTCAACTTAATGTTGTGTTTCCGATTATGTTTTTAGATGGTTTATCACATTATATTGAAGTTTGTTACTATTTACATGTTTGCCTTTTCTTAAAATTTATTTCTTATTTATCATATACAGTGTGTTCGAGACAAGAAAATACAGTTTTGCCGCAATTGGTGGGAACTACTGTTTATCAAATGCAATGCCTATGCTTTTTAAGATATTTGAAAGGAGCAATCAGTTTTCTGGTCGGCAACATAAAATACGCATATGCTCGATATACAAAAACGGAGAAAAATCTTGATTCCATGTTTAGAAATCATAAAATCTAGCATGCCGTGTGCTGTCAGGATGTGCGATGTCTGCAATGTAATGCGTTCTCAATTGTATTGTATCGTATGGGGGAAAATACGCGTTATGACGTGTTTAACTACGTTTTCGGACTGTGACACACCATAATATTTATTTATTTATTTGTTTATTACAGTTGACCATTATAACAAAATTAAAATGCATAGGAGATAATACATATAAGTAAAATGCAACATGAAGAGCAGTGCCTAAGTGAGTCAAACAACTTGTTGAACCCGTTGAATACATTTCAGTTTAAAAATAGTTTTTTTCTCCAACCACCTGAATAAGACGCTATTTTGTGAGCGTGTTCGGTACGTAAAATTGGCTTTTTCCGGATTAATCGCTATGACCATGGCAACTGTACAAAAAGTGGATACTTTTTGTCCTAATACCAAAAAGAAATCGACCTTGAAAGTTGGCCAATTAAAAAATTACAATCACAGAGATATGTCACATTGACATCGTTTTGCATTGCAGGTTGTAAGATATTTCTATACATACAAATCCAATATTTTTGCATATTCAATGCAAATAATGTTGTTACCTATACGTATGTACATGTATTGAAAATGATTTACGCTCGCTATTTTTATTTAAACCATGGGCCGTATGAATAAAAGTAAGCAAATGCTTATACTTGCAAAATTGAAAGTAAATACTCGTAACTGCCCCTTCATACAGGTCTGTTTAGCATGGTTTAGCAGCACTGCACTGCGTCCTGTCCTTCTGCTTAGAAGCGCTGCTAAGTTGCCCAGTGCCAAGGAGCGCTTACGAGTATTTACTTTGAATTTTGCAAGTATAAGCATTTGCTTACTTTTATTCATACGGGCCCATGTGTAACGTAATTTACATATTCGGTGACCGTAATTTTAATACGTATACAACCCGCCGTCGCGTGGTACGCCTTCTACTTCAGACCAATTGCACTATTATCTGTCATTTTGAATTCAAAATTTGAAAAAGTTAATTGCAATTAATTTTAATTAAAAAACTGTATAGTAAGTTTTTTATTGCAATACAGAATATAACAATATTAATTTTGTATACAATAGAAATGACTGAAACTGATAGCGACATGGATTGCACTCCGCCAGAGATTATAGAAGCGACAGAACATGCTACCTTAGATTTGCTCCCTTCAAAGTCGCGAGAGGTGAGAAGCAAGAAATAAGAACGAATAGGTTATAAGTTAACCTAAAAATTGGGGTGGCATGACACGTGAGGACAAGAAAGCAGAAGTTCTCAAACTAGTAGTGAAACTGTGAACTGAATCTAAATTCAAATATAATTTAAAGTAAAGGGGGTTGGAGAAGAAATTTTATGTTTTATTCGTACAAAAAATGCGTTTTCGGGACTCGGAAGGTTGCTGGACTCCGCTAACGCGTCGTCCAACAACTATCTTCCTCGTCCCGAAAATGACATTTTTTGTACTAATGAAACAAATAACTATATTTCATTTTTGTATAGACGGAGTATGAATACATTCATTTTAATTTTAGTTTGGGAAATGTTGGGTGATGAGATTTCAATTTTCAATAGCGTTGTTGTGGTAAAGTTTTGTTGCGTGTGTGGTGTATCTACAGCGTGGTAATTAATTAATTGTTCACCTATCTGTCAATCAATTAAGAATATTAGCCATCCTGTTATTTTCCTTTACCTCGCCATATGTCTCCTTGCAACCGAAGAAAAAGAAAAATAGTTAGTGAACGACAACAAGTGAGTGAGATATTTTCATATTTCAATTAACTAAAACACAACTAAATAATAACTTAACGTGCGATTTATAGGATAGAAATAGATATATAAGATAGAAACAATATATGAAGTGTTATGTATTAGAAGAGCTAAGTAACTACATAAAACTAAGTCAAACGATATACAAGATGGAAATATTAAAACTAAATATTGTTACCCCAAGAAAGATCGATTTGCTATAAATAATAATTTTTTAAACAAAGGTATGTATAGGCAAACCAGAAAAACTAAAATCCTTGCAGTGTTGGCTGAGGTGCACAGGCACAGGTGTAATACTATGCACAGGTCTATTTAAAATAACAAGATAGATGTTTCTATTACAAGTGTTAACTGGTGTTAACACGAAAACGTGTTAAAAATGCGTCCTTCCTTACCTTTACCTTCAGAAAAAAATGTTGTCGCTCCTATAGTAAGAAAGAAGTAGTGCCGTCTTCAGTTGGAGCACTGTATAATTTTAGGATTGTATTACCAGTAGTGTCGATTTCCAATGTTTGATTGAGAAGTATTGATTCAAGGTGAAAAATTGTCACGGATATTTTGTAAATGTAAGGATCTAAGATCCATTGGATTATAATTCGTTTACCATAAAAGATACAGAAGAAAATCACAGAGAAAAATTATACACAATGATAGTCCCTGTGTTTCTCAAATACATTTGATATCACCAGAGGCGTACTGTATATTCCAGTGGCGTATCATACTTGCGTTTTTTTCTTAAATTGAACACCCCATATTTTATTACAGATTTGGATAGTACTTGACAAGTACTTTATTTTTTGTATAAGATGTTATACCTTTAACTTTAACAACCTAGCTCTTATAACCTTCTTTCCTCAAAATTTTACATTTTGGAATTTTTTATAGAGAAACTAAATTACGCCGGCTGCTAGGTTTTGGATTGAGGCTTAGGGTAGGACCCCTTCCCTGTCCCATAATTTAGGTACTTAGGCACATATCAGCACAAAATAGGCAACAAACTATGACAGGTTTCAAATCACTCTGATTGTGAGGAAAGTTGCGTTAATTTGACACCCTCTTTAGAAATATTGAATAACTCCGAAAGGCAAGGCGCACAAAACCTGAGTACTGGAGCACAAATTAGCACAAAACTATGTCCCAACTGAACATTTTGAATTTCTCTGAAACAGAAGGCGTACAAAACTCGAGCATGGAGCACAAATTAGCACTAAACAGGCAGAAAGGTATGACATAGGTTTAAAGTCTATCCGATTGTAAGGGGTGCTACGTTAAGTTCGCACCCCCTTTAGAAATTTTGCATCGCCCTTAAAGGAAAGGCGCACAAAACCATGTTACTAGTGTCAGGAAGATAGGAGAATGGTGCTGTTCCAGTATTAAGTTGGAACTCTAACGGAAAATCTTGATTTTTTCAGGAAGCGCACGAAATTAGGGAATTGGCGTACATCAATTAATTCAAAATAAGGCAAATGCTTTGGCTAATGTAATAAATTGGGGTGCCGATTTAGGAGTGCACCTGTATACAATACGGTACCAACTACTTTCAAGGGCACGAAGTCCTCAGTCAAGGGCCTGCGAGTTGCGGTTTTACCGACCAACAAAAGGTCTTTTCGAACATTTATTTTAAGGTGACAGACCCGCTAACCCTTTTGCTCGTGTCTTACTTGCATTTTTTGTAGTGATAAATTTACCACTTTTTTAGTAAACAACATGTTATCCACATATTTTTTAGATTTGTTAACAGATGTCAGAGTTGGGTTCGAAAAAGACCGTTTCGTAAAAATAGTCAAGTTATTAACCACAAACGTGCGCATCTAAGACGCGAGGATTGTTACTAAGGTAGCAGTGACCTTTACTGTTCGGTGTTCTGTTTACGGTGGTTCCGTTTTGGTAGAGTCAAAAAATGCAGTGTTAACAAAAGATGCTGGCTAGGATGCTGGTTTACTATTGGTTTAAAGGGGACGCCGGTCACAGAAATTTCGTTGGTTCCGTTTTCTTTAATATAAATAGCGAGGAGCAAAAAAAATGGGTAGCGGCTGTGAAAGCGTAATATTTGTCCGCGCGATTTTGATGGCTGCAAAAGCAGAATTAATTTAAAAAGCAAATAATTAGCAGTCAACTAGCTACAGATTGAGTGTCAAGTTATAAATAATACGCGACGAAATTAATTAGATAACATATGGCGTGTTAATTTATAAACATGCAGCCCTTGTTTAATCGCGGCAGCTCCGGAGATATACGAAAAAAGAGTTACATTTGTATATTTCCAAGTGCATTTATCTTGTGTCTAAAAATATCTACACCAAATTCCGACGACGGGAAAAACTTAAAGTATGTGGTTACGTGTCCCGTCGAACCAATATTCGTAAGGACGGAATTACAGCGTTAAAAATAACCGTGTAGATAAAATTGCAGTACGCGTTCTGAAACATTACGCGTCTAATTAAAAACTCTCATCATCAATGCGAATACGAGATTGTAAACTTTGATCTTTCACTTGGAGAGAGATTGTGAGAGCCGTATGAATAAACAGAAACTTATTAAACTTTTTTCCATAGTCAATAGCAACACTGTTTGTTCATGTCTTGAAAATGGACTGCACTTACCACAGAACGCTGACTTTGCACTAGGGTAATTTATTTACCACGCAGCAATCTCTGGATCTCTATGATCAATTGGGAAGGGTTCTTTAATCTTTCGAATGAATTGGATTTTTATTTATAATGATATCAGACCCCCACTTTGGTGGACTCTTTCCCATTTAAGTTTACTGTTAGAAGCCCGGAAAATTTTACTTCAAAGGTTTTTGTATCGTCACATTCCTAGACGTAGGTTTAGCAAGTTCCAATTTCCGAATTCCCAACTTAGCTTTTGAACAGGACAGTCATACACTTCCATTGCGCGGTTTCTAGGCGAAAACTTTCGGTACTGTTCCTGCAAAATAAATATCGCACCCATAGTTCCAGAAATGGATTTTTAATTCAATTTTTTAGGACATAACAACTGGTTGTTTATATCACGATTTCGCGAATACGAATACTTTGCCACCATCTAATTAACTTATGCGTGTCTGACCACTTCACAATGACTATATAAATGCAACCTTTACGTATCTCTTGTCGCGAATTTTTTTACGAAATGTGTTAGTTTTTTACTTTGCTTTTTAATTGCATCTCGTTCAATTTTTTTCGTATCGGTTTTGTATCGGCCACTATTTGTGTGCCCTTCTTGCTGTTCTTTAACTTAAATCGGAGGGCACGCTTCTATTACGGAAACACGTACCTAACGCTTTAGTGGTAACAGACCAAGTTTTTTCTTCGTAATACTTCTTATGGTCTGAACGCCGTCGAAACCGTATGCATTCTTCAAAATCTCCTAGACGCTTCCGTACATTTTCTAACACGTCCCAAAATGGCGTTAATTCAAGCATCCGTCAACCTTGTTCCTTCTGACCAATCATACGTTCAGAAAAGCCATTGCCAGAATCCTAGGCTGTTCAGAAAAAACCACAGTCAAATGACCACATTGAGAAACTCTTAATATACAGTACGTCCACAATCGTTATTGTTATTGGAAAACTCTTTGTGCACAAACTACGTATACAATTTAGTTGTTATTTTTAAGGTACATATTTCCCTAAATGGGACACGTAGGTTCCTCGGACAGGTACCATCGTCATTATTCTCATTTAACAGCTCTGACGTGAAACCTTTGTGTACGAGTATAATGAATCGTTAGTTGTAGAACGTTTTGATTGTTGTAGAACGTGCTATTGATTTGTTAGCGGCTATACTACAGTTCCTTTCATTGCAGCGTCGCGCATAATTCCAAAGGATTCTGACGGTCCCGTTGTCATTCAATTGTACCGGTTCCCATCTAAACAAAAAATCCAAAGGTAACTCGACAGCAACTCATTTTTGATCGCATAGTATAATATTAACGGCGATGTATCATATTATACACTGTGTCTAAGATAAGGACGTCTATCATGAGGATCTCCAAAACCATAGAAGATACGACGATGGTCAAAAGGACATTATCTTTATCAGTGAATAATCTCCCCAAGTTCTGGGTAGCCAAATTTGATCACATGTCTCTCGTCTGGCAGTGTAAATTACGTGGGTTCTTTTGTACTTTACAGTCGAAGTTTGAACTATTTGGTATACTTAGAACATGAAACGGTCAAGTGCCTGAACTACACGAATTAAGGTGTATAATTATGGCCACGTAATTACTGTTATCAACAATAGTACCAAGCAAAACCCTATCTAACTAAGGAACGTATTGAACTGTAAAAAAAGCGCTTGTAAAAGCTAAGGGATTACATTTGTACGGATTTAGTGAGCGCGTTTTCCAAGCGATTTCTTTGCAATACAATTGAAGGGTAATGGCCTATATGTCCATGAATACGGTACATCTATTCTATAGGGGACATTACCAATCATTTAATGTTGTCATTTTGTACATAGCCGCGTCAAGTGAAGCAGCAACTTTTTTAAGTCACTCATTTAACAGATGAGCTTAATGCATCGCTTTGTTACCACCAAAAAGGATAATATTTATTAATTCAAATTTCCGATACGTTTACGGTCAGTAGGCCGTGAAACCTCATTTATATGCTGCTGTACGTTTAAGTTAACGGCTACGATATGACATACATGAGACAACATTTAAATAAATTCTACGTATTTTGATTCTGATGGAAATAATTGCATTGAAATAGAGCAAATTGCACCAAATAAGGAAATTTGTAAACATATTAAATGGTTATTAACGCCAACGCATCTATACCTACCTCTATTAAATTCTCTTCATTTAAATTTGTCCATTGTGATGACGAACTACCAAACTTTGTACAGGGCGATGGAAATCTAATTAGAACCTTCCCTCTTTTAATACTCACGGCTTTCCATTATACTAGCGTACTTTATTTAAGACAGTCCATCGTCTCTTTCAAAGTAAAAGGGTTGTACCTACTACCTACAAGATGTACCTTTTTATATTGTGGACCGCTGTACGAAAATAAGGTAAAGTTAAATTAAGAAAGTTTGCAACAATGTCTACAGAATTAATTGCGAGTTTCAGGGGGGAAAGAAGAAATGAATGTGGACGGAAAACCAAATTAATCCCTCTTAAATCAAATTATCTCTTATTTAAGCCGAAATGTTACGTCCTGAATTTTTCTCTACCGCTGGAATTTTTACGCGCAGTCTAATTGAATTGGACACGTGAAGGGCTTACTTATTCCGTCCCTATTGTAGGCGATATCAAAGGATATTTTTAAATCAAAATATTTTCCTTCTGAATATCAAGATCTATTTTAAAATTTCTTTAAGATACTTTTAATTGCTTTGCAGCTTCAACACAAAGGTTCAATTTCCAAATACCAAAGGTCATTCACAGTACCTATACTATATCCCAAAAAAGCATTTCTATATATTTGATGGAATCGTTTGCTGATGAATAAAGTTACTGAAATGTGTAAATGATTTACGGAAGAGATTCAAATCTGTTATTGCAGTTATAAGCAAATGTCAATTTTCTTAAAAGGGAACTTTCGTCTTTCTATTTCCTATCATAGTTTATGGTGATAAATTTGATATGATTTTTTTCTTTTCGTAAAGATAGTAGTGTAGGAAGTTCTTCGATTGTACAAGGTATCAAAAAACGCATAGTCAATCAAGAGAGACGGCAATTCAAACATTAAGAAACTTTAAACCGCGTGACAAATTTTGCAACGGAAGGTAACTTTTGGGCGCCAGAAATTGACCACCATTCGAAGACGCGCGCCTTGCAAAAAGTGATTTATTTCACCTCTAAAAAAACAAATTTTCGTCAATTAGAAGTTGTGCACTTTAACGAGATCTTTATCGGATCAAAAAAAATCACCAGGTTAGTGGTTACGTTCACTTAGGGCAAAATTAACTTACGGTAAGCTCAGGTAAAGTAGAGGTGGGTCGAGGTGAATATCGGGGTTCTTATACACAAGCAAAGATAAAGCAAAAGGGAAAAGTAATAATAATAATCAACCAAAATAACAAAAATTACCTTTTGAACTACAGGTCGCAACGGAATTTTTGAGCTCAAGAAGGGCGCGTTCTGCAAGTCTGTAACAGACAAGCACACAAACAAATAGATAAAATGGTAAATCGCGCTGCAGAATAAAATATTGCAAAGTAGCAATGCTAACGTTTGACACGGAGGCTAATCGTATACTAATACTCAAAAAGAATCAATCATTCGAATGACTTTACACTAGCAAAAGCAAAATTTGGACGGTATATTCTTCGTAGCGAAGCAGGTAGCGTAGGTAAATTCGGGTATATCGGAGCAACTTACAAGATCGTTATCTTCCAAGATTTGGTAACATACCTGCGGTTGCAACTCAGGAACAATTATATAAGTGTAGGTCAACAAGCTTCGTGTCACAGATAATATTGATTAAATTGAAGTAACATCTTCGCAGCCGGTAATATCGAAACTCATCTATGGCGTTCTTAACTCGTTAAAATAGCGGTGGACCTTCCCAAATGAATTTTTTCTTGCGCAATATCGAGAAAATGCAATATTTGGCGGTTTCCACTGAGAATTTTCGATGTCGAAAGCACAATCCGGTAGGTAATAATGAGGAAAAGAGTAAATCAGAAGTAAAGAGTCTAAAAATGATTATCAAAATTCAAAAGTTAAAGCGTAATTAATGTACCGAAAACGGACTTAAAGCTTTTACTCATAATGAATTTACAGTCCTGATTTTTGCTAATCAAAATGTGGCATTCTCGAGGCACAAAAGCGGTGCCATCAGCGAAGAGGTAGGAGAACGTGGGGTTCAAAACGGAACCTTGTGGGACCCCGGCAAGCAACTATCCATGACTCCGTAGTTTGCAATGCAACCATACCGAGTCATTTCACAGATACTTCTGGTAATGGCAAACATCTTGCATATAGTAAAAATCAGATGTGAGCATTGAGCATGTGCAGACTGCGCGATGTCTACTTTCTTATTTATGAAGATATTTCTTTAAAATATTAACTTTATCGACATCTTTTTGAAATATTAATCACAGATAAGCTTCTGTGCAAGCATATCTCATATTGTAAACATTACATGTGCGCATACACAGTCTATGCGCATTCTGCAAAGTGAAATTTTAACCATAGAGGCTTCTAGTAAAGAAAAACGTATCACATGTACTCAAAATTATGATAAGGCGCATGTATACAGTGTAGACTGCAAAATGCCAACCTTTTTACTTATGAAGATCTCTTTTTAAAATGTTTACCATAGACGTTTCTAGTAAAAGCAAACGTATCGCATATAGCATACAATAAACGTGCGCATGCGCGAACTGCGCAACGTTAACTTTCTTATTTATGGAGATATGGACTTTCTCAGTTTCTTGTAACAAACAATGAAAGCAATTTAAAGAGATTATACATTATGTCGGTATACATAAATAAATAAAATAAAGCAGTGGAAATTCGAGAGGTTGTAGCCACTTTAGTCAAAATGAGTCAAATGGCCCTGTCAAAGGTTCAGATGAATAACGAATATAATTTATATTGCTAACTTATACGTCATTAGTGTAGAATTTAATAAATTTGCAGTAAATTGGATGTCTAAAGCTCGTGTAATCAATAAGAACATGAAATGTAAATTATAACCGGGAATGATTAGGTCATACTAATGAGAACTAATTCTGTTATAAAATTATTGATAAATTCCTATGTATACGAAAGCATAAAATCCCTCTATTATTATATCACGTTCGGGGGATAAACCAAAAATAGATTAGATGTGTACATAATCCTAGCTGCCATATTTACAGCAGGTACTATTTATTTAGATTACAAGAGAGTATATGACCGAAAAAATACAATTTCCTATGCTGTTTTACTCATTCGTTTTGTGTGCGTGTGTAGGTAATAAGTAATAACCAAGCGGAAACATCGTGGCGGAGAAGGGCTGAAGTGAAGCATTTGTTCTAGAAAATTCGGGAAGATCGACACAAACACTATTTCATTATTACTTGACAGAGATTTGCAAAACCCTCTTGGAAAACGATTTAACCACACAACCGAAATGGCAATAAGTACGAATTTTGAATATGACAACCCTAAAGACATTTTAATGAACCATAAATACAACTTTCCATGAATTGTCTACACAGAATGATGAAACAATTTTGTCGCACCAACGCCACGCAAAATTTTGATTGAGATGTGACGCAAAAATATACATTCCGGTTCACTGAAGACAAAGTAATTCATTTCAGAATTACAGACGCATTATTCTGTCTGTTTGTTTTCACTGTCCTGATTTTGCTCATAATTGGCCTAATTAAAAACTAATCAGCTATGACTGCGTGATGACACCCCGGTATTTTCAACATCGTTCGAGTGAAGAAGCATTCTTGTAATTAGCGCTGTTCCTATTAAATTAGAAATTCAACTGTAATTTCGACGGAAGTGTGCTATAATTATTAGAAGGCTGAGTGCCATTTATATTAGTCATTAGTAATTCTCCTGTTGGAGGTCGACGAAGTCATAACCAATTACAAATGAAGTTGGAATACGTCGCTAAGGGCGTTTCCCTTAAGGGAACGATTAATATTGCAATAAAGCTAAACAATTGTAACCTGAGCATAATTTCAACCCGTAGTTGTTTCGTAGTTTTACTGAATCAATCGAACACTGCAAAAGACGAGGCAAAAGAATTATGACTTACGACGCACGAAACAAATATTTTCGATAAGTGAATCGAAAGGAAGTAAATTTACACAATATGTGACGTTACAATATCCAGAAGTTCACCACTTCGCCACCTGAAACCGTTCCTTTTCGTAGAACCACGAGGGTCAAACTTTTTTGACGGGAATATACGTTTTGAAGCACCAGGAATCCGAATGAAAATCTCGATGATATCGATCGGTCTGTCGGTCTGTACTTTCATTTCAAGCTAAGTGGCTGAACCGATTTAAACCACATTTGACGTAATTACTGTGCAATAATGCCAAATCTAGTTTTGAGCGAAGTTGAATAAAAACTCATAATTTTGTGGGCAAGGAAAGACGAGAACATATAAAGTTTATTACGCACACAACCAGGCGATGTCAGGGAAACCATCTTCGGGATAAAAACCCTGGCCTAGCCTACACAAATACATGAATTAAATTAACAAAGGTGACAAAAGCTAAAGAAAATCCACAAAACATTTCTAGTTGTTTAACAATACAAAAAAGGGTAACAAAAATCAAGTTTCCGAAATCATCAACGTGCATCGTTCCAGCTGATTGTTAAAAGTTGCAAAGGTGATAAGCTTTCGCCGATCTGCCTGTTTTCGTTCTGGTAAAAATCTAACCACAGCCTTTTTTTTACCGAAGACGCATTCCTTTCGGAACTCTCCATGAATTTTAAAACACCGCAGGCGTCGTCGTTCACCAGCCATTTTGTTGGCGTCACATCTTGAGCTTGATATCTGAATAAACCGGAAAACATTAATCTGAATCATCAGTTACAAGAATATCATCTTCATCTGAATTGTCCTCCAAATTCGTTATTAGTGGGGCTACATCTTCTTTGTCAAACAGTGCGTTTCCACGTATCAGGTGTAACTGCATCATATCTGCCACCTATTTGAATACTTTTCTCTGTGATAACCTTTCTCGCCCATGTATCGGTTATAATGTTGTTTGCAAGTTCCCCATCTATTTTCGATAGGATTGAAGACGCAATAGGCAGGAGAAAACTATCAACATAGAATAACACCAAAATTTTTCTTGTCATCATACAACGTTAAAATGTCTAACTTTTAAAAACACAGGATGGTTTTAAATTGTAAAATGTTCACAAACTTCCTGTCTCATGCACCGGTGAGGTAAATTTCTCCTGTAAAGAAGATGCAAAGTTCCTCCATTAGCAAAGAGAGGAGGTGATCCATCTTGCTTTGTTCTTTACCTTTTGTCGAGTTTTATTCCTAAATGGGTACATTAGCAAAATATGATATAGCGATCATTAATCAGAAACAGTCTACAGTCACAGTGATTGATGAAGTTTCCTTTCGATTCACCTAGTCATCTCAGGAAGCGTATCTGTAGAAATAGTGTTGTAATTACGGTTTCATAGACAAAAGAAAAAACCCTGGAATAGATTTCTACATAATAGCACTATTCAAATGGGCCAGAAGTGTGTCACTTCAAAATTCTATGCAAGGGAGCTTCTCGTACACAAACATAGCAGATGTCACATTCAGTTTACACGTTGCAGCTCACAAATGCGCAAAACACGGCTCGTTAAATTAGTTGTTTAACGCTCGTTTTTCTAATTTAATTGGGGGTATCTAAACAACGAACGGTTAATTAGCAGTTCTGCGCGTTTGAAAAACGTTTCGATAATTGATCAATTTAACGCACGTTTTAGTAGGACACACGCACATGCTACTATTTTTATAGTCACTGGTACGTTTGTGTATACAGCAATAAAAAAATTGGTGCTGACCGATTGCGATCTGAAAATTACAATACTTTTGCATTACAATATTTAAAATGAACGAAAGCAACTTAAAGGACGATTTGAGAAGCTTAACTGGAGTGAACCATTTTGTAGAAGTGCATTTTATTGGATGAGTGTCAACATCGCGTTTTCTTCAGAACACTCAAGCTAAAGACCGTGATTTGTTCTTAAATCATACATTTCTGCAGTAAACAACAGATCTACCTCTTATCAGTTACTGTTCTCTAAAAGGCAGACTTCTCTCATTTAGCTTATGTGAAATCTAATCGCCGTTTTTGAGAAAGAATCATAAGGAGGGTGGGAGCTAGACAGTTAGTTAACTAAAAATCCCATGTATGGGTTATATGATATGCAATAAAATTGCCTACAATATACAATTTTGTAAAACACTCACTTTAAACAACGTACGCATTAGACAAACCTTTTAACGCACCACTAACTTTCGTCTGCAAAACTTTACAATTAAACAAGACCGACTGGCTTTTCAAATACGCTCAAATACGACGGCATTTAAACGTCCACCAAACCAAAAAAAAAACCTTAACCAAAGAGCAACTATTAACGTTCATTACCAAAGAAGGAGCGATTTACGTCCGTCTCTTCTATTTAAAACAATTTCTTTTTAACTTCTGCCTCCACTTTCTTGCGATGAACATTTGAGGTCGCGCGCATAGTGGGTCCTAGTAAAATAAAGCAGTTAAATAGTACACTCTATGAATTCCTAATTGAATGCGGCTAATAAAAAAAATGAGAAAAGGCTTTCGTGTTAAGGCGAGAAATTTTAGCGCATTTTCCATGAATTAACCAGTACTTCCCGAAAAGCCACGTAACGGGCTGTTTATGGGTACAAAGGAAAATAAGTTATGGCATTAATGTCTTTATATGCATGCGCACACATAATGTTTAAAATATGCGATATGCCTCTACTAGAAGAATCTTTCGGTAGAATTTCACAAAAATGAAACAACGGTTTTCGCCTTAGAGCGAGTAACTAGCGCAACTTCCATTGACGAGTACTTCCAAAAAAATCATATAACAGTCTATTCCTGTGTAAAAGCGAAAATAAATTGAATCATAAATATTCCCTTATATAAGAAACTGAGCATTCCGCAGTTTACGTATGCTCACCAGAAATAGTAAAAAGCGCTCGCCCATTATATACTTTTCCCTGAATTCTGGAGGGAATATCGGACTTGAACACGCCAAGTTTGACCAACAACGCTTGAAAATTAAAACCGTTTTTAAATATTTACGTCCTTTCTAGACGTCTTAAAAATAGGTGTCAAAATTCAAGTTGTTGAAGGGCGCATCTAACGAAGGTAATCTCGACTCAATCTGACGCTGTTTTCTGTGACCCATTTAACTAACGCCATAGCGCATCCAACTTAAATAAGAGACGAGCTATGTGCGGGCTCTGTAATCTAATTAGTTCCAGAGATACAACAGCTCTGTATAGACAAATGTTCCAAAAAAAGTAAAAATTTTCCCTTTTCTTATACTTTATACCATGCTGCACTCACACTTCTATGAGAAACCAAAACACCGTAGGAAAAGTTCTTATCCCACGAAACAAACAAGCATCGTCTCATCAAAATGATGATTGCAGAATTCGAGCGGCAGGGTATTTCAACAATGGAAGACCAACAAGGCTCCGACGTCCTCATTGTTAACACTGCAATTTCCAAGTGTCACGACTTTCCCCGAGTTTTCATCGTAGGTGAAAACGTTAACTTGCTAGGAACCCTAAATGGGTCCTCAGTAACGGAAACCAATGTTTACCTTCACAAAAGGGCAAAGGAGAATACACGGATGCACAGTATTCCTACTTCTCCGTAAAAATTGGGGACCTCCCTCGTAGACTTGTGTTGGTGTTGCATGCCTTAAAAGGCTGTGACAAAACATCTGCAGTTTTTTTGAAGGGGAAATTTTGCTCCGCCTTATCATAAAATCCGGATTTCATGCAAGACTTCGAAGTGTGTTCGTAGAGACGGACGCAAGCCATGAGAACGTGGATAGAACAGGCGAGTCCACTATATAATAGCCCTCTACGGAGGAGATGCTCAACAACCCTCGCACATAATGCGACTTTGGAAAGAGTTCTATAAATACTAATCAATCTAGCATGACTTCCACCCACGACCCAAATAACATTGAATATTTCTGTAATTTACCAAGAATATTCAAAAAATGTATTAAATCTACTTAGGGTTCATTCTACCATGCAGGTATATACCGAGAAAAAGCTATACCTAGAATAAACGTCGATGGTTGCGTTGTTTACAATTGCGTGAACAAATAGGATACATGTCGCTATCGCAGTTATTCTAAGAATATCTTATTCTGGGAATAGGTCTAATTATAGAACCGGCCTTGAGAATACCAACAAATTAAGGAATATATTAATTGTGTGTTTTCAGTATATTCACTGCTGAATATCCTTGAAATATGCCAGACGAACGTATACATTCACAGAACATTATGGGGATATGTGGAATATTTACATACTTTTTAACATGTTAAAAGTATATTCTAAGAGTATCCAATGTTATCTGGGGAAAAATGCGACCAATTATCATTCTTTCGTTCATACCATCAGGTACACAAGCTTGGCTTCAACATGGGTCAAACAGTTTGGGAATGGACAGCCACGGATCAGGGCTTACATCCCATCTTCATGATATAGGAGCCAGCTCCTTCGCTTCATCTGAAGGATCTTTCCTGCAAGTGCAAAAAGGATTGCCCTGGTTCGTGTTCTTGTGTGAAAATTGACATGAGGCGCTCTTCAACGTTCAAACACTACTGCGAAGGCATCAATTTCACGAACATACCAAGAGTCGACGAGTTGGATGAAGAGGGTATCTACGCAGATGTGGAGTCAGGGTTCGAACCCCCCGAGATCGAACTATCTTTTCTATGATATTATATCGCGGCAAAAGGAAGTGGGGAAGGATTGTGAGAAAGAAAGAAGTAGTCAGTCTTATCAGCACTCGCCAAGTGCCACTTTTGAATTTTTTATTTTTTGAATCCTAAAAGTACCTAATAAAATATGGCGAAATCAAACTACCACGTACTAAAAGAAGGTCAGTGGCTCCCCGACAATGTCTGAATCAATTAGATTCAAACTTTGCTAAATTGTTGATTTGAGTATGTTGAATAA
The DNA here is from genome assembly GCF_008802855.1 of Photinus pyralis. NCBI lineage: Eukaryota > Metazoa > Arthropoda > Insecta > Coleoptera > Lampyridae > Photinus > Photinus pyralis. Next base: position 4,477,479 of record NW_022170738.1, read on the forward strand.
AAATAAATAAAAATTGCTTATTTTGTTGTTCTTAACCCCATATCTTAGGTAGTACAATACTTAATCCAACTAATTATAAAACAAAGAACCTTCCACAGTTAGGTTGTGACATAGTACACCGGAAACTGTAACAGAAGACATTTACAAAATCACGATTTTTCAAAACTCGTTAATGTTCTTTTTATTGCTATGGTGATGGGGATGTAAACGCTGCAATTGATACGAACAATTATGCAAAACAGTGCAAACCCATTACGAACATGTACGACCTCCCTGAAAATGAGGTGATAACGTGTAATCGCTCATGATATAGAATCGATTACCTACACCGGTGCGTAATGAAAAAAATTAGAATAGATCATGTACGTTTGGAAGTGATGATTTTCTACAAATGTAAAACTGTCAACAGACGTCGTTTTGGGTTTTGCCTTATTTTCATTTGGAAATTTAGGGAGGTCGTAGAAAAAGTTAGGTACCTAATTCGGTTTAGTTTGCGTATTACAGGTTCGTAGAATTACCGCACTATTACAACCTTATGATGTAATATACCTTTTGAGTTACCTATATTACATTCTGTATTGAAATGCTTCAATCATTCGCCATCCGAGCGTTTCGAAACAATTTCGCGTGTGTCGTATAAATCAAATCTGTAAATGACAGATGCTTCAGGATGATCAATCGGTTAGAAATCGAAGTTCTCAGTTTTTGTCTTCCACCTGACTATTACGAGATATGAACTTCATAAATAGAATAGATGAGTGAAGTCCAAAACGCCTCGAAACCTTCCTACAAAATATGTTTTGAAGCTGCAGACTTCCCTTAGATTTAGTGTCGCACAATTTTACAAATGCGAATCCCTAAACATGAACAGCGCTTAAAAATTACATTAGACCCACTTTAGTTTGGCTGCAAGGATTTATTTCTCCCCTGAAGCTTTTGTGCCTACTCAGGCGTGAAGTAGTTTTGTGTCCCCGCACTCAAGAATTTCATAAAATCGATTTGTATCCCCTTATTTAATATAAATTCTCATTTTCAGGTAATCGTATGATGTTGACGCCGAAAAATGGGCTCACTGTGGAAACATATCCGAAGCTGGTGCATGATACGGATACTCATACTCATTCATCTGCCACACCTCATACAAACGTGCGTCATCGAGATGAGCAAACTTAGTCCATTAGATAGAGAATTAAAGACTTATGTAGACGATCTCGTAAAAACAGACAGTTATAAGATATTTCCCGGAGTGGATATAAAAAGGAACTTCAACGTGACTCAAGATGAATTACGGTCGGAAAGTTGTCGGAGAAGCAGGGAGATGAGGAGTATAGACGATTATTTAAAAGCAAAACTGGAAAAGTACGCTTTAAATCACTATGTTAGAGTTAATTTACCGGAAACGGCGAGATTTTTCCAACGTAAGTATTTTCTTTCAATTTTGAACGATATTGTTCAAATTTTTCAGCGTCGCAAAGAATATAAGAGAACAAAATTCAAAAGGAATCGCTTCAATACTGAGGCGTATTTGAAATTACCGAACTTTGTCAGAGATTAGCAAAGTAATGCCTTTCAAGGGATCATAGCAATATTAAATTTTAAGCTTTAAATTTTTTGACGTAGATATTAAGATTGGAGATTGGGATTTGATGCTTATTTAGGATCAGCGAACTTAATAAAGTATCTACGTAAACGCCGAGTTAACAAAATGTCAAAAAGGGTTGAACTCGAAGCTTTTACAGGAGTGCGATAACAAGCTCACTTCCTCAAGATCGCAAACAGTTAACGATAGAAATGGCAGACGTAAAAAATATCATTTCGCACAAGGGTCGAGGGCAAAAGTGTCATACAATTTAAAGCCCTGCGAATTAGGTAATTAGGCAATAGATTACTCAATCCCGTTTCGTTCCATTACGTTCTTGTCCAGTATAAGCTAGTCTAATTGATATAAATGTTAAACCTTCGAGAAGATGGATTAACGTACTTGAGGGGGTTCGATCTAGTTTAATTGTTAGTAAATTGTAGTTAGTTTCTCATTAATGAAAATAGGATGAAGGTGCAATCGATTTTGCTTGTTTGACATCAATGATCAACGGCGGTATCAATTCCTTGCAAAGTTCTTTTTTGTGTCGATATGATACATATTATTGTGATATTATTGAACCAAAAATTATAATGCATGATTGAAGGTTGTATTCGTAACATGGCTTTTCGGAAACAATTGTATTAACATAGCAGGTTATATCTAAACGTACAATTTCAAATAGTGGGTCCACTCATCTTGAATAAATCGAACAAAACCTTGGATTATAGTGGTAGGTACAATAGGATTTCCACACCTGTCTCGCGTAGCATAATACGAATTATTCCGCCCCTTCTAAACGGGGAGACAATATCTTCTTCCTCCTATCTTGTAGGGTATTCTACATCACCTGATAATCCGGTTTGTGAACAGATAGTACTTTCGTCACTTGGTAAAAAACGACATGTCCGTTATCCTGGAGTTCTAATGCTTTGCTCTTGGGTTGTTTTTCTCTAGCTCTTCCACCTCCACCCGAATTTCTTTTTAAATACCGAAACCATTCCTCGAGACATTGGAAGGTCGCTGGCTACCCAATAGGCTAGAGAGTATATTCTGTAGCCAACGCAAACAGATCTTGGCTCTTCTCCGTGGTCACCCAAGACCAGCCCTTCTGTGATCGCCATACAAGTCTTCGTATATGAGATATACTGAATAACTAATAACCAAATTATTAACGAGCAATTAATTATAAGGTTCGTTGAAACCTTCGTTTTGTGAAACTGGAACAAGGTTCCTTAAAGTACATCATTAGAAAGGCATTTTCAGGTTAGGGTACTGTAGTTGCATGATATAAATGAATGATTAGGTCTATAATATTCTCTCGTTTTAGCTGTGGAGGCTGGAAAAAGTTCTTTTATGGCCGGATTCGGTATGGGTTTCTTGGCGTTTGCGTTGAAGAAAATGCTGTTACCCGTATTCATCGGCGCTCAATTAATAAAATCCGTACTTCTGGCGCTTTTCCTACCGTCGCTGCTGGGCAGCGTGGGAAAGTTGCTCGGAAAAGGCTTATCAACGTTCTCCGGAAGTTCGGGATCTTCAGGCCTTGGCCATGGGAATAACGACCCAGTTGAAGATTTCGAGTTTAAAGATACTAGTCCATATAATGTCAATTCCGCGCCGGACACTGGTACTGCGGAGACCGGTTTGAGTATCAATGTTGCTACATCTACCGATAAGACAGATACAATAAACAGGTGAGTTTATTCAACAAGTTACACTATAATGATTAATTCTGATTCTGTTATTATTGCCCTTTATAAATAGCTACGAATGGAAATAGTTCTAATCATCAGAAATAACATTTTCCAACTTTTAAGCGTGCTGTTATGATAAAATCAACTTGTTATGTTATTTGAGGCTAAAAAAAGAGATTTTATTTTTGTAATCCAGGTGGCGTTAGTATTGGATCTCGGTTACAATAAAAGGTTTTTAAGAAAAATTGCTAACAATAATCTTCTATCATCAACATCCATGAAGAACAAGGAAATACGCCTGAAAAAAAAACAGAAATTTTAGTAATACACTCACACTTGATTTAAATTAGTTCAACAATTAAACTCTTTTAAAGAAAACAACAGTTTTCATCTATTTTTCGAACTTTCGAATTTTGTCTAGATATTTTTTTTACTATGAGAGTGCTTTATTAAATGTTTTTGTTTCAATTGAAATAAAAGGGCAAAGAGGCGAAGCAAAACTAGTACAATGAACATCGTAAAAGACGGGGCGATTGATAAATCTGGTCGTATTTGCGCGTTGTATTAAAAGGTTTATCTGGTCATTGCGATAAGAACATTTTTGCGTTTTTGATAGTGAAGTTTGTTTATTAATGAATGTTAGTTGATTTAATGTGTGACGTCATTAAATTAATTAATCAGGTTCGTGAAAAGTTTTTAGTGCTTTATCCGCATCCGGAAAAATAATAGTTTGAGTGTGAGTCAATCCAGTCGTTCAATACAAAGTTCTCGAAGTGTTCGCTAGAGTAATATTCTTCTCTCCACCATTCTAGAAGCCAAGCGTAGTCATCGCGTGTTTGCTTAATTCTTTGTCCGTCAGAAAATCGCAGTTAACGACCGGTTTATTAGATTATTTAAAACTGTAAGTAATAAAGATTCCTTTAATTAATTGTCTATCGATCGCTTGCATGCGTGGCATGTGTAAATTTGGTTCTGAAAGCCTATTTTGTCCAGCATGTGTTTAATTTTTTTGATGTTTCACTGAATAAATTTTTGTCTTTGTCAATCAAGTATTTATATGTGTGTTTAATCGAACCCAAAGTGGGACTCCAATGAGAGTTTTCATGATAATAACTTTTTGGTACCGGAATTATGTTCGGTGATTATCAAAATTTTTCATCTGAGCTAATTTTAAGTCAAGACTCTTCCTTGTTTCGGATGCAGGGTATGTATAGGAAAAGTAATAATAAGATTCTAAATGTAGTTAATTATTTGACTTGAGGTAGCTGGATAGGTGTTCTGTGTGCTAGACTAAAAAACATGGTGTAAGTACTGATGATGTAATACAGTTTGGTGCATCATCATTTTTTTTGCTCTTTTCAAGTAAAATTTTTGTTAGCTGCAGTATTATTTGCAAATCGTAGTTTATTATACACTAAGGACAAAATTGTCGTTACGCAGTGTAACAGAAAACATAAGATGTAGATGAAATGGGTTGTCCATATGCTAAATAAGATCCGGTATTACGTAAATTACAGTCGAGTTCCAGTTTCTAATTAATTGCATTATTAATACTTGTCTTCCCTTCTCTACCGAAAGGTATAATTTTTACCAATCAAAATCTCTAATTCGCAGCGTTTTAACTAAAAGGAATGGTTAATGCGCGAGATAATCAAATTATTGTGCATTCTATATTTTTTAAATCATCCAAGCATTTATTGTAAGCGGTTTTTTTTGTATTCTATAATTTGGTAGAACAAATTTGGCGTTAAAGCGTGGCAAAGTAAATTGAAATTCAATATTTGATATAGATTTATAAAAGTAACTTTTTAATTTGTACAAAAGCAGCGGACAAGGGAATTGGAAAAGTATTCTTTTGTTTATGGCATTGAAAGCAACGAGGAAAGCAAAGCCCATTTATTCCACGTTTTAATTCAAATTTAAAGAAAGCTGGTATAAATTCTATAATTATTAAATAAAAACCTCACGCCGGCGGTAACTTCAAATTAGTAATTGTAATTAATTGACGGGCAGTTTATACCTTTTTCGGCTTTCCGTTTAATTAGAATTAGTGCGGATTAACCGAAATGGTTGGAGTGTAATGAAAAAACCGCGGGCTTTTCTTATTCTAAGCTGTGCACAAATAATTGTATCGCCCCGAAATGAAAAGGCTTAGAAAATCCATTTCCACAGCTTTGTGCGTGTCTTTACTCGAGATTATTTTTAAGGGTCAACTGGAAACATTTCAGGCATAGCAACTAAACATTTCACTTTTAAAGGTATTAAATGTATTACAAAACATTATTAATGTGATTTAATAACTTTTCTCCGGCAGCAATTTTGCTATAAATTATAAACCCCTGGGAAGGGTATGGAGTAATGTGAAACATTCATTTGTTGAAAGGACGCCGTTAAAGGTATTTATTGTTGCCGTCTTAACGGCCATTAGATCTAACTACCGCTGAATTTTTCATTAAAGTGAAAGGAAAAACGCGTATATAATATTAAATTTGAGCTTTGTTATTTCATGTCATGGATCATTGACGTGGTTGCGGTAGCGAATTTAAATAAAATACGGGAATAGTCACCATATCGGAGCTTACTACTACTTTTAAGTCTTCACTGTAACATGGAAGAAAGATGGTTTCTGCGCTGCGTTTATTAGAGTAATACTAACTACATAAACTTGGTGTTTCAAATTAAGGTATAAGGCTGTCATATATCTTCATTTATACATGCTTTGCACAAAATGGTCCTTTCACACCCCAAACTTTTGACTGGCTCCGGTATGTTCGGCAACGCAATTAGTCTCACTGAATGTACGCTGAAATTCCTGCTTAAAAGACTTAACCTTCCGCATTGGTAATTAATAATAACTCTCTAAGGGTCAGTTTTTCCATCGCTCTATTCGGTAGATAAGTACCGTGACAACGATTGTATCGACAATGGTATCCAAGGAATTTATTCGGAGAGTAAAGTTATTGAGAGATGGAAAAAAGGGTCTAAGAAAAATAACAAGGAACACAAACGTTATCGGTACCAATGGTAACTTTAATTAATTGTAAACAAAAAACCATTGCCGTCATTCAACTCTGCAACTCCAATTGTCACCATGCTATAGGTCCCATACCCCAGACAACAAACCGCCGCTGAAAATTTTGCTCACATATATTTTACGTTGTAATTATTTTGAATATATTGCATTTCCTTAACTCTGTAGTATTTTTATTTCTTTGGTCTCACAAAAATTAGGGAGCTCCGGCAATTTTTTTAAACCTTACCTTATTCATTTTTAGTCCTTCGAGCCCAGGAGCTCCAGAAATTTTTTTTGTTCGTTTCACAAGTATTAATTTGTCAATGTTGCAGTTTACGCTAAGCATTGGTTAATTTATTTTTTTGTGCCATTTGGCGTAAAATATACATGAATTATAATAATTGGAATGTATAAATGTAAAAATTATAATATATTGCTGTGTGCGCTGGTCCGTAGGCCAGAAAGACCATACACAAAACACCAAAACAAAAACCTAGCTAGCTCTTTACCTTCACGTATTATCCCAGCACAAAACTCCTCCCCAATACGGAGGAGAGATTCGACTCTGCTCTCAGTTAACCTGTTAACTTCTAACAGATAGTGGGTTAGACCAAATACCTTAAACTCCAAACTGAACTGCAAAATTTTGAATAATTAAAATGAACCTTGGGCAAGCCTCCAATGAAAACACAGATAAATTAGAAATGAAGTCGTTAGAATAAAACATACGGAAAATTAATGTGAGAATGACAAAAGTGCAATTTAATCGTAACACACACAAGGAAAATGGTACACACACAAACAATTATTACAAAAAAAAACCAAAAATTAAGACTTAATTACTTATAGTACATGTCCGGGAATTGTAATCCAAATAAAAAGGTATCTGTACACAAAAACAATTTTCAATTATCAACACAAATTACTACACTTTACACTGACAACCGGGTAGATTACCCATCTACCCATCTACCCTTGGGTAGACAAGGACGTTCCAATAAAAAACAAACTAAACTTCAAAATGAGTCACGTTGTACAACAAACTTATGCGGGCGCCGACAAACACCTCTTCTTGAAAAAAAACACCTTTGATGGACAGTAATTAGCCGCGATTTCGGCTTCCGGCTACGCAAACGAAACTTCTATCTTCAAACTCCCACTAGACGAAACTTTCAATGCTGGCTGTCGCTTCAACACAGAAAAAAAATCCACGATGTAACTCGCAAGAAACGAAATAAATTCCTCAACGAAAGTATGTAGTTCGATGCTGCACGTAGCAAAAAACTGACTTCAAACTTCCAACAAACGTAGTTTTTCGTTCGTTCGCACTATGGCTATGACTAAACGTGGAATAAAGCGACGCTCTTCCTCTTCACGTCATATTTAAAGTGAACACCCTTCTTCCGAAAATCAAAATTATAACAACCAATTATACACAGTTGACAACAGAAAATATCCCCCCTACTTAATAGACCAAAATAATATAGGTCGAATAATTTTACTAAACAATTTCTTATCAGACATTAATTAACTAAGATACCAGGAAAAATAAAAATTCATCTCTTTTAACTACACAGAAAGAGCGATAAATCACATCCACCTGTCAATTAAATTAAGCATTTACAATTGATAACAGATAAAGACCAATACAAAATTCCCAGAAATTTCTACAGTGCTCTATGCGTTGGCCAAAGACTTGGAGGAGGATAGTCTTTAGTATGACTCAGTGTATTCTAAAGCAATATTAATGAAGTTGCAAACTTAGTGAAATTGGGAATTTGGAAAATTTGTCACATCTGAGAAACGTTTCAGCATCGGATTACCGAGATCTTTAACAAAACAACTTTTTAAAAATGGTACACCTTCATTAGACTAATGGTTTAACACTCGGATTTCACGAAAAACACAGCAATATTTAACATGTGGTGTAGTGCACAAAGGGGCGTTTTGTTATGTTGCGATACTTTAAGTTGCCACTACCCTGGTTTTTAATTATAATCATCATGAAGTTTACTAAAAATGCCACAATTTGTACTACTAACAGAGCGTAAAGGGCATTACTGACGAACATAATGAAAAGGACGCGCAACTGCATTCAGTTTCATTGTTGTAATATGAATTGTAATTCTGTGCCTGTGGATTAAAGAATATTAAATAAGTATTTGTTCCCCGCAAAGACTAGATGAATAACCTCGAGATCCCGGATCAATCTGTATTAGAAGCCAATACCAATATTACTTTCCATGCCTAATTTAGTGTGTCCAGTTTGGCGAGCTTTTGCCAATGCAGGCTTAATTATGCAGCAGCTAAATCGGATTTGTAGATTAAAATTGGGTTTATCGGAATACAAGTTCAAACAAAGCTTTTCGTTTGGGATTAACACGAGATAACGGACCCTTTTAAATCATTTTCGGGTCTCGCTTATTTAACGGGAAAACATTTTCGGGTCTCGCTTATTTAACGGGAAAACTCCATATGCATTGCGTTATGAACACTTTTCTTCTCCCATTGGAAGAGACGAAAAAATGACACGTAAAATTATTCTTTCCTCTTCCCACACAGGGATAGACTAATGACCAAAAATCCTCACTTAAATATGTTAAAGAACGAAACTGATGAGAAAATTGCATGGACCTAACGTTTCCCATTACAAGTTCTCGCTTGTTTAGGATGTTTGACTGACCTTTCATGGGAGAACAAGTACCAAAAACAAACTTGACCCAAACAAGCGTCAGATATTGACTTTTTGTTTGTTGAATAATGGTCTAGAAAATGTCCCTCCTCATCAGAGCATAGGGCGCGCACAGCCAAAGTCTAAGGCGAGCATGCGCTAAATAAAGATAACTATTAACGAGGAACAAAACGCAAGTTTATGATTTTGGAGTTTCTGTCCGTCAGTCCGTCCGTCCGTCTGTGTACATGCGGGTCACTCTGTAATTGGGCGAAAGCCTGTTGAGAGCCCAGAGCAAGAGAGGGACAATAAATAAATAAATAAATAAATATCTCATGAACGGTTTCGATTTTTTTTTTTATTTATTATTCTTCTCTTGTTCCGAGTCCTCAACAGGCTTGCGCCCAATTACAGAGTGAATTTTCTGGTTCTATTTTGAGTAATAGGTAGACAATGGTCAAAGGACTAAGTGATTAAGTACCACGATTCTCGATTCTCTATTGAGAATTTTACCGTTTGTCAAAAGGACAGCGACAATCTGCATTGAAATTCTGTATGAAAAATTACAACGAGTCGTTGATGTTTCAGTTAAACATGAATGTGTTATACTCAGTTAGGTGAAAGAGCAGGACATGGCATACATGCCACTGCTTAACATCGTTCATTCTTATTGACGAAAGGCATTTATTGTTATAACCTTATTATTATTATCAAAATTCTTAATCCTTCACCATTGAGTAATATAAGTATAGGTACCGTTTTATATCTAAATAAAGCCTTCCTTTAAATAAAACATTAAATGATTAGGGATGAATATAAAAATATTCATATCTGGTTTTAAAACCGATAAACTTGAAATAAACATCTCAGAGAAGTCAGTTCAAATTTCGTTTTATTGATATGAAAAACAAAGTTCTGAAATAACCACAAGAACCTAAATTGAAAGCAACTCATCCGCATGCATTTAACAATTGCGAAAGAATAAACCCAAAGTTGCGGATTTGATTTAATAAAGTTTGCAAAGAAAATAAAATACGTAAAGGCTTATTGAGCTTCAAACTTTTAGACCGCATTGATGAATAAATCATACTTATATTTGTTTATATTAAATTGTCACAAGTAGTGTGCTTGGATCAAAAATTATTTACTAATTCACCTGCTCATCGTATGCTTTACTTCAGCTTAGCATTTATGTGTCTGGCCCACTGAAATACTAACTGGGTTGTTTCATATAGCTGTATAAAATTGTAACAAGGAACAAAGGGCTTTTTACGTTAACGCTGTGCCTCAAGTTTCCGCAATTCCAAATTGATTTCCCTTTTCAACATCTATTCCAACTACTTTCCTGGCGTTTTCACGAATATCTAAACATTAAAGGATCTAATAGAGGTCAAGAATTTCGTATAAATAGGCGACACAGTATAATAACCATATTCGTTAGAATGTTAACACCCACGAAGAATGTATCCGCTGGTTCGTTGCCCTTTAGTTCCAAATACCTACCTATTGTTCCGAGATATTTACAAAGAAATAAAAAGCCATGCCCAGTATGTTCTAATAGTGCTATTTATTATGTGTATTTAGGCTAAATTTATTAAAATCTTTCTTTTTTAATTAATACTTAGTTATTTGTACAGGGTGCCCTAGATTTGAAGGTAAGGCGTCGGATAAATGAGTGTGAAGCTGTGCATTTTGTAACAAAAATCTAGCTGTGCATAGAAAGTGAGAAAATGCCGAATTCTTTTGAAGATATCCGAAAAAACAGAAATTCCTTTTTATTTTTTGTGACTTTATTAGAAAGGATTTTTGATCTTAAGTGCGACGTTCGCCATCAATTGTGTCTTTTTAAATACGCACCTGCAATTATATTTTGAGGGAATTCATCATACTCTGAAACAACCTTTTTGTATCACACTTGGTTAGTTACTACCACAATAAAGTAATTTTGCACAAAAAATTTGATCATTGACAAACAAAATAAATTTATTCGACATAAACAAAGAACATTGCTGAAAATAAAGAAAGGCCCTTAGGGCCTGCAAACAGTATACCACGCACATGCGATCGATTGAAACAAATTGATAAAAAAAAACTTAATTACTTTACAGAGGTAATAATCCTAATATCCCGTCCTAGCTCCGATTTTCTTTAATAGATGCACAAAAACACAAACACCAACTAAGGTTGCTTCTGAATCTTCATTTGTTTTCTCTCAGACTTAATTAAATAATCGAATTTGTGTTCAATCCAAATTAACAACCACGTTTAAACTAAAAAAAGTGAAATTGAAATTATACAAGGAGGCCCATCATCACTATAAGTGCTTACAGATTCTTTGCAGATGTTTCTATCTTATCTTTAGAATTTTATGTATGTCTTCAGAGATTCACTACACATCCTTGAGAAACTAGAGATGCTCCCATAATTCTTAAGATATTCTAAAAATGTTTACAAACTCAGATGTAATATCCTAGAGTTGATTAGATGGGTCAGTGCTTGTATAGGATTCCCATAGGATTTTCAAGAATGAGAATCTCTACAAACTGATTCCGAGGCTGCTGTGCCAACTCGAACTACCTAGATTCTCCACATATCTTCAAAAAATGTATGACCTACGCTATTGTTCTGTAACAAAATTTCAATGCCAGCATATGTATGGCACATTCTGCATCATAGTCGATAGTGTAATCTACGTTCTTTCTGAACAGTATACCTACAATCACACACAAACGTATTTCAGGGAAAATTCTGGGACCCATTTTGTTGTAATTTTGTACCTTTCTCCCGAAATTCTGAAAATCTAAGAATTAGTTCAACAATAGTTTTAGGCGGAGCTCCAAGAATGTAGACCGGATTTTTGAATTATTTACGAATCTCCTCATAGATTAGATAAATAAGCGTTATATCTATAAATAATACATTACTATAGTTTTAATATTACCACTTAGTTATAACCCAAGAATGGCTGGACCGATTTTCATGATCTTTGATTTGATGGATTCGTCTCCGATCCGAATAGCAGAATAACTTAAAATACCGAAAAAAAAACAAGAAAAAATATGAGATAAATTACAAAAGTAAATAACAGAACAAATGATAAATTAAAAAGTGGTAGGCATAAGTTATTCGCGATTTCGATTGTCAGTAAATCTCTGTAAGAAGATTTGCAGCGTATACATTGCAATTTTCTAAGGAATCTTTAACATATTCTGAATCGGAATCTCTTATCAGTTATCGCACAAGATTTCAAAAGATTTCAAATGTGCACAGTGTCATTATGCAACGATGAAGAAATAAAATTTAAGTTTAAATACTTTCAAATATTTAAGATGTGCACAGTATGATTTTGCAACACATCAGCACCACATCCTGAAGCGGTACATATTAACTCACAAAACTCAAAGGATTTAAAATGTGCACACTGTAATGGCATTATATTTTGGGAATGTTTTGGAATGTCAACCCAAATAGGTATACTTATACGAGGTTCGCCGCCATAGACGATACAAGGTTCGTCGGGTCTGCTATTATGTATATAAATAAAAATGAATGTTTGTCTGTCTGTATGTCTCTTACGCTTGCCTAAATCCTTCATTCCACGGCAATGAAACTTTGGGAAAGAGTTGGACGTATGGCCGAGAAAGTTTCTGAGTTAGTGAAACGCTTTCCGAAATTCCCACGGACACGCGAACAGAACAAAAAACAGGATTTTATGTTTCATTGTGTTATGAATTCTTGAAGATATATTGATCTAATTTGGGAATCAGTGGAATGTAATTGAGGAATCTGCTGGCTGCCGGAATTGTTATGAATTTTGTAGTGACACCATCACTCGAAGTCTTTGTTCCGCCGAAACTCCATGCAGCTGTGAACCATCTGACTGTTCAAGGAGTGAAGGTAAACGCTGTGATGGTTTAACCCTCATGCCATGGCGAAAGAGGAGGTCGCTTGTGTGGAATTTTACGTGCCGGGATACGTTCGCGCCTTTTTCGCTTGAATCAGGCTGGGTCAGCAGCGGAAAAGGCTGAAGCAATGAAGTACGCTACTTAAAGCCCGTATTCAAATAGCGAACGAATTCGAATGGATTCATTCGACCTTCGGGAAAAAAAATTTTGTTAACAAAAGGGGCCAAGAGAAATCGCTGGAAATTATTTTGTAGCTTTGTCGGTAGAGGGCGTACGATTCATAGTTAAGTAGAAAAATGACCTTTTTCCTAAAATATACCCAACAAACGTTAATAAAAAATACATGCACCGCAATCTTGTATCAATTAATGCATCATTTTGATGCATGTTATGCTCTAGCTCATAAAATATGAGGGGTGGGGGAAGAGGAACATCTCTTTAAGGAATTGAATGTAACTTCGGATTAGGTTAACAGATTTTCAAATAATAGGTCTTATTGGAAAGAGCTCTCTTCGTGGAATCAGATTTTACATGAATGGAAACTTTTTAGTAAATGTGATGAGTGGCAGAGGGCGCGATGTGACATTAACATAAACTTTGCAGGTTTTTTGAAAATTTCACATGGAACGATATAAATATTATATGATATTATCAAATAAGATGAAACAGTGAGAATATCAGTGAAAACCGCATTTTGATATCTGTTTTCTAAGCAGAGATATGGCCAAAATACGAACATTCACAAATTTTAATCCAATCAAAACTATTGGTTCACGAGTAGCAGAAGTTACTGGTAGAAGTAAATCAATTATGTTATATATTATATACTTGTTTCAAGGACCATGAATTGCCATTCAAGGAGACACATGGTTATCCTTGGTAGTTTTAATAATAATATACAGTGTGTAAAGCGATGGGGTATACAAGAGGGATTTTTTTTTAAATATTGATTTATGACAAAAATTTATTCTTCATGATATTTTTTGCTTGCTTTGAAAATACCAATAACGTTTCGATTGTTTGTGGTTTGATAGCAATAAGCCGCGTACAGACCGGATTCCAACGCCAAGCCAACGAATCCAAGCACATGTGACGTTGACGTTTGTCGTTGGAAACGATTGGAATGCCCTCGTCCACACCAAAATTTAAGATTTGAGTTGGACTTGGTGGGACCGTGTTGGGTAAAGTTCGGTAACCGGTGCTGCTAGTCTGTCAAACAATGTCAAGCGACGAGGACGAGGTAACAACACCATTTAAAAATAGGAGTTTGTATAGTGGCAGTCACTTACTAGAGGAACTTTAAAATGAAGATGGTGGACATTTTAAAAAGGCAGACAAACGACTAAAAACTAAAATCGCGACAAATCCTGTCCAGACCACATCAAATTTTCCTTTGATGTACCTACCGCTCACCGAGCGAACGCAACCGAACGCCAACAGCGCCGTTGGAAGCGGTTGGAAACCGTTGGCTCGCGCGGTACACTCCAACCCGAACACCTCCAAATCTGTAACCACATGTGCCTTGGCTTGCGTTGGAAACTCGGTCTGTACGCGCCTATACGCTATTTTGATTATAATGTAGAATAACTTTCAATAAAAAAAATTAATTTTATTATTTTTCCAGATTTCTATAAATAAATTTTAAATTATCGAAACGTTATTGGTACTTTCAAAGTAAGCAGAAAATATCATGAAGAATAAATTTTTTTCATAAATCAATATTTAAAAAAAAATTCCCTCTTGTATACCCCATCGCTTTACACACTGTACATATAATAATAATATATATTTGCCCAACAGATACATAAAAGATCCAATTAGATTAGAGGACAAATGGAAAAAGTTAAACTTACAATAATTCGAGAAAGTAGAACAGTAACAATGAAAGTAACAAACAAACAAACAAAAAAAGAAATAACGCGCATGAAAAGTAATTCTAAGTAATACCTTTGAATATAAATATTCAAAGCTAATACTCACTCTATGGTAATACATAATAAGTTACATGAATAAACAATTCAAAAACTTAGAAACCGATTTTTGCTAAATGTAAGATATACCTATTCGAATACATATTACAGTTGTTACATACATTATGGAGCGGAGACTTCTTAAATAAGTTTGACTTCGAAAAAGGTAGATAGAAGGTGTCATTTCCGCGATAACCCTAACGGGGGACGAAAAAATTGAGGTACTGAAGCAGGTCAGGGAAGTCGATTGTATCATGTATTAAGTTATAGAGAAACGACATTCCCATTCTAATTCTTCTTTGCTCTAATGAAGGAATATCAGTGACTAATAATAGCTCGTTGTGCCAAGGTCTGGACGAAATCTCTTGCTTGAAATTTTATATCATTTCAATGGATTGTTCAAAATGACAATACACTTAGGCATAGTTTAATTTAATATATTTAGTAGGTACGTGTTTAAAGTTTTGATTTGTCGTATTCATTTTGCAACCGATTGAAACTTGGAAAAAGTATTATCACATTGATATAGGTAATTGTCATGTCAGCATTTTTTAATTTTCTTCCATTAGGCTTAATCAACGTAATCGCTACTTTCTTTGATGTTCAAGCTTTCAAAAAGTTCGAGGAAACTAACTTCTTTCCAATTTTCTCTCGCGAAACGTTAAAAGCAGATTAAAACAGAAAATTAGTATTACTCCCTTCACTTTTAACAAGTGCGGTGTTGTATAATGCGAATTTCTTTGCGAATAAGGGAAAAATACGTCCCAGTTGAAAAGAATATTATTTCATTACATCTTTTCTCTGGAAACTTTTAGAATGATGTAAAAATTTGAATTTAAAAAGGAAGCAGTTGTTGTGCAATAGAAGTAATGCAAACTGTGGTTCAGATGCTCTTATTAAGTTTCTGATTACTTACACGAAATTGAAAAATAAATTGCATTTTCACATGATACTTCTGATTTTAGGTTTGGTTACGGAAATAACATGGTATCGTATACACCGTATCAATCCGAGAGTAATTACTATCTAAAGAAGCCTTCAGTGAACACAGATTTCAAGGTTTTTCACAAAATACCTCCCTCGTCGCTCTTACTGACGACATATGATCCGTTCTACAGCCCCCTTTTATCAAGGTTGGACGCCGTCTTCCAGCAGCTCGGACTGGGCAACGACAAATCACCCAAAACGGAACGTTGCAGGGAAAAGCTCGTGTGCATGATGTATGCCAACCCCGCAAAATACGCTCCTTACAGCAATTTGGTTTCAGCGCAGCTCAGCAGGTAAAGTTTAACACGCTTCCGCTGTTATAAAAATTTCAAATTTCTTTTTACTTTACATCTGAATTTAAAATGTTTGATTAGCTGGGCGAAGTAATTTTAAATTTTCATCTCGACTAGGTAATATATCCCTCTAACTTTTGTTTCCTCGCAAACTGAGAATGACAAATATGTTTTAATATACGTAGATATTTTGTCTGAATTTTTCCGCTTTTGTTTATGATGAGTGATTGCCGTTAAGCTTTCCAAACAAAGCAGTATTAAATTAATTCGCCGTCCTTCATTTGCGCTGAGGAACAGTTTCATAACTAAAATTAATAACGAGTTTTATCATCATTTTTAAGTGTACATGAAGCAACAATTCTACACTTAATGAAGCGCGGAAATTTTCGACTAACTTATTAATTTACTTCAGTTGTGAATATAAATTTTTAGTTTATTCAAAGTCGGGCCAACAAAAATTGGGCTGGCATCGAGGGTTCAAAATTAATATATGTATGAATAGTTTCCAACTTATCGCATAAAAGCTTACAAACTCGTTTGAGTATACAAGGATTAACTAAAAACAAAGTTTAGGCGAAACATTTTGTGATGCATGTAATTTATAAACTATAACTGT
Source organism: Photinus pyralis (assembly GCF_008802855.1). NCBI lineage: Eukaryota > Metazoa > Arthropoda > Insecta > Coleoptera > Lampyridae > Photinus > Photinus pyralis. Next base: position 4,494,207 of record NW_022170738.1, read on the forward strand.
AATTAAAGTTGAACGGGTTATGTGTGAATAATTAATTGAAGAGTTAATGGAATATATGCGACAGGATAATGAAAGATGCAAAAATCTTCCATCAGCCGCATGTGTACGAGGAAAGTATAAAAATTGGCTTTCAGAGGTAGAGAATACTGGAGAGTATACAAAGTATTGAGAAAAGTAAGATTTTGTTTCTGGATGATGATAATTTCGAAAAGGTTTGAAATTGGTAGCAGACAAGAAATTCAAAGCCTTGAATAAGATATTCTTTGTTCGTGCCTACATCTATATGACCTAAGGAAAAAAATCGGGACACAGTCTCGGGTTTGATATCTCGAATAGGACTATACAGCAACAGAAGATTGGTTAAAGTTAGACTAACGAGTATATCAATGTCATTAATTTTTCCCTGGGCTATATAAATGGAACTGTCTTTCTCTTCCAAACTCCCAAGGATTGAAGGGCGTACACATTTATGGGAACACCTTTAGCAGTTGCCTAATCTAAATTAATAACGGATGCCTAAACTTTTTATTGAAACATGGTGCTCACACAAATACTGTGTTAAGAGTCTAAAAATCCTGTACAATTAGAATAATAGAACATCTTGCACATTCATTTTCTCATGTTTTAGGGAGTTGAACGAGTTGAGAAAACCGTCATCGGACAATCCAGAAATACTGCGTTTCTTCCGCTACATGAAAGCAGCCAAAGACGGCCAAGATGGCGAGGAGTGTTTAGCCCATAGCGGATGCCCATCTCTCTCAGCTGATCAACCGAATCCTGCCATTGTTACAACGTTTAATGAGATCAACAAGCTAGTACAAGCCAGAAAATTTAATTAAGGGAATTCAGTCATTTATGTCTATAATTTATTTATTTAATTTATTGTAGTTGTAGCTTATTTATTGATCAGTTAAGTGATCAGTTATAATCAGTCATTTTTATCCAGTTTAGTTCTTAAGTATGGTTTGTGTACATATTTAATTACATTACAAAGTAAATTGTTAAAGAAAAAACACTGTACTTCCAAATGAATTAAAGAACGGTAAAATTATCTTTTTCATAAAACCATTGGTTGCATTTTGACTGTAGCCTAAAATTGTTAATATTGTCCCCCTAGAGGTCATTGGCGATATCCTGCAGACCAGGGAGGCGAAGTTTCGCTGAAGCTGTGAATGTGTTTGTAATGGAAGTGAAGGAATGCTTAGTTTTTAGGGGAATTTTTCGAAAATCTCCGTATGTGATGGATTTGTTCGTTTGTCCGCCTGTTCCTCGTCTAATTTGGGAACGAAAAGAGGCAGCGCTGTCAAACCTACGCCAATCGATTTTTACGAGTTCAAGGATCAGTGCTATTGAATATGAGCCGGATCAAAAGTCTGGTTTCCGAATACAAGCTGAGTGGCAAAAAATTTCCCAACTGAAAATCATATGCGATTCCTTGTATCTTGTTATTTTGTTTACCTCACAGATTAATGTTTCAGTAGAATTTATGTTTTGGTTTGCTTTGTATTCACTTAATAGATTAATGTATTCATAAACCATTTAATTTAGAATTACGCTTTATTTTGTTAAAACTATGAAAAATAAACTTTATACCGCTTTTAATTTTATTGTAACTCCCATATGATTATACCTCAAATACAATCGTATCAGAACCAAAACCCCATCTAATTACTACAATAAACCAATTTTAATGTTATCCATTAAAACCAAGTGCTACATCCATAATATTAGCGTTAAAGCAACTCTGTACCCACAAAACTAAAAATTTTAAACGTTTTTTATCGTTTCCTGTAAAATTTTTGGTTCATACACCGTTCTGATATGGTGCCCTCGATACTTTAACACTAACAGAACTAGACATTTGGCATCAAATAATACTACTTCTCGCACGTTTTATCTGTCTCGATCCTCTCAATTACCGAAAGGGTGGGTAGGTAGGGTGCCAAAGCGACATTATACTGGTATCACAAGTAAACCTTTGTATGAGGAATCGAGGTAAAGCAGAAGCCAGGAAGGAAGTGATAGTCAAATGGAAAGTGTTTCTCAAGTGCCGTACAAACAATGTATTTGAAGGCGTTAAGTGCGTTAATTGCAATAGAGAATTTCATGCCAGATTCGCTTTATGTTGCCTTCTACAGTGTAAGTGAACCTTGATTTGAATTCTATTTGCTAGTTTCACAGCAAATTTCTATACCCGCATTTGATTTTTCTTGAGATTGGCCATTTGTTATATTTCATTTCATGCTTAAACTCATTAAGATCGATTGGCAACTTTCACCTTTTGGTCCACGAATCTGCCTTTTTGAACGAAATTAACCTTTTCCCCATGCAGAGGTATAAATGTAGAAGTTAATACATTGCTTAGCGACTACCACAGCCATCTCAACATAGAACTTCAGTCTAAGTTAGCGTATCAAGGGTCTTAGATACATTCTGGATTGCAAGAAGTCCAGCTAATTAACCATGTGTTTGAAGTAGGTAAGTATGTAAGAGGCTTCGGGGTGTTTCATAATTTACAAATGAGATAGGATGTAGAGTATGGTATAAAAATATTCCTACAACTCAAAGCTGTTACATTAACTTCCAATAATGTAACATAAACCCCTAATAAATTCAAAAATACACATTTCCTCTAGTCCAATAATCATTGGATAAATGAATTGGAAAAATCGCATTCATTTCCAACACTAATTATAATGATTACGAAACCAAAATTCGCACCGATATTGGAAGCAGTATAAACTTCTTTCACATTGGCGATTATTAGCCGCGCGACTCTACTACTCTACTAATGTTACGTTGTTTGCCTCGCGACTGATCAGTAGAGAAAAACGAAGTATTTGTTCGTCGGAACTCATTTCGCTATTGACACTTGACTGACTTGACATTCCTAGACAATAGGGTCTTCCAGAAAAAAAATATTGTAACTTTTTTATGTCTTACTGTAAAGTTTATAACCTGTAATTAAACATCTCATATACAAAACATTTTTTTCTAATTGCAGCATGTCAATAAACAACATATAATATCGTAAAACTTTCAAATTTTGTCATGCAACCGACGAAATGCCGATATTGGCCGAGCGTCGCTTACGTCACTACGCAGGTTGCCGATCGGGAGTTATATTAGTGCATGACACTGATAGGAGTTCGATTCGACTTATTATGGCAATCTGCCATAAACTGAGTTCTGACTGGTTCGTAAAGGGGCAGTTAAAGTTAAAGTTAAAGGTTGAAGTGTTAATGGTCGCCGCCTTTTTCTCAAAAAGTGAGTTTTTCCATGCCACTCGTTCGAGTGGAGTCAAAGCCTAGAAGCAAATCTGTTATGGTTCATAGGAAGTATAACATCAAGTTTTGTGTGTATAGTGCAAGGTATAGTGTAGGTACCTAATACAGTATGCACCTTACGGATTTCAACGAGAAAATTAGGGTGTTGCCCAGTAAGAAAAAATCTATTGCAAATGCGTTACTGCAACATCACATAGTGATGTGTGATGTTAGCTCTTTAGTTGCAATAACGTGTAGAGGATGTTACCGCAATGCCTTATGTCCGCGTCAGGGACGTTAGTTTTGTAACGTTTAAATGTTAACGTGTATGTAACGTTTGCAGTTGGCATCACAGACACATTACTTCAACGTTATTTATTTTACTTCTAGATTACACAATAAAAACATTTTTGGTAAAAAGGAGTACAATTTGATGCCTTATTATTGGAAATCGAATTTGGTTTTCTTTTATAGTGTAAGGGGTGTTATTAGCTGATAACCCTACATTTCCCACTCGATGCACTACGCGAACACACGTGCCTTACCTGGGATTCGAACCGCTAACCATTGAGAGTCGATATCGCCAACCCGCGCGCCGGACCAACTGAGCCACTCGGTACTCAGATCTGCGTTTAGGGAAAATATAACCCTTCTTAAATCTGTCATGTAGTCGTGCTATTAAATTTTATAAAACAAATGTTGCTCGCAAATACAGATAAAAAATGTTACAACAATTTATTAAATACATTACCTGATAAATAGATTCAAGTGAAGAAGCGACAATCATTTCAGTTTGCCTGTTTCCCTGTATACTGAAAGTTACACATATTAACATTTTACGTGAAAAATAATTAAAGGAATTAACGTAAAGGACAGATAAGGGTTGCCATAAATGCAGTCAGGTAGTGCGGAGATTCGGCACAAGTATTTCTCTCATTATTCGCGTGTTTTGTGTAAGCGCGCACGTTATAAACAATGGCGAGCAATATTATGTATATATTTTTGTTGATATTCTCCCTTAAATTTTTAAATGTTTAAATATAGGAAAATGATATTGCATACGCATGAAAATCAATTCCATCTACTGTTTCTGCCTCCGCACTTGACTATGATGATCATTACAAACACGTTTATTGGTTGTTAAACGTACCACGTTTCTTGATTATTACAATTAAAACGTTGATCCTATGTGTATTGAGTCACGTTTAAACAACGGCTAAGACGAACAGCAAAAGCGTATGGCAGGAACATCACATTTTAACGTTCAATTATCAGTCACAATTAAAACGTCACAAAAAATTATGTCACACGTACGCCGTCTCCTAAACGTTAAGAAGATGAATAACAAGAACTCGTTACATTCACGTTTAAAGAGTGATGTTATACTACTAACATGCGTTAAACGTCACTATAGTGTACACGATGTAAATGTAGCTATCAAAACGTTGTTTAAATGTTACAGTAATGTACCAACTTAATGTTTATAAAACCACTCTGTTGTGACGTTACGAAACGTCCATGTTATGTTCCTTTCTTACTGGGTGGATATGTGGAAGTGAAAATAGAGAAAAATGTGTACACAGTAAGGGCACGGATATGCCCAGAACCATTGTTTAAAAGTATTTAAACAATGCCAGAACATAGAGTTCGAAGTAAACCATATTCTGAATTACAATTACAGTATTATATATCGATGGATTTTCATCGATAACTGACTGAAAGTAAATCGACATTATGCACTTTAATTAATTAGAATCGTCTTCACAACAATACAAGTGGGATGTCAAAGAGTCACTCGCGGCATCACGTCGAACTTTTTTCGTATATTTCCTGTTGAGACGTTTATAAACAATTTATTAGGTTCGCGATGACTTCTGCTATCACACCCAGGCACAATGCAATAATTATTCGACGCTTTTTTCCTTCAAAACGACGTTTTCTTTCCCTGGCTCGATTGTAAGCAATACTACGGCTGAGCGCCAACGTGCGTAGTGACGTCACAGCAGCGTCCCGGTCATTCGAAACTTTTTCAAATGCCGTTCATTTGAAAATCGTGTTTGCTAATCACAACGATTTCTTTTGACAAAAAAAATGAGCACCAATAATTTTTTTAATGCGCTTAGAGTTCATTTTCAAGGTTTTTGAAAAAACACGGAAAACCCAATTGGTTTGGCTCAGAGTAGCCGAAACAGCTAGAAATAAATACCAGAACCTCAAGCGGGAGGTGCGCACATTCACAAAACTGCAAAGCATTTACAAGACTGGCAGTGGCAGCGGAGTAGCTAACATCAAGCAGTGCAGTTGATTTGTGAATTCCAACAAAACACTTTGGAGAATACATCATGTAGCACAGAGAATCTTAGGAAAGGCAACAGCTGTACCGATGCAGAGACTGAATGATTCCTAAAAATTACAACAGTTATCAACTTACATATACAGGGTATCCATTATGTATCGGAAATAAAATGTTTAACAACTTTCATATAGATAGAAAAATGTTGTATACCTACATTCGATATTTACCTACATATATACTATAACCCATACCTACATAATGGGCACCCTGTATATTTTACGAACCTGTTAGATGCCAATGCACCTCTGCTTTTGAAAGAACCGACAGCGTACACAACAAAATAATAACGCGTTCAAAATCGGCCGTACACCGACCCGGGAGACACTAATGAATTACAAAAAAGAATACCTAGTGTTCCTACAATAATTGTTACAAAAGTTGGCGTTATAATTTACCTACTTTAATAGGATTTATTGCAAATAGTTGCAACTTAATTTCTCGCCTCCCACATTGACCTAATTCGATATCTCAGCTATGTGTAGTTTAGAGGTTGACCTTGTTTTTACGTGTTTCCTGTCAAAAGATAAAATTGCCGCTATCTGGATGAGAAAGACGTCTTGATGTGAACCTGATGTTATGCGTAATAACGCAGACTTCGAGGACCTTCAAATCATTAAAAAACAAAATCACGTTGGAAACCAACTACCTAAATGACGGGCATCCCATTAAGCCACAATTATTCTCAAAATGATTACGTTGCATTAAGACCAAGAAGAACAAGAATATTTTACATTAATTAGAAAAATTAAGACTACCGGGGCAGGAAATACTGTTAAAGACATTAGAGTGGTAAAAAGGACTGAAGCAGCCACCAGACCGACCCCACAAAATTACAACTTTGGGAAAATGGAAATGTTGATATAGCAATGACCTCGTCGAAGTTAGAGATCCACCTTCGATCCTTGTGTTAAAAATGCAATCGCGAAATTAACTCAACAGATAACGTAAATGAACCATTGCCACCTATTGCAAGCAAGATCATACCTGTGACCGTGACAAAAAATCAGAAACATAGACAAAAGTGGTCAAAAAAAGATCTAAAGTAGATAAGCATAAACTTGTTTGTAAATTGAGAGCTACTTGCAAAAAGGCTTTTCCTCTCACATCAAGGTTCCACAGAAAATCTGCCAATCATTAAAACAATAAGCAGCTACGTTTCAACGTCCACGAAAAGAGGCAACGATTAACGTCCACCACTAAAAAAGCCACGATTCACGCCTTTCTCTAGTATTTAACACATTCTTTCCTCTGTCAGTTGCTGTACCCCACAGTAAAAGAATTTCGCCCGCAATTCGGATTTGAAGTTTTGACTCCACCATCAGTAAGATATTATCGGGGGTTACCATATTCTCTTTATGGGTACACAGTTCCGACGTCTCGCTCAAACGCAATTCGCACTTTGGTGGATTTCGCTAAAAACCCGGCACAAAGTAGTACTCAATTTTTGGGTACTTCTCATAGCTCGAGCTTCTATTGACGACACGAGAAAGAGAGACCGCGATTCGAGCTCTAAGAAACTTTTGGGCATCCACAAGTCGACTACCCTTCGAAGCGCGCCGGACAAAAGGTGGTTCATTTCGACCCTAAGAAAAAAAAATAATTCCGCCACGCAGGAGTTGCGCGTTGACAAGATCTTGCGGACGACCCCTATTTGAAAACAATCGAAGAAAAACTCTAAAAGAAGATAGAAAAAAAAACTGAAAAATCGCCAGGTTAGCATAACAAGCTCGGGGATGGCGCCCAGATGTCGCCGACCCCACATCTTGTAGTCCCGTACCTAAAGTTGTTAATTACACGACCTCGATAGGTATATGTACACTCCTCGTCTTTTTACAAGCGTTCTTCTACGGGCTCGCATTTACTGCCAGCCAGCCAGCCAAAGTGAGATTGAAAGTTACCTTTTTACAAATAAATTTGCAAAAATGCTCTAAAAAAATCTGTTTGTGACTAAAGATGATAAGGGTAATAGCCATACGTGTATTTCAATATCAAAATAACCTACACCATAATTTAAACGTTTGGTGTCTTTATTAATCTATTTGTCTAATTCAATTTCACCCCATTTTGCGGTTCAAATCACGACATGGATATCTCCTTTTCATAATACATTATGTTATAAACATAATTTATGAAGTCTTATAGGGTGACATTCTATAATCGGCGAACGATGAATGAGGCAACACGGTTTGGAAACGGGTCTACACAAATAAGTAGATTAAACGAAACAAATGGATATCGTAACTAGACGCATTGTTTTAAGATAACCGCCCATGAATAATTTATAAATCCAACTTCGTATGTGTGCTTACGCTGTTATTTCGCAGCGGGACCGAATTTCAATAAGGAAGAAACATATTGCAAAAAAAAGTATTACAGTAATCCACTTCTAGATTTTCCTTTTGTTCTCGACTACTTATTGTGACAAATGAAAATGGGCAACCGAACGGTTCGGTTGTATCGATGTTCCATTATTATAATGTCTTTCTGTTGTCTCGTTGGAGAATTAGCAAAACCCTCTAGCAGAATTCCGTGTAAAAGCTACTCACCAGTAAATATGTTTGCGGGATAGCTAACGCATAATAAAAACTACGTACGTACGTTCACAAACAAAAAATTAAATAGTCTCATTTCCAGCACCATCGAGAATTTAGCTTTCTGTTATATATGTTGTTGTCCCCTTGAGGATATAAAATTTGATTACTTATATGGATTTTTTATATCAACGTGTAGGTACCTTTAGAGATACTTTTTTGCGTTTTTAATGAGTCGTTCTTGTTTTATCTCTATGTATGCTCATATACGTCATACGGGTCTGCGCTGCGGTAGATAATAAATCGACTTGAAAAGCTTCTACTAAATGAGTTTATACCATGATCTTGTAGTGTACGTTCTTTTTGGAGGTGGAAGCACAGCTTACTTGTGACAAAGCTTGTGGTGCGAGTTAGCGGAGGTGCACAATAACCCACCACGCGGCGATTTTGTATCACAAAATAATATCTGTATCTCCATAATAAAATCACCTTTCGAATTGACGTTCATAATGTAAATATCCGACGAAAGGGATCTCAGTACTATCCTAGTTACTATCCCTTTCTTATAGTCCAGAGATATTCAAAAAATCTTTTTCATATAACATTACCAATGTCTAGAATGCCATTCCATCGAATATTAAAAAGCATATAGTGTCCAGGTTTAAATCAGCAGTATGTCACAATTTTTTGAATGAGTAAGGTGTCCCATTCTCAAGTTGCTTATTAATTAACTTTTTCTTTCAGTATTGTCTTTTTTTTCTTCCTTTGTTATCCGTCCATCGAAATTGTAAACATTTAAATTTGAAGCTTTGTTATTTGTTAAGTGGAAGAACATCTGGTGGCGCGATGTTGCCACTAGGTGAACTTCGCCCTTTAGATTTACATCTAATAAAGACGTTATTTTTTTTGTCTTCAGGAGGGGAAATGCCGAGAGAAATGTAATGGGGCACTGAGTGTGGGGCTCCCCCGGATACCCACTAAAACCCCTCCTGGGCCATCGACTACTATATGGTCATTTGCTTTATTTTATTAATTATATATAGGTGCCAGTGTAATTTAGATCTCAGATTTTAGATATTAGGTCAGTATTTTTAAGATACATAACGGATGCACATTGATCTTTATTTGTCAAGGTTTCTATTATTTCTTCACTCAGGTTACACCGCACCCTTTCTACGTTATAATTTTTTGGGACACACACAAGGTAAGTACATGATCTACTGCAGATAGGTTAACTAACATTGTTCGCATTGGGGGGGGGGGGGGGGGGGGTCTTGACTCATCAAAAGAAAAGAATGCGTGAGGGAGGTATGTCCCAACCTGAGCCGATATATCTTTTCAAGATGATACTTTCCCTTAATTGGTAAGAATATCGGATTCACAACCTGCTTAAACTTCCTTAAGAGTGCTTCCGACTCACTCCACTGCCCATCAACAAATTAAAACGTTGTGCTGTTCAAAATTCAAGCAGGTATACACTCAGAAATCGACAGGTTGCAGATGACGCATCCCCACTGTTCATATTCTACTAATTGAATTAACTTTCTCCTACTGCAAATCTGTTTTACATTCGAAATATATCTACTCTTGTTTAAATTTGGTGTTCTTGCTCCATCTTCAATCAATCTTCGTAGTCACAAAAGTAATCGTAGACAAGATTGGTCTCGGTATCAGTAAAATGAAATCTTTGGTAACGAGAAAAACGAAATACGTAAAATTGGGCATATCGAAGCGATTTACAAGGTCGTTAATCTCGAAACGTTTCGTAAATACTTGCAGAAATAATGCAGGAACAATATCGGAATCTCCAAGTACAAATCTCGAACTAGGTATAAATGTTGATAGAATGAAGTAGATTCACATGGTTAATGTAGGTATAATTTCCAAGCCCGTAATGTAGAAACCTAGAAATTCCATCTATCGCATGGCGCGCCAAAAGCAATCCTCAATAAAATGGCGGGTCTAAATAAAAATGCTACATCATCCACGTAATCGAAAAAAAATAACGAAAATAACTTAAAAACGTAATCATGTAACATACCTCGTATTGTTTGACAAAAATTCATGCTATAACATGCGCCAAACCAAATTTTGAACCTGGTCTTATATTTGCTTTTATTCCAAGTACCTATGTATCAAATTTCATTTAAATGCTTTCATAAATAAGGTTTTTAGTTATTAGTACGAAATGCATTTCATTTTTTTCACGTAAAGATATTCTATTGTCACAGAAATTTTAAAAATTTTGGGTTTTAATTTTAGTCAATCATTGGCGTTCTTAAAAATATAAAAACAATCGAATAAATTCAATTCGCAAAAATGGAAATTTGATAGAATTTCTTGAGTTTTGATGTAATGGAATAATAACTAAGTGTTTGTGTAATGAAGTTCATTTAGACTTTCATTGGTTCATTATGATATTGCTCTTAGTAGTTTTGGGGTTTTAAATTACTATATACTTACCTAATTTACTTTATTTGATTTTATAGGTTTGAATGAGTCGCTCTTTAATCGTAAGGGTAGATAAAGTGAAACATATGATTATGCATTCTAATAACATTATTATTTTAAATGATACGCGTAGGACGAAATAAAATGAAGTTTAGAACATAATACAATGCTGTTTCTATAGAAGCGATCGCGACAGTAAACCCAAGATATTGCTATTTTTGACCTATAAATTAAATTCAGAATTGTCAAAGGCTTTACAATAATTTATATGGCTTCTGCTATAAATTAAAGTTCCAGACAGATGACGATAAAGAAAAACTAACCATCCCGCGAAAGTTAATTCACTCAATGCAGGTTAAAGTACTCCTTTATCGTCTTGTAAAAAATAACAATTGCCAGCCCCATTTTTAGTGTAACACAACGAAGCTGAGGTAACGCTTATGTGTTCGATTTTCCATCGTGTCTGTCTGTATCTCTGTATGTCTGTATGTATGTATGTCCGTATGTCAGTATATCTGTATATCTGTATTCCTGTATGTATGTATGTCCGTATGTCAGTATATCTGTATGTCTGTATGCCTGTATGTACGTCTGTATGTCTATATGTCTGTCGCCTGTCTGTTCCATCGAAATCTCGGCCCCTGGGTCACTTAGAGACTTCGGGTTTTCGTTAATTGATAGCTGCTATGGTCTATATTTGCCCGTTACTCACATCATTAACAGTTGTGTTACGCGGCAACATCCACGAGTGGGTTTTAAAACATTTTTTTATATTACGTACCGAATGGGATCAGCTGACCATGCCCATTTAAACTCAATCTGTCTGATGACAAGCAAATTGCTGATTAAATCCTGCGCTTATTATTCAAAAATATGGTGATTCTGATTATAGAATAGGTAATAGTATAATAGTATTTTAGTTTACACCTTGCAGAAAAGTCACGCGTCAAGCGATAATCCTTATTCCATTTAATATTATTCTCGATATTATTTGAGACTTCGCTAAGCCATAACTTACTCTTCCACTGAAATTCACCTGGCTTTTTACATATTATGTACTTTGGCTAAACCAGACCAAACTGCCTGCAAAGAATGATTATAGTTGTCCTTAATTTGTTCGAAAAAATGATTACCTTGAAGCCCAAGTTGTAACCTCAACTAAATAAAAATCTGTGTGACGAAAAACTAACGGGTTTACCAATAAGAGCGATAGGATTTTAAATTGAAATAAAACACAGTCAATTTGGTCAAATTTAGGTTTGATTGGTTTTATTAGATGCTGTATTTCATGCCATTTATGATTTAAACAAAATATCGTTCAAATGGCTACCGCGGCTCTTTTTGCACTGGCTCATCCGATCGGACCAATTTTCGATGACTCGGTGGATCATATCGGGTGGAATGGCAGCTATGGTCGCTCGAATGTTGGCCTCGAGCTCGTCAAGAGTCTTGGGTTTATTTGCATAAACCTTTGACTTCACATAGCCCCACAAAAAGAAGTCCAATGGTGTTAAATCGCATGATCTTGGCGGCCAATTGTGGGGGCCATTTTGAGAAATCAACGATTCACCAAACTGTTGACGCAATAAGTCCATTGTAGCGTTCGCTGTGTGGCATGTTGCGGCGTCCTGTTGAAACATAATGTCGTCACCATCGATATCATCAATTTGGGGAAATAAAAATTCGGTCAACATGTCCCGATAGCGCTCGCCATTAACAGTAACCGCACAGCCGTCATCGTTTTTGAAAAAGTACGGGCCAATGATGCCACCGTACCATAATCCACACCAAACAGTGATTCTTTGGGGATATAATGGTGATTGACGAACCACTTGAGGATTGGACTC
>NW_022170738.1:4506757-4508709 GCF_008802855.1 Photinus pyralis
GTTAATTAATTGAACTAAACAAAATTGTCACATCCAGACGCTCTATAATTTCTTTCAAGTTACAACTAAAACAAAATAACACAACAGTATGTAACTGCTGTATTTATATTTTTATTATATTTTGTTGATCTATCTTTTATCCGAATCAAAAATCCAAAATAACTAAATAATGAAAATTGGGAAAATGATTATCCTTTTTCGCGGTCTCTTTCGACTTTACTACGCATTTATTGTTTTGGAGCTATCATGCTTTCCAAAAAATACGACTGTGTGGATACTCAGGCGCACACAACAGAAATGCCCTTTGGAAATTAATAGGAACCTATTTTACCAATTTAATAGTTTCAGTTCCAGTCAAGTATCAAATATCTCGTACGAGCATGCTACGTGCAGGAATTTACTTTGAACGAATTATTGAAATTATATACGGAGCTTTCGTTTCAAACAGAACTACCGATTGTAATTTCTAAAAAAAATACGTTCGTTTGTCTAAACGGGAAGGTTAATGGAAGGTGCTACCCCAGTAAAATTATTATATGCACCCCTCAGTGAGAGCGACACATTATTTTAAAGGCCATAAAATTGTCTTTACAGTAATGCCCACAAAACAAAATTTGAATGGTCTGGTTATGAATTAATTTAAAAAACCAAGACAAAATAGTGTACGTTTTAATATAATGTGATGCAAGTTAGTAGTTGCCATTAAAAGAATATGCCCCCCTCGACCATGCAGAAGTACGTCACCCACCACACGTTTAAAGTACGTAGATTAGTAGCAAACTTTTTACTATTTTGGATACCATAAAAAGCTTCTTAAAAAAATGTTGTTTTGAAGATATGTTCCAGTGTTCCAGACCAAATTTCCGCCATGTATATCAATTTTTTAATTAAAGTTGTGTGGTACTTGACTTGCCCTCCAACAATGGAGACACGGGGGAAGTGTGACTTTTTGTAAAAATAATCTATTTTGAGGTGTAGACGGAACTGATCCGGAATGGACAATGGTGTACATGGCCAATTTCATGAATGTATGACCAGTTTTGTTCTATTTAGAATTTCAGTTTTTTTATAATCTTAAAAAATTAATTTAGATTAAGTTTTTTTTGTTTTGAACTCCCAGATACCAACTTTCTTTGAGATCGAATGCCTAATTGTAATGATAATATAGTCTTAACTCACCCTTCATCGCGGATGATTTGTGCTCTGTTGGGAGGATCTTTTTCTCCCGGACGTTATCCGATTACGATGGTGCTCACAATCGTTATCTAAAAACTTAATCCCTTGCTCGCTGTTTTCTTTGTTCTTCTTTTCTATAATGGGCGTAAATCCTGAAGCGGGTATTACACTGAACGTTTTACTTATGGGCAAGACGCTAACTTCAAATCTAACGGCAAAATGAGTCTGCATTACACTTAACAATTGCCGTTGGATTTAAAGTTAGCATCTTGCCCATAAGCAAAATGTTCAGTGTAACACCCGCTTTATAGTTGACAGGGATAACCGTTTCGTATTGGCTCGTAGCCGTAGTGTCGTCATGTGTGGGAGTGGGTGACTGTGCATGTTAATATCTTCACAAGTTGCTGGTACCGTTAGTGATGGCTCGAAGGGCCATGTTACTGCCGACCTCGACGATCTTCAATGGCTGGTAGACATTTTTGGATAGGTACACGCTGAAAACTTGTCCAATACTTCTCCAGTAATACCCTAACACAGAAATACATACCTGGCTGGGGAGAAGCGGGGCTAAATCAATCCTTTATATTTTTAAAGATACGAATTTTTTTTTTCAAAAAATGTGTTTGAGGCACCAAACATTTTTATTACTTATAAATTTAATATTACACGAGCAGAAAAATAAGTATGCCAGACCATTTAGTGGGGGACTTACAATTTGCCAGGCGCCTTCAAAATCTGAAAGAATATATACTGGCCATCAAACACCCAGTGTACTT
>NW_022170738.1:4508809-4672887 GCF_008802855.1 Photinus pyralis
CAAAAACCTACCTATTTTACTTTCCCAGAAACTTTTAACTAAAGCTCCCAAAAAAACACCCTGTATAGACGTGGCATTTCCCGCACCGAATCAGTAATAAATCGGAAAGGAAGTGACTAATCCAAAAAATCTTTTGTCGTTCTGGTTTCGGGGCTGTATAAGAATGAAACCACAACGAAATAAACTGGAGGACTAGTAGACGGACAAAGTGCGGACAATAGCGTTCATTTTCATTTTGGAAAATGTATATACGTATGAAATTTTCCTAATTCGAAAGGTAAATACCGGAGTAGTATAGACCAACTTAAGACCTTCTGCAGAGGCACCTCTAAATAGCATTATGCGGGTCACTCTGTAAATGGGCGCATGCCTGTTGAGGGCCCAAAACAAGAGAGGGATAAAATAAATAAATAAAATAAATAAAATAAATAAAATAAATAAAATAAATAAAATAAATAAAATAAATAAAATAAATAAAATAAATAAAATAAATAAAATAAATAAATAAACACAACAAAACTTAAATCTAGGACCTTGCTATGCAAAATTTAACAAAAAAACGTTAACTTTTAAATATAAAATTGAAAACTTACAATTTTAAGTTCTCGACGGGGAATTCGAAGAATTGGGTGTTAATGTCATCTTGAAGTACAAGCTTAGAATCTCATACCTTGGATTCCCGGATCTTATTAAATTATATTTAATCACCTTTTATCTTACATTGCCTTAAATCCTGGACTCTTGAAACTTGAATAGTCTTGAATCGTAAATAATTACCTACTCCGAAATTTTGGTCCTTGAACACTCATGAGTCATTTTGAATTATATCTAGTTCTCAATCACCTTGCGTAATGAATCAACATGAATCTTACACCATAGATCCGGATTTCAAATTTTGAATCAACATCATCTGAAATCATCCCGGATCATATTGACATTGGCGTACTCAGGAGGGACCATTTGGGACTCCACACACTTTAAATTTAACAAAAAAGCGCACATTTTCCTACTACTTCCTCGTGCGCTCTCCATCTTCATCCTCTGTTGTTGTATTTTTGCATCCGAGTCCCTTTTTGTCAGTTCATGTTCCATCTTTTCTCCTATTCCGCTCCTCTTTTCGACCACAGCCCGTCCGTATCCATTTTTAGGGCATTTTTAAGCAGTAAAAAATGGAATTACATAGTTTTATCCTTCATGGTACTTTAATGAAAGGTCTCAACGAAAGGAATTAATTTCTAGGAACCATAGCCCTCCTCCTCGACCTCTTATCCTGATCGAGTATATTCCCTTATACAAGAACGGATGATCGGAAGAGGGTATTCACAAAGGGCGATTGAGACCGCCCTGCGTCCCGATCCTGCCCTGTTTACCCCATTTTTGTTTCTTCCTTTAATACAGGGCGTTTCATAAGGAATAGTACATACGTAAATATGTTATATAGGTGCAGAAACGTTCCTAAAAACATGTACGCAATTCTCAATGAGATACAGCCAGTTAATGCATAAACTGATTTATTTAAATGTGTACATAAAATATCGAAATGAGGATTAAGATCCGGTGGCCGAGCTAGCCAATTGATAGGACCCCTACGACCAATCCACTCCGCAAAGGTTTGGTTCAGGTATTGCATCACGCATTCACCTCTGAGAATTGAGCATTTAGGAACTTTTCTGCTTAAAACGATCTATAACATATTGACGTATGTACCATTCCTCATGAAACACCCTGTATACAATTTCGTGTGATTCCGCTTAGCCCTAATGCATATTTATAATACCTTCAGTCTATTCCTTCCAGTTCATCCCATTCCCTCCACCCCCATATCTCCGCTCTCTTATTCTGAAATTGTTCTTGAAACTACTTTCTCCATTATCCCCACACCTGTAACATAGCTACCACCTTATTTTACCTTAGTTCTCTTATTTGAGTATTTGCCCCATTATTTTTTTGCATTTGGCACCCTAAATATCTAATTCCTCTATCTTCTATTATTTCCTACCTTTTTCTTTTACCACCATCTACAAATCTCATCACTTTCGACTCTAATCATTTCCTTTCCCCAATACCTTTCCATTCTTCCCATCAAGTTCCTTTATTTGTTCTACATCTGTTGCAACGCGTCGTCCGTTTATGCCAGGGACCATATCTTTCTTCTTTCCACTACTATCTCTCCACCTAGGCTCTGTCTTAATACTTTTTCCATGTCCGTTAAGTAGAGATTAAATAAGGTGGGGGTAAGCGGACATCTATGTCTTAGTACTTCACATGTTCAAAACACTTCAGACTCCTTCCCTTCTATTCTTGCCCTCAATCTTGTCTTTCCATACAGTTCCTTTCTCTATTGAAAATCGACACTACTGAATTCCTCATAATTTCCTTGGCCCTATCTGTGGCGAACATCCCAGCCTCTCCCTGTCCTCTTCTCTTTTCCCACCTCTTCCATAGCCTCCTCTTTGTCCTGCTTGCCTTGCAGTAACTTGATAAAATGTTGTTTCCATTCTTATAATTGTATTTTCCTCTTACTTGTTCTATTTTTCATTTTTCTTGTTCATCACTTTCCAAAAATCCTCAGTTTTTATTTCCCTGATTAAGATCAAGATGAACCTCAAAAATTTTATTTCCTCTTTTCTTTCCTTCTCCATCATTTTTCTGCTCTCTTTTGTACACTCTCTGTCCCACCACTCCTTACCTTTTCTCCCCTCGTCCCTTCAGTTATTTTTCCACGTTATTGCTTTTTTTAATACTTTACAGTCTACCTTATATACTTTATATTATCGACTCCTCCTCTGTGCTCCCTTCTATTTCTTCTCCCTTCGCCTTTACCTACACATTTTAATTTCTTGATCTTATCTTCCCTTTAAACTCAATTCGATCGGTTTATGATCCGACTCTATCTTTGTGTCTACCTTAAATTCATCTATTTCCTTCAGTACTTTTTCATTTACTATTGTGTAAACAATTACCTCTCTCTTCCTCCTCCCATGTATGTGAATTACTCGTCCCTATCTTCCCCCTCTTCCCATCTCTACCAATTTTTCCCTAATTCTTGTTCTTGCATTAACATCTCCCCCTAATATTAGCCACCCCTTGTCCCTTTTATCTACCATATTTTCAATTTTATTTTTCCTTCTTCCTTCTTTGTGGTATATCGTTATCACTCTGATTATCTTTCCCTCCACTTTCACTCGTCTGACCTGTATTCCTTTCTCCTCTTTCTTCTCTGTTCCTAAATTTCCTCCAATTCTTTTCTTCTACCCATGATTCTACCACCCCGCGACATCATATCCTCTTACAAACACCCAGAATTCAACGTCTTTACGGGCTACCCTCGCTACATTGCAGAGTATCACTTTTATGTCGCCCTTCTCCATTTTTATTTCGTTTTTCTCTTTTCTTCTGTTGTTTGTGTCTGTATCATGGACTTTACGACTTTTAAAACAAGGGGGTAACAAACCACCACGCTCCAAAGGGATGAATCGGTATATTGAGTATACGAGCACCTTTAAAAGTAATTTCTTGTGAAGACTTCAGACTTTATTGACCGTCGACCAATAGAATGCTTTATCACACTCAAAATGATTTTTCCTTGATTTTGTGGTCTTGGGTTTTGCCTCGTTGTAATCTGGCGTTTGGTTGCTATTATTTGCATCGTAGTTGGCTTGTAATGATGTGTTTTAGGGGCCGGAACCTGGGTTGGCTTGAGCTGCGAAGGGATGGTGTAATGCTGAAAAGAATGGCAAAGATTCTTTTACAATTTAACATGCTCAAATTTCTTCTATAAAACCCTCTTGCTAAAGGTGCGATAAAGATGAGCAAGATTTACGGATTTCAGAACAAAGTTCCTCAAAATGAATACACAGGCATTTGAAATTTAGGTGCATGAAACAATGTAATCATTATAAAATATCAGTCAAATGTGGAGTGGTAAACAAGAGCATAATTATGCCCTAATTAGATGTCGTGTCATTATCGTAATGGGACTTACTTCACAAATATTGAACTTACATTCACATCAACATACTCAAACAGTAATTGAAGCAAAAGTTAGAGATAGGCCTTATCAGTGAATCTTAAAATATTCTAACAGAGACATTTGACCTGTTAACGTCACAATGTTTTGTTCCTTCACCAATTTTAGAATATTAGTGGGATGGTTAGTGTGTTTCCTGGTAATTTTCACTACGAGTATATATTTGTTATCTTCACGCGACAGAAATGAAAAAGTGTATACCCGAGCTTCGCTATTGAAGAGTAGTTTGGAAGATGCTGCTGCAGGTGTGCGCGAGTTACAAGAGAAGCTACGCGTGTTAGAATCGTGGATTCCAAAACAGCACGAAGACGTCACTTTCTTAAATTACTTAAGGAAAAAACGAATTGCAATCACTGGAGGTGCAGGATTTGTAGGTTCGCATTTGGTAGATAAATTAATTAGAGATGGACATGAGGTTGTGGTGGTTGATAATTTCCTCACAGGACGTAGAAAAAATGTCGAGCAATGGCTAGACCACGCTAATTTCGAGCTGATCCACCATGACATTATTAACCCGCTTTACATCGAGGTAGATCAAATTTACCACTTGGCAAGTCCGGCCAGTCCACCACATTACATGGCAAATCCAGTGAAAACGATCAAGACGAACAGCTTAGGAACCTTGAACATGCTCGGTTTGGCTAAAAGGGTAAATGCGACCATTTTGATTGCGAGCTCGTCCGAAGTTTACGGCGATCCAGAAATACACCCGCAACCCGAAACGTATTGGGGACACGTTAATCCGATTGGCCCGCGCGCTTGCTACGATGAAGGCAAGAGAATTGCGGAAACCTTGACGTACGCGTACGCCAAGATGGAGAACACCGACGTCCGCGTGGCTCGCATATTCAACACCTACGGGCCCAGAATGCACCTTAACGACGGGCGAGTGGTCTCAAATTTCATTCTTCAGGCCTTACAGGGACATGATATTACCATTTACGGTGGAGGTGAGCAGACGAGATCATTTCAGTATGTATCAGATTTAGTCGACGGACTAATCGCTTTAATGAATTCCAATTATACTTTGCCGGTAAATCTCGGCAATCCCATCGAGCACACCATAAACGAATTTGCAATGATCATTAAGGAGGTGGTGGGGGGTGATAGTGAGATAACGCACGTGGCACCGATCGAAGATGATCCTCAAAAACGCAAACCGGAGATCAGGAGAGCTAAAAAACATATAGGGTGGGAACCTAAGGTTTCTTTAAGCGATGGACTGCAAAAAACTGCGGAATATTTTAGAGGCGAGTTAAAACTTTTGTTTGTTAATAACGCAAGCTTAAGTAGCACGTAGACATTTCAATGGATTAAGGACCAGAATTTGTAATTTATTATTTAGTAACAATTTTTGCAGTGAGCATTCCAAACAACTGTTGACGTCACATGTAACCCCTCAGTTATTGTTATTTACGGGAAAGATTTTTGAAGCAGATCTCCTTTGAACCCACTAAAAATTTTCTTCTTCATGAAGAGCTTTTATGTGAAGTGAAATTATATGTATCAACCTGCTATAACATCCCGCACATTTTGTGATTTTTTAACCAAATAAAATGTCAAATTCGTTATTTAAATCCCATTTCGTTGAGAAAATACTCCAATGCTTTATATCCACCACAAACCTCGTCTTAACGAATTTCTGATCAATTCGGCCAATTGCGGTTTCCTTGTTGACGGAAATAATCACGTAATACACAAACTTTCATTCAACGCCCATTTTCGTAAAACGTTACCACAATTTTAACGCATATGTTTATAGAAACCAACTGCCAAAAAAGAAGCAAAACTACATGATGCGAGTAAGCCTGGTTAACACTTAAAATGTGTATGTACATCTCGACTTTTGACACCCTATATTACAAAAAACAAAGACTTGCAGTTTCATGGTTCCTGTGAACCCTTCCTGGTGGGGCATTTTCTGTAGGTTCCCTTAGCAATGCTTCTATTTGGTCAATTATTTTTCAGTAGTTGTAACTCTTCGAGAGCTTCCATTTGCAGTCCCAAAAACACCTCCAAGCCTTTCCTGCTGTGCCTTCCAAATGCCACACTTACCAAGGGCGAGTGTCAAACGAATTACAACATTCAATTACAGTGGGTTTTACCACCTGGAATACCTCCGCGCCTATTTTGTGGGTATTATCCGCTGAAGACGCGATTCCGGGTCAAAAATGATTGCGTGAAATCGATTACGTCAGAGTGAACTGATAAAATCCTCACCGGAGTTTAACTTCTCTCCAAAGGACAATTTTAAATCGGGAAATTTAAATTAATACCTCCAAGAATTTCTCATTTTTTTCTCTAGATGAAGTTTGTGTTTTTTTTTGAATATTTAAGGGTTATTTAGGAGCGCAAAGGAAAAGTCCAGTGTTTCTGTATAATTTTTTTTGGTACCTTAGTCAATAAGTTTTAAATCTATTTCAATTCCAATGATATAGACCGTTTTCCCCGATGCTTTATCCTATCCGCTGTAAAGTTCAGCAGAACTGAGAATGTTAACAGGTTTTCATCTTTTGAATAAAAATCGAAGTGAATGTTCCTTTTGACTTTGAAAGTCCTTTTTCGCAAATGAACCTCAATTTACCAGTAAAGAACCTTGTGGATAGCATAACGTTAGAATGTATCTATATACTTCCAGCAAAACGGGGTTTCTGCGCATAACGTCCACATAATTGAACAATATTTAGAACGATTTTTATGGAAACTGGGTGGCAACGAATGACTCACAAAGATGGCCAATGAGGTCACCAGGTCTATCACTGGATTTCTTTCAATGGGGATGTTTAAAGGACACCAAATGAGGCATCACACCAGATAGGAATCATAAAATTGCAGTTTTAACGAGATATCTTTTGTTATAGTTAATTTCAAATGGGAGACTTTGTACTGATTCTCGTGGTCATGCGGTACTGCCTGATCTTTCGTGCGATCATTCGCCCCAGGCCGATTATCTTACCACTAAGATCCGTGCATCTTCTCTGATACTCTCGCTTGAGAATGGATTACTAACCTCAAACTCTGAGGAAATACGTAATTTCTCTACTTACTGATGCTATCAATTACTTATCTGTATAGCGTCGTTAGTACTTTTTGCTTAAACCAATGCGGAGAAAAACTGCAAGTCCGATTTGAATTATAGATCGAAAAGGGACTTTAGCGCATTTTTCTGTGGCAGATCAGTATATTCTATTACACAGTTTTGACTCCACTATCAGTAAGGTCTTGTCGGGGGCAACCACATTCTTTATGTCGGTATCCGCTTCCGACGTCCGATTTACCAGCAATTCGCGTTTGAAGTTTCGACTCTACCATCAGTGAGATCTTGTCGGGGCCCGGGGGCTACAGTCCCTTTGGTGGTATCCACTTATGACGTCCCGCTTACCCGCAATTCGAATTTTGGTGAGTCTCGACACGAGACCGCAATTCGAACTCTGGGCTTTGGGCGTCCAAAATCGACACCTCAAAAGGTGGTTAATTTCGCCCCTAGGAAAAAAACAAAATTCCATCACGCAGGAGTTGTGCGCGTTTATAAGAGATCTTTTCGACACCAATTTGAAAACAATCGGAAAAAAACTGTAGAAGAAGATAGGAAACTGAAAAATCACCAAGTTCGTATAACACGCTCGGGGATGGCGCCAAAATGTCGCCACATCATGTAGCCCCATCCCTAAAGCTGTTAATTACACAGCTTTGGTAGGTACATGTACACTCCTCGCCCTCCTACAAGCATTTTCCTTTTCTTCCTTTTCTTCAGCTAGTCAGTCGGTCAAAATTAAGTTAAAGGCTACCTTTTATTATATGTATAATATAAATTTGCAAAAATGCGCTAAAAATGAAATAACTAAGTATATATAAATGTGGAGTATTATTGGATATTGGGGAGGGCGGCTCCATCTTCATAGGCATATGTACGCTTCCATTTGTGGCGGGTACCACGGATACACATGCTGGTGGCTCTGATTATAGCTATGCTTATTCTAGAAAAAATATTACCATTTACGATTTAATGATCTTGTCACATTTGGACGATTACGAGAAGAAATTTTAAGTGTTGTAAACAACTGGGATTTCTTAAAAAAATTCACCGCAGTGCTTCCGAAAGATGAAAAACAGGATGTAGACAGGGGCGGACTGGGTACTTACGGGCCAGGTGGAATTGCATAGGTTTTTGCTTCATTTTAAAGTATTCCTTTCTCGAAAATTAATTAGAATTTTGTTTTTTTTAATTGCACCTGATAATTAAAAGTAACAAAATATACAAACGAGGCGAGTCGCCCATAATTGTGTTTAAGCACTTACAAAATACGAGAAAAAATGATAAATCCATTGTAAAACACTTAAATAAAAACAGAATTTTTTAATGAACAACCTAACATCAACCCCAATGAGAGAAATGTGTTAGTAATTTATTAATAGCGCAAGAAACTAAATACAGCACATAATTATAAATTTCTGTCGGGCCAATATGACCTACAGGCCAGGTGGCAATCGCCTCCCCCCCCCCCCGGGCCAGTCCGCCCCTGGATGTAGATCATTTCTCTAAAAGTACCGTTTGTGGTAGATGTCAAAACTGGTTTAGATGCTGTTATTAATTACTTTATATCAAGAAACATATTGTAGCGAAAATTCCAGAAATTCCTATACAGGCATAGAGGCGCCATGAAAGATTAGTTAGTCATCGGCGATCAAGAGCAAAGTCAGATGTGACGCAATCTTTCCGAGAAATGTGACGTGTTTGTTAGAGAACATTTTAGTATACTCGGAAGCGTTCGAGAATAAGACAAGGAAATGATTATTAACAAATTATCGTTGGATAAAACATTATTGTTTAAGGTTAGGGCGCATTGAGTATTCTAAATTTGATTATTCCTTATATACTTATATTTTGTTTCAGCTTTACGTAATTTGTTAA
Source organism: Photinus pyralis (assembly GCF_008802855.1). Classification (NCBI taxonomy): domain Eukaryota; kingdom Metazoa; phylum Arthropoda; class Insecta; order Coleoptera; family Lampyridae; genus Photinus; species Photinus pyralis. Next base: position 4,517,752 of record NW_022170738.1, read on the forward strand.
GCAATGCATTTTTTTAATTATTGAAAATTGTTTCATGAAAAGCTGTTTTATTTCGTCGGGAAGGTGTTTTAACTAACCCCCCTCTCCTCCCTCGCCCCTGAGTGGGCCGAGAGGTATATTTCACGGGTTTATGGTTTCCTATCCTGCTTATGGAACAAGTTATTCAGTTTTGCCTTAGATGAAGTTTTGATATTTAACCTCATTCACGATTGATTAAACAAGAAATGTTGGTGTTGGAATCCGCTCATAAATTAACAGTGGTTTATGGCCAAAATATTTTATAGATCATGAGAGTAACTCTTGCAGTTTCACTACCCAACCAGTTGTAAGTAAACCCAATCTCTAGCTCCAATTAGGTTTGAAAATAGGTTTTAACTGCGAAATAAGACTATCCCATGCGATGTCAGAAAACAGCTTCTGCATACTGCTTAATGCTAACCGAGTTCCTGTAGGAGACTTCTTAAAGAATGCTTTATTGAAACGCAACGGTCGTATAATTAGCATAATGAAGGTAATTAAAACACCGATAGGGCATCTTAGGTGCAGGACCCGTCACTAGCAGGTGCTTCTTCTTCTCTAACGTAATTACTCCAAACACCCCCGCATCGCGTTTTGCCTTTTTTTTCGCCGAGCCTGTTATAATGTAACTCTTTATATTCACGGGGCCACGAACAAGAAGCAGGATGCTCTTTAATGCACCGCTTCTTTCTCAAACTAATGACTTTTATTTGGCATGAACAGATTAACTTTATTTCAGTTGGTATTTGAGCGATAATTTAAAATAAAAAGTAGATTAAGAGTTTTGTGGACATTTTTGACTCGGGTTAGTGGGAAACTTCATTAAAACGCGGTATTATTGGTATTTGAAAATGGCAAAAGTATTCAAAGGATTGTCGGTCGGTTAACGGTTTCGGGCGATGAGTTGACACTTAATTTCCTCTCTAAAATTCAGGGTAAACTTCAAAATGATTCATCTTGTATAAATTCTAAATACAACAAACCGTGATTAGAGCAAACTGACAGGCGGACGTATTCTTTCTGCAAAATTAGAACTGCCGTCACCGCCGCCGCCGCCGCCGTTTTAATTTAACTAATAACGGCAGGTGCAACCCCCCTTCTTTTAAAATAAAAGTTTGCAGCTAATATTGAAAGATTCGTTACACCCTCGTCCACATCTCAAATATTAATTAACATTATTAACACCGGCTTTGGTTCTTTTACTGAAAAAAGTCATTACAGTAAATCATCGCGTTCTAATAACGGCGTTATATGTAAAACGAGCGAAGTAAGAAGAAGAGTGAGGGTGAGTTTTGAATCAATATTTGATTGCGGGAATTAGCGCTTTATCGGGATTCTGCAGACCTCTCCGGCTTGATGAAGGTTCGCTGATTGTTTGACAGCGTCCATGTATACGCGTAAAGAATTAACGAGCCCCTTAGGTGGTCATCGCCAATGACCAAATTTCTCATTGTCTTTCACCACCATAAACTACCGACCTACAACTAGGCCTTGTAACATTTCCATTGACTGACATATTTCGATGCCCCAACCTAAATTTATCCGCTTATTATAATTACATTTCGACGGCATCCAAATATTTGCTCGGAGTGAAACCTACAGAATTCGCTTCAAACTGTATTAAATTTTTAATGGGAATATAATTAGTTTGATTTATGAATTAATAAAATTTAGCCAGCCCTTATTATTGTCAACCGCGCGGGTCCGTGGTGTAAAATTTTCACAATGCCAACGCAATGTAATTCTTCTTGCAAGTTCCGTATTAAGATTGTGCATTGTGGAAGCCAACAATGTAATTTTATTAGCAAAAGGGACTGCATTATAACGCAATTTGTTATTCGCCAGAGTCCTGCCTATACTCATTCCAAATGCACATTTATTATAGGATATACGTGGCAACTGTTAAGGCGTTATGGATGTTGATGTTAATGCATTACCGGCTTGAGTAATCTGCAAGTGTTTTACAGGTAACAATTACAGCTATACAAATCTGTGAGCTGTGACTGTGAAATATGCTCTAATTTCTGCTATTCTAAACATGGTCCAGATACAACTGTTCCAGAAGTAGGTCCCTCGAATTATCAGGTGTAATGTTAGTACAGTATCTAGGATTCTAGGATATCGAAAGAATCTGTGACCAACCACACTTCAAGGAAAACCCGAGTGCTAGATACTTCTGGAAAAAACCTATTCGAATTGAAGATTCGATATAAGAAGGAAGGTTTCTGATAATACCAAAAGGGTTTTATTAACAAGTTCACCCTCAAACTCCGACACATTAATAATTTTCGGACGTGATAGATAACGATATATCAGAAAAATAAGAAATTATAAGTTACAACTTGGCAGATCGCAGTCCCTAAGGAATTGCGAAGGACACACGGTAAAAGCAAAGGGGACGCCACGACGGCTGATGGTGGTAGGTAGGATGGGCGCGGCTATCAAGGTAAAGTATAAGTTTCATTATCATCCCCTCCATAGAGGGTGCTGAAATAAATGTAAAAAACCGAAAAATTTTCGAACCTGGAGGAGAAGATATTTAACCTGTGGTGTCGGTACTTCCGGAATTCGTAGTGATTAAGGATACGCAGTCCACGATCTTTTCTCGGCCCGAAGTGGCTGCCTCAGGAGATAGGAAGAGGGCGCGAAGCAAGTTTAAAATTTCGTAGTGGGCAAAGGATAGGTGACACGAAAGCACTTAGCGTTGAGCGGATTTTCTCTTGTGAAAAATACGATGTGAAAGTACGTTTGAAACCAGACGCGGTGCGACAATACGTCAATCGTCCATTGACTATTCAAAATGCATTGGTCAAAATCTCAAAAAGAATCCCGATTCTCAACAACTAAAGGTAGGGATACCGGCTGACATATCCCTGTCTTTTGAAGAATTTAGAACCATAGTTGGACAAGATACCATAAGATTATTTCTGAAGCTAGAAGAACTTGCATTCAGTACCTTAAAAAATAAAACACCTCCCAAAACATTAGTGAATTATTGTTTGCTGAAAATACTGATATATTTGTAGGATCCCACGCTGTATATACCGACAGGACCCTGAATGTGCATGGTAGATGAACAGAAGCGGTTCAAGACGTGGTAATCCTTCATTTCGAACTAGACGAAAAGGAGAGTAGATGTGATCAGCGTATGCAAAGAAGAAGAAGGCAGCAAATTGTAGCCGTAAAGTAAAGTTGCGTTTGTAAAAACAGGTATCTAGTTTTCGACCTTCGCAGAACTCTCTTGTACTAAATGTTATCAGTATAATAGTTTGGGTTGAAGTTTGTGTGTTTGTCATCAAATATTTATCACATTTTTATATTCCTTTTGTTTTACAGCCTTACATTTATGCATCTTACTCATACTCACACTGAATATTTATTTCCATTTATTTATATGTGAACAGTAAAATCTCTTGATTGAACCATGCTTTTCTTTTTTATTAGTTCATAATATAAACTATGGGCAATTGAAGTAATGTAAACAAGGCTTTTTTAAGGAGTCTTTCATGTTATTTTGCTTTGTGTTTTCTCTGTTCATATTTTTATTGCGTTTAGTCTAAATGCTGTTTCGTGTCTTGAACTTCATGGTTGGTGTAAATTTTAAATTCATTTGATCTTTGTAATATGGCTCTGGTCCGAAGTTTAATTTTTCATGTTGTATCGCTCAGTTATGTGGAGGGTACTGACTTGTTTGTAAACTAATATTTTTGACGGTAAAAAGACAGTCACACGGATGGGAACACTGTAACCAAACTAGGCAGTTGTTCTTTTTTTCAAAAGTGTCGAAGATTTTCGCAGCACAACGGAACATAACATGCGGATTCTGTGACCGGTCGCTGCACAGTACAACTGGGAATCCAATTAATTTCCACATAACAGAAACAATCAACTAGAAGAAGGATTATCAACCGATAAGCAGCCGAGACATATTAATATCAAATTCTATGACAAGAATCACTACCAATTTAATTAATTATATAGGAAAGACACAAAAGAGGAGTAGAAGCAAAACTGGTAACATCCGTTACCAGGTCCCAAGGTAAATGTTTTTTGTAGCCAAAAAACTCTGCAAAAGAAGGGAAAAATAATCAGAAAAATTTGTATTAACGTCAACTGAACGTAACAATGGGAAAATTGGAAAAGAATTACCAAAAACATGTATTAAAAAAGAGTCAATTATAGGAAGAAGTTAAACAAATAAAAAAGCAGAATTTCAAGGAAATCAACATGTGATAAGGAAAATGTAGATAAAAATCCAGATGCTATTTATTGTAAACGTGAATGTTTCTTAATCGAGTGAGGATCATGAAGATAGATGAATCTTCAGTTTCTGAATCAGATCATAATAGAATAACCGGCACCACCATTACCTTCTGTAGTTCAGTATCAAGTACACCATCGATCCAACTATATATATTTAAAAAAATTTGGGAATCATGATGATTACAAAAGCAATTAATTCTGCTAGTAGAGATGAGGTCAAGAAGAAACCCATCGTAACTGCCGCCACTACCCCTATACTACTCAAATTTCATGATCATTTGGCTTAAATATCGAGAATGAAGTAGATGCTTCGGAATCAGAACATTTTACGGTAAGATAAGCTCTTCGATACAAGTTTCCCAGTTTTGTCACTATGCGACAGTTCCCCGGAGAATAGATTGGTGCTACATACTGTCGCACAAAAGATATTCACTGAAAAACCCAAAAAATCTCGTTGTCCTTAAACAGTAAAATTGAAACTAATCGTGTTAATAATGTCATAGTTGAAAAGAACCTGTCCTTAATATAACTACCAGTAAAATTGGAATCTATTGTTCCAACTGTTGAAGGAGCTACCACATATGACACAATGGTAAAAAACATGTCAAAGAATTGTAATCAATGGGTATTGCTGGGTGAAATGGGATACGGTCACTATACCACCTAACAGACACTTACCTATCTAGCTTAAATTACACAATTTAGTTTTTTTGGAAATAACATTTGAACAAAAGGACATTAGAAAAATATGATATAGAAAGATAAAACCCGACCTGAATTTCAAATTGAGATTCAAATTGACACCCAAGAAAAATTACAAGTATTTCAAATTGCATAGCCCGCTAGACTAAAGGTACAAAAATTAGTATCACAGACAATAAATAACCCGAGATAAGCCTGTTTACTCTCTATTCTTCCTATTTAAGCAAAAACCACCTCCTCTAATAAAATCAACATCGTTATTCCCGACAACACTCGAAAATTCCTCTACACCGCTAGAACTGATAAAACACCTGCATCGTTTATCTTGCACGTGATACTGTTTGTCGAAAAGCCAATTAACTCTTGTCTGATAACAACGTTTTATCAACGTATGACCACGATAAAACTGCAAACTGGCGTAAAAAAATTCGATTAAATGTTCTCTTCGTTGTTCGTTTTAAATTGATCATAGAAACAATACAATCAATAGAATTAAATAATTACCGACTAAATTTACAGCAAGAAAAGGGAATAATGAAAAGAGCTGAAGACAAAGTTTGGTATAAAAAAAGAATAAGATCAAAGACGCTTTGGATAAATCAGGAAATGATAGCAAAGATGGAAGAGAAAACAAAATACAAAAACATCAATACCTAAGAAGGAAAAAACAATATCGGATGTTAAATACGGAGATATACGGAAAAGGAAACGAATTTAAGTTTGTACTTCGTTGATGTGATAAGGGCGTTTGATTGTGTTCTGTGGGAAAAAGTGATGGGTGCATTTTAATAGAAAGGGGTAGATTGGAAAATCCCCTACATTATTTAATATTTACACCGAGTAGTGAGTATGTACAGTACATGGCTTCAAAGTGTTGAAAAGGTGAAAGAGAGCCAGAAGTAATGCAAGTGTATGTGAAAGATGATATATTGGAACAGGTAGAAAGCTGAAAATATTTAGGATCCACTGTAACAGATGATTGGAGAAGCTTGAAATAAATAAAAACATTGGAATGGCAAAAGAAGCATTTATGGAAAAAGTCGAATATAGTGCAGGAAGTTGTTGGACATGAATCTAAACAAAAGAATAGCGAATGATACTGTATGGAGTGTTATGCTGTACGAATGTGAAACATAGACAATATTAATAAAAGGATAAGAAAAGAATTGAAGCTACGGAAATCGGAATATGTGGAGAAGAATGCTTGGAATAAAGTGGTCTGAGAGAATTAGGAACGAACAGGTTATTAGAAAGAATAGGAGCAAGAACATCTTTTATAAAACAATTTTGAGAAGGAAAAGAACGTGGCTTGGTCATGTGCTAAGAGGGAATAGTTTGCTGAATGACGTTACCGAAGGAGCATTAGTCGGTACAAAGAAAAGGGGAAGAAGGCGAGTGACGATGGTAGACGGTCTGAAATAGGGGAGGGGGTACGCGCATATGAAAAGAAAGGCTATGGACAGAGGAAACGGCAAAATAGAACCTGCGTATATTTGATTAATGTTTAAAATGCCGTTGAGTTGAACCTCGGATGGGCGTTGTGGGCATTATCGAAAATTGTGCGTTGAGATCTAGTCCCCTAAACAGAACACAATTATTTATTTTTGTTGCCTTTATTTTTGAGTGGGCGGGGTTTCAGTCAAAGACTGCTCTACCAACCTAACCCACTATACATTTACAAATATCCATGCCCGACCCGGATTCGAACCAGAGACCCTTAGTACCGCAGCCGAGCTTCAACTCAACGGCATTTTAAACACTAATAAATTGAAATAATCATGTGTAAGTTTAAAGCAATGTCACATTCCCTCTATAAAATTTCCAGCAATTATACTTAGTGGTTTTATTAAAATTTGAGTGGTTTGTACTTATTATATACATACGCATATACCTACTTAGTTTTACGTTTTGCTAGTAGTAGCTGAGATGGTACATTGTGTCCATTTGATTCAATAAATAATGAGAAGGGGGGGGGGGGTTGTTGTGCTAATATGTAATAGTTTAAATGGCATCTGGGAAAAATGTAAATATAAAGTGCTTTTTAAAAAAGTGAAATACAAAAATGGCTTACTGTGGATCAGTTTATGATACATTGCAAAATTAGGGTCTTCGACAGGGCAAACGCATATGGATCATCAATGTTTAAAAGATTAAATAAATGCAGACCAAACTTCATTTTTACTAAGTGACTTGTGGTACTTTTTGTAGACTGCAACAGTTACACCTCGAAAGAAATGATTAGGCTTATATGTCGACTTGGAGCTTTTAATGTCAAACATGCGTGTATGGAGTAAGCACAAAAAAGCTAATCGATTTTTTAGTCAGTAGGTCAGTGTTTCAACACCATCGGTGTATGCCCGAAAGTTGCATCTATTCCTAGTGTTGTATATATTTACATCCGCACTTAATTATATATATAATCGATCCCCATCATCTCTATAATACATCAAGCAAATGATATAACTCGATTCCGTGTGACTGATTCTTCCGTTAGCTTCCCGAGAGAAGCACATCGGAATGAAAAATTTAGATTGCATTAGAGGGAAGGAGAGACCCCTTGAGCCACTACAAATCAACTAATTAGCCTGCTGCTAGCTGACTGCCTGCCTTCCCTCCGCCCCTACATCACGTTCGGCGGACGTCTCTCTTGCGTCTCCAAACGCCGATACTGCCGTTGTCTGGCTCCTTTTTCACAGTCAAAAACCTAATGTCTCAAATCTACGTAATCAGGTGTTACAACTCTTAACGGCAGTTGTCGGAATTGCGTGTAAGGGAAACGCGGTGACGCCGTCACATTCCTCATTAGGTAATTAACGCACAAAGAGGCCTCGCTTCCGCAATTACCGAGCGCTGTTTGGACATTGCCATAAAGTTTTTGTTTTCGTTAAAATATGCGGATTAAGATTCTCATTAACCGCGCCCAGTTTACCATCTTTCATAATCGAGTGGGAATTTAACAGGAAGGCGATGCGTATTCGAGCGTAAAGCTCACTAATAGACGCCTTTTTAATTAGTGCTTTAATTATGTAGTAAGTATATCGCTAATATTGGTTTAAAGATATTTTTCTGGCGAAAGAGTATCTAAATTATTTAGGGCACGATATTTTCATTATCTGACGTAATTTTAACTCTCCGAGAAAAATGAAGTTTGCCTTTGTTCTTCGAGCACGTTCATTTAATTAAGAGACTAGTAATCCTTTCACATTAAGGGTGGCATTGTGTGTTGGATCCATATGAGCAAATTGGAACTGATAAAGGGTTTTCATCCAAAAGCAGATGTTTCAGTGAATACTGTGTTTTTCATTTCATATATAAAATTTTCAGCAATTCATTCCCCTACCTTGAAATATTTTCTCCCGTGAATTCCTGTTTTACCACATCCCCTTCTTTTAGCGCGGTTTTGTTTTAACCTACCCGCTTATTGGTTTTTACGATAGAGGCCTAACGAAACGGGGTTGATTTTTATGAAGCCGTATAACATGTCCTGCTATTATAGCGGGTCTGGTATTTAACGAACGCCGAGCTGCAAGCTGCGGTACGTACTTCCATCATCCCTCAAGTTCTATATTTGCCTAAAGTAACTAACTAAACTGTGTGTTTCCATAAATCAAAAATCATTTGCGCCTTAATTCCGCGGCGGTTGTTTCCGAGGAACGACTCGCTTCTGCCAGTGTGGGGTGTGCTAAGAAACTCATATTGGCTACTTTCTGCTCCCCTGACACAGATTAAGCCTGCTTCCTTGTTAAATATTCATGCGCCAGAGAGGCAGATAAAAATAAAAATGTAGCAGCATCTTCTTCCGCACTCCACGACTTGGCACGTAAACACTTGAGAATATGATATGAAGGTGACGAGCTTTGGGACTTACCCCATGTTACCTCTTAAGAACTGGCGAATATCTTATCAACATGTAGATGACACACTTTAAAGTGAACAATTGCCGTTTAGGGACCTTTAAGGCGCGCCACGTATGTCGACCTAAAAGGAAAGTATAGATAAAGATAATCTCGCCGCGGAGTTTGTATTATACATGATTTTAATAGGGCCAATTAAATATTAAAATTTGCCGAATAAATTGCCGACGGAACGAGAAGTAAAAGGCGCAAGTGGTATTGTCGGGGAAGGTATAAATGAATTTGATGGTAAATAGTCTAAACAAACAATAAACAAGTGTTAACATAGTAGTAAAGCAAGCGTCGTACCGGAACATCTTATTTGCAGGTCGAACGGGTTCCATGTAGCTTCCGGTCACTTTATTCGGCCTTTGTGCCGACCCTCTTAATGTCAATATATCACAACCAGATAGCTTTATTTGTCGTACATACTCTACTCGAGGGAGTTTTCGCTTCATTTTATGAATAACGTATAGATCGTGAGAGACAACGCCGCTTGTCGCTAGAAACTTTGTTCAAGTATTTCAAAATTAATAACAAAATTTGCTTCCAATCAGTAAACCAAGCGTGTGCACCTGAAAAAGAAGGCGGTACGCTCATGTAAACAGACTCCTTTCCGTCTCTAACAAAGGAATCATCTGGCCCGTACGAAAGAGATCCCCCTCAAAGAACGCAATAAAAATGCAATGAACACTGGCAGGTCTGCGGATCAGATTCTTTCGGCTTCTTTGCTTACACCAACACAAAGAAACGTTTAAAAGGGATCGCTTAATTAAATTATCAGTGCTGATATTTTAAACAGCTCTCGGGTTTTCGTGCAAACACTTGATTTAAAATATCGAGCACTTTCTTTAAGGGCGCCTTTTACCTGACTATAAACGACGCTTATAGCGCATTTAAGTAAACGAAGTAAAAACCGTCTGGGCCCCCGAGCATTGTGTGTCTAATCTCTATTTCAGACAATACTGAGAAGCAAATCGGAACGAGATTTTCAGATTTGTCGCAATGGGTCGTCGAAGTGGTCCTTTTGAACAAGTCAAATATTCCTGATGGCGTTTTCGGATTAGTGGATGTTCAAGGTTTTAGTTCACAAAACCAGCATTTGACCGAATGTGTTATGCTCATTAACAACACAAGGATCAATTCTCGGCCCAGTTCTATTTAACAGATTCCTACACGACATTCACCAACCCATAGGAACAAAACTTGCAATGTTTGCAGACGATACAACACTGATAGCCCAGGAAGAAGATCTAAAACGAGCCATAACCATCCTACAACATGGAACTGATGAAATAACGGAGTATTTCGATAAGTGGTGCACTAATGTAAATGCCAACAAAACAGAAGCGAAAATATTTACACTACGACGGTGCATAAAACCAACAAATCTAACCGTACATAACCAGATCATAGAGTACAACCCGCACGACAGTGCAATAAAATATGTAGGAGTTTACCCAGATCAAAGGCTAAAGTGGGGCTATCATATCAACAAAAAATTGAACGAAGCGTATGCAAGACTTGGAATATTATACCCTATCATCAGCAAAAAATCGTCACTGCAAATCGAATGCGCCCTTCTTATATATAAATCCAACTGAATAAATTACAAGTAGTCCAAAATAAAGTGCTGCGTATAGCTGTCAAAGCCAACTGGTTTATCAGGAACACTCAAATTCACCATGAACTCAGCCAACCATTCATTAGCGACTACATAAATAAACTGTGTGACAAGCTTTATTCCTCCATCCAAACGTATCACCTAGGTAAAACACACATCCATACTAGACTAAAACGGCGATTACCACAAGACTTACTACTGTGAAGTGAAGTAATGAATATTGTAAATCTCATAAGCATAGCTATGATTATTGCCAATTACATTACTATAGCCCAACCATGTATAGCAAATAAATGCTGATCTGGTATCAAATAATAAAAAAAATGTAAAACGTGAAATTTCGTTTTAAAATATAAACCGACTTATGTTTAAACTGTGGGCCAAAATGGGCACGATCCCGAAAACGCTTAATAAAAAAAAACATATCTGATTGTTTGCGATAGAGTTTTTATCAGCCGAAATTTATTTAACGCACGTGTTCTTATTACTGTTAGAAGAAATAAGGTACTTCGAAGAATTGCGCTTTATTCGGCGTAAGTGAGGACGCGTTCCATCGAAGCTGGCGTTATCAAATCTGATTGCGATTGGCGGTTGAATTATAAGATCGATATCCGAGCCGCAAAACGGATGCCGAATTCGATATGCAACAGCACCATATTTATGCATAGGCTTTTGTGCGTACAATCCACGCCATATAAGCCTTTTAATTTCTAAGGGATAATCATGTCTTACCTCCAAAATCAGTTGCAATAATGGAATACTTTGAGATTTCTGGATTGAATATCCTCAGCGGAGAATGGATCGTCGCCAACCTCATGTCCTTTATATCCCATAGAGGGTTGGTACCGAGCATTCGAGTGTCGAGGTGAAGAAGGTATGAGACGGATGCAAGTTGAACAATACATGGGTGGTCAAGACCCTCCACTATCTCGTAGGAAATGTAACAATTGCGTCCAGAGGTTGATAGATTATTTAAAACATGTAGCACATTATTTATTATTTCGGAGTAGGTAATATGTTGCGTTTACTTCAGTTTGCTAGAAAAGATATACTAGACAAATTTTCTCTTCAGTTTTTTCTCAAGTTTTAAGTGGAAGAATTTACTCCGACTCGAATAAATATCGAGGAATTTTTGTTTGATCGACAAAAAGAGTTTGGTAAATTGAATTCGGTGAACTTGCGTGGCCTGCGTTTTCCAAAAATATCGGAAGAGTTCACATACTAAAACGAACATCGTCTTATGACCACTGATATCAAATTTACTCCAAACTGTGAATAAAAATTAGGGCATTCCATTTAAAATAACAAAGTGTGAGTCAAGTTCTAGTGTAACCAGAAGTGGTACTCGATTGAAAATATTTCAGCTGAAATGGGATCATTGATTCATATTAATTTCCTAGATAATAATCAGCTCATCGTTGGACTCTCTCTAGGTACTTTCCGTTCGAATCAACAACTACGTTCTAACTTTATCTTGAAAAACGCATTGTGTGCTTAGAAAAAAGTTAAGGACACGCTTATAGACTTTCGCGGTTAATGCGGAATAAGTAAGGGGCAAAGCCCTTTAAGTCATGAGCACACTTTGCCATAATGTAAGTTTTAAAAATAAAAGCTGAAGTCGTATTTTTTGCATTTTGTTCTCTAATTTAATATCCCAATCTGGATCTCAATTTTGCACGAATTTTTAAATTATGCGGTTGTGGATTTAGTTGAGCGACCTTCGGTTTGAAATGATCATTAGGACGTGAAAAAGTTTTACATAACTTAAGCCAATTTCATTTAAAAAGGAACGATTTAAATTTCGTCTTGTTTAGATAACATTTTAATAAAAAAAATAAAGTTGGAGGCATTACCTTACCTTCTGGAGATATTCGCCGTGTAACTAAACTAAGAGAAAATTATGCGAGGGGAATTGAAACTGACATCGCTGATGATAAAAGTTTGTAGGTCTATATGTGAGGGCAAAGTGAGTGGTTATATTTTCGACTTAGGAAAAGTGGAAATCTCGATATACTCTTCCATTCGATTCGGTTCCATTTACGCTGATATATTCATCCATACGAAATACAAGTGACACACGGCGTGGAATATGTAAAAGGTGTTTGAAATGCATCACATTTGGCCTGATAGTTTGTCTCCGAGTACCTTTTTAGCACAACTTTATTCGAGGAAAAGTTGAGGTGGCGCAGCTGACGAGTATGCAAATGGCATAAGGTGCGCGCTCTTATAGAAAGTAGAGCCCCTCAACAAAATGGAAATACGATGAGCAGTAACGTGCTTGTCTCCCGGGCTGATGCGTGGAATTATGAAAACGACTTGTGAAATATGGAATAGATGCATAAATTGGCTCAAAACCGCGCATTACAAGCGTTTTCTTCTTTCAGCGAAGGAAAGCGCCGAGACGCGCGAGTATACAAGTCTGAGGAATTAAAGCGAAGCATGACATTTCCGAATTTTGACAATTAAAAGAAATCCTAATTGGTTGAAGAAAAATCGCGACGTTCTCAATCAGTACGCGGACGACTACGACTTGAGCTAGCGCCTCTTTAAATCCGCGTCTCCGCAATGGCTGGAGGCTCCCACCGCGCTCGGTTTTGTTTTTCACCGCCGCCCTGAGATTTCCTTTATCTGGTGATTAAAACTTCATCCTGTCGTGGCGCGGTGGGCGCACACTTTTAATAAAAGAACGCATACGCGCCGCTACATTGTTCTCGCTACATCCGTGTTTAATTTTTAATGTAATTTGCAGAATGGGCGTTGACGCTCGCCACAATAAATCTGCTTAAGTGACGTGGTCACATTTCAGACACAATTCCAGAACGTTTTTACACTTTTAACTAATTGTTTTAATCGAATAACATGTTTGCTGGCACGGAGGACACGCTTCCGGTGATTGATCGCCAAGAACTGCGCCCCCATCGTCGTCTCAACCCTTTCAGTCGATACCTCCGGCGAAATTCAAACACAAATTATTCATTACATTGGAAAATTAACTTTTTTCGCCCGACCCAGTCGCTCCGGCTTAAATTAACGTACACTGTTCGTTGTCATGGTTACCCCAAAAGGGGCATTCCTATCGCAGCTCGGGCGGTTTTTGAGATGCTAAAAATTAAACTTCTAAAAAAGCCAAACGACGTTTGCGACAGAAGCTTAATTAGGAAACGTTTTCGGGCCCGCTTTACAGAACGAGTTCGGGAATTAGCGAGCTGAATGTACGTATCAAAGCGACGACATCAAACAGGTCGATGCAATTGCCATAAGTGCAACTTGTGCAGTGCAGATATTTAAGTACTCATACTAATTATTTTAATCCCATTTTTCCATTTCTCGTATAGATTTAGAACTCGGAATCTAGTCGGGGTGGTCCTCCCTCAAATTGACTCTTTTTTTGTTGGATAATTCTTTTCTTCTTAACGCCTTCAAGCACAAGAGTGTCCATTCGAAAAGGGTTGCATGACACTTGTTCCACTCCTACTTACAACGAAGGTATCCTAAAGTTTCCGAGAGTCAATTATTTCTGTTTGTTAAATTCTCAGTCTGTACTGTTAGTAGACTTGCTAAAAGCTCTTTGTAATTCTATAAGTTAATGAGTCAGATTACCTGTTTTCAACAGCTACGCCATTGACCCGTAGTAGTAGTTTGAGTTTGCAAAAATAAATCAAAACTTTAAATAGATGACTATACGCAACCAGCACCTACACGCGACAAGCAAAATTTGTTTTTGAAATCCTCTCTTCAAGAATTTAATCATTAACAATTAAATCTCCAAAATTCTCGAAACCTGTTTTAAAACTCTTCTCGAATCTTTAAGGCCCCTCTTGACGCTTTTCGATTTAAAATAAGCACAAAATTAATTTAATACGCGTTCGGCAAAGTTCGTGGTGACGTTATTATAAAAACAATTCGAATCGCTTACTCGACTTGACATTACCGGGAGAAATTTAATTACGTGTGGCCATTGCACGTTAGTATTAGAGGTATTGCATTGGGGTAAAAAATGACCTCCACCAGGAATCCGAATCAAACAAAATCTCGATGTCGATGATGATCTGTCTGTCGTTCTGTATTTTGGTCTGTACCCTCATTTTCGGGTGAACGGATTGGAATCAAGTTTGGTACATATATTCTTAGGACATGAAAGAAAGAAATCGCGCATGCGCAGATGTGTGGGTGGTATCTCTGCTAGCCACAGCGAATTTTTTAAAAGTATACATAGCCCATATGTACAGAGTGGCACAATGAAAACGAAACAGACTGAATAACTCGTAAGGAAATAGTTTTTGGAAAAAACGCACAGAAACAGGTCGATTGTGGTTGGAAGTGGGGCATTTTTTACTTAAACGTTTACACCCCCGCCGATAACCCCCTAAGCAGGGTTACAGATAGTACAGCCCATTTTTGAACCAAAACTGAATCTGCCGGTAGTATATTTTCCATGAGATATTATATATATTATGTATCGTGTAAACACGGAAGGGGCTAATTGTTTGGCTTATTTCATGAGTATAAAAGTTCATAAACAGGGCTTACTTGACTATTTAAAAAATTTTACTTTCATTTCGCTAACTACCTAAAATTGATTTTTATTTTTTTTCTCGATAACGGTCGAAAATACGAAAAAATTACAAGCTACCAAAAAGGGACCAAATTTCTATTTTACAATTTACCAGTGGCGCACCGAAAAAAAGTTTAGGAACCTGCCTTCATAAAAGAAACAACACCCTGCAGATTCTCACTACCATTGACATGACCAATGGTGTAAGCTTTCAGTCAGTATTTCAAATCTGAAATCCCAGAAAGTCAAACTTTACGATTATACCCTATGTCACAAACATAGCTGTTTGTGGTATTAAACGTATCACAAAAAGTGGCACAGGACGCGAAAACCGCAAGTCTCTGTCTTTAAAAGCAGCTGAGATACGTTACAGTCTCAACCAAAATAAAACACATGTTACAATGTAGTTGTGATTTAATGTAAAAGGTTGTTAATAAAAGTATCTATCTATCTATCCTATTAAAAATGCTTGAAATATTGAATGTTACGATAAACCTCGCGATAAACCTTCAGTATGGAGCAATAATAAAATAAAAATAAGAAAGGTGGAGGAATTCGTCCAATAGCTGTAGGAAATACACTTCGTCGTCTGTCAGCCAAGCTCGCATGTAAAGCAGTTCAGCAAAGAATTGGAGAACACTTTCGGCCTACACAGTTGGGGTTTGGCACAAAAGGAGGTTGCGAAGCTGCCGTTCACACTGTAAGAACGTTTCTAAAATCAAATCAACATACAAACAAAGTGCTTTTGAAAATTGATTTTAAGAACGCATTTAATTCGGTAGAACGCGACACAATGTTAGCTGCTATACAAGCTAAGACTTCGGAGCTATATCATTACCTCTGGCAGTGCTACGCTACTCCATCAAAACTATTTTTTGGGCCTGAAGTAATTAACAGTCAAGTTGGCTGTCAACAGGGTGATCCAATAGGACCCATGGCTTTTTCATTATCGATTCATCCCATTATAAACTCACTAATTTCAGAACTTAATGTTTGGTATCTTGATGATGGGACCTTAGCCGGAGATTCAGCATCAGTTCTTTCTGACTTTGCCCAGATAATTCATGAATCTAGAAGATAGGACTTGAAATCAATCCTTCAAAATGTGAATTACATTTTATGTCTGATACCGACGAAGAAGTTTTAAAGAGGTTTCAATTATTATCTCCAGGAATCCGAAGTATCACGAAAGACAATCTTACACTATTAGGAGCCCATTGACTGAAAGCAGCATGTGCTGTTTACAACTAAACTAGAGGAAATGAAGATTTGTTTTGCCCGGTTACCTGCTTGAAATGCTTATCCTATTGCTTTCTATCTACTGAGACACTGCTTTGCTATACCAAGATTAACATATCTTCTACGCACTACCCCGACGTGGAATTTTGAGGAAATCCTGCACTCTTTTGATTTGAAATCAGATCAACTCTAGAAACGTTACTAAACACAACTTTATCAGAGCAAAAATGGATTTTAACATCCCTACCTGTCAATGTCGGTGGATTAGGTGTGAGGAAAGCAAGTGATTTAGCAATACCAGCTTTTTTGGCTTCAGTAAATAGAGTTTACGACCTTATTTGTGACATGTTACATAAATCTATAACAGTTAAGGTTGATATTCCTTTTTACGATGAAGCTTTGAACTTCTGGAAAACATTACAGCAAAGTTCCAATAGCTTTAATAAAGAAGAACTAAAAATACCATCTATACCTTCCGTTCAAAGAAATTGGGACTTGATCAACGTTGAACGTGTAGTAAGATCTATGACACTGACAAGTGAACTCGATATCGCGAGATATAAAGCTTCGGTGGTTCCAGAATCTAACGCATGGTTAAATACACTTCCCTCTAAAACCATTGGATTGTTATTGGACAACAATACGTTTCGTATTTCCATCAGCTTACGCCTTGGAACAAACATTTGCGTTCCTCATACTTGCATTTGTGGTACGCAAGTAGACAGCAGTGGAATACACGGACTATCTTGCTCGATGAGCGCAGGTCGACATTCTCGACACTCATCTTTGAATGAAATAATACATCGTTCACTTGCATCGGCAAAATACCCTGCTATGTTGGAACCTGTAGGCCTAAGACGTGACGACAATAAACGTCCTGATGGAATGACCCTTGTGCCTTGGACCAAAGGACAAATGCTAGTTTGGGATGCCACATGCACCGACAGTCTAGCACCATCCCATGTTAATTTATCAAGTAAAACGGGTGGTGCAGTAGCTGAATCTGCGGCAGGTATAAAAATAAGGAAATATTGTTCAATTATAGAACAGAACCATTTTTTTATACCTTTCGCAGTAGAGACTTTGGGACCTTGGTGCAGAGAGGCTCGTAATTTTGTGGAGTGTTTAGGAAAACGTATTGCCAGTATTACTGGAGAACCTCGAGCTACTAGTTATTTAAGACAAAAAATCAGTATTGCTATACAACGTAGCAATGCGGCAAGTGTAATGGGGACGCTTCCAACTGCGATCCCCATGGAAGAAATTTATTATTTGTTATGAATATTTAAAAATTTTTAACTTTGTAATTAAAATAACAAAATTTAAAAAATTAATAAGAAAAAGTGTTTTCCCAAGAAAAAAAAAAAAAAATGCAAAACTGTATTTTAAAAAGTTGCAGTATTTTTAAAGGGCACTTTAGATAGGACATTAAACATTCGACAGAAAGTAAAAACTTTAAGACCATCGAAAACGTCCAAGTTTTGGCTTAAGACATTGGCACAGGAACTTGCCAGATTCTTCTGAAGTACCTACTTCAAAAGCTATTAGCAGACTGTTAAGCAGTTCTTCAGAGATTATTAAAGGAGTCTTAAGATATTTATCAAGTGTTCTTGACAAATCCTGTATATTTTAAAGATTTCTCAGAGGTTTCTCCACATCTTTGTGCAAATTTTTATGGACTCTTCGAGAGGTTTCATATTTACATTTAGTAACTTTTCAAATGCTTTCCAAATCTTTACCAAAAATATTCTCAACGAGATCTTGTAGAGCTCAAATATATCTCTCGAAATAACACCACGAAAAAATCTGCAAATTTCGGTATATGTTGTCTAAGGTACTAGGTACGTTCCATTGAAAAATTTTATTTTGTTGAATATTACGATAATAGTATACATATGTATAATTACTTTTAGTATGCGAATTTTTGAGTTCCAATACTAATAACAGAAATAACGTTACGTACCAACAGCGTTCGCTTAAGTTGAAAGGCACTATATAACAGATCTTCGGAGGTCGGAGGTTGCGGACCTTTCTCTAGGTCTAGAGCATCTTGGAGGAGAGAACATTTGGCAAATCAAAATAAGTAGTACTTTACTTTGAAAAACCAAAAGTAAACGTATTCAAAATTTGACATGTAAAAGTTAATGGCTTTTTACTTACCAAAACTGCAACTAAGGGGGCTCTTCAGATACATATCTTCATTTAAACAATCTAATACAGCAAGGTTTAAGCTAATTATTGCAAAAAAATTCACCTAAAATTAGTTCAAATGCGCTGGTAAGGCCATAATCGTTATCGAAATGATGTATGACTCGCCGTGTGCAATTTTGTATTGATTCTGTTTGCTGCAAACCGAAATATACAGCATTGCAATTTGCAAACTTCATTTTTATAATTAAGAGAGGAGGTAGTACATCAAATTGATGGTATCTGTAAATTATGGTCTGAATGCATGCATTTTTGCTTTAAAGTTGAATATCAATTAGAAATGTGGCAATGAGGGAGATTTTTGCGGAAAAGTCACAGCATTCCCCTCATCTAGCTACTCTGTCAGTGTTTAAATCCGGCACGCTAGCTTTAAATATTTTATTTCCCCACGAATTCTATAAGAGTTTACCTTCCTAGCGGAATTCTCGACGAAACTGAACAATTCGGTTGAAGTAAGAGACTTGCAGATGAGTGCTCTGAGGCTAGCAGAGATTACATGTGAATTATGGCACAAAGATATCTAATTGTAGCTTGGGGCCACGAGGGGCTCGACTTGACCCCGACTTACCCAGTCTTACCGCGTCTTACCCTACACAGGCCATTTACCGACTCCACTACATTTACTAGCTTTAGCGCGGCTCATTATTAACGCTGCCGAAGCTAAGTCAACGTTTGCTGAGGTGTGCTGCTTACTAATTTCAATAGATTACCCGCGCACATTTAACCCATTCGCCTAAATCGAGTTATTTGTAATTAACTGGGTACCTAACCAACATCAGAGATTAATGGCTATACCGTTCGATTATTTCGTCAGTAATTGCTACTGCACTCCATATTATTTAGCCCTTTCACCCTTTACGCCAATTTCACGAATTATACATCACTTTTTCGAGCTACCGACGGAAACTACTAAAGAATATATAACTTTGGGAGTAATAAGAAGGATACAGTTTCTTAAGTTAATCGAACAAGAAATTTAAGTGCTTTGTGCATCCCCTTCTGTAAGAAAGATTACATTAATGCATTCTATACGGGAATTATTACTCGGAGTATATATAACGTTAAATCAGTAAAACGGGGTCCCCGCAACAACCCTGAGCCGGAACAGTTAGGGCAGGGTTTATAACGTAGTACGCGGCAATGCATGTCCTCAGCCGCGGCTCCGGGGCCATAATCATGTGTCTTGATTAGCGCCGTTTGTGTATAAGAATCTCTCCTCGCGTTATTATTACACACTCCCTGTCGCAATGTTCAACTTTACTGATTTTATTTGAAGATTGTGTTTCTGGAATTATAACAAGACTTCCTCCCATTCTTTTTATTGGAAACGATAAAGAACGCTTCTCGTTTTACAAGACCTCGTGCAATTTGCAGAAAAATCGCAGGTTGGCCTCTTCCACGCAATCTACGTATGTAAGTACGTGGTTTATAATTCCTGCATTAGCAAATTTCAGAATTACGTGACACTTCATTAACTGCATTTATCGACGTGATATACTCTCGCTAACGCGGTCTCCATGTAGAGAATTGTATTTAGTTTATCTATTATACACCATGGTTTATCCTTAATTTACGATCATTAATGTTCGTAAAAGACAGCCTTTCATGTGTTTTTTTTTTGTACATTTCGGAGCTGTAGAAGAACCCGTTGTCATTTCTTCTTTAGACCCGAACCCGAAGTCACGAGTCTCTAGTAACGCACCAAGCTGTGGGCAGGTAGTGTATTACCTCCTTACAGTTAGAATGACAAGTGCGGTCTCAGGAAATGTTGAATGCTACCTATATTAATTTCAGCACATATTTTAACAGTATCAAATGGAATTTTTGAGGTTCAGCAGTTAGCTTACAAATCAATTTTGGAAAAATTCAGTGCATTGTGGGGCGGCCCGTGTAGCATTGTTACATTGTAGGCATCATCGAAGGAGGAAAAGCGTATTCTGACAGCTGAAAGGATGAAACCGATGTTCACGGTACTATTACAGAAAAGGCAACGCGTGCGTGGAGGCAGCTGAGGATCTCATTCTGCGGCACTCACTGGAAGTCGTGGTGCCTTCATTTTGATCCAGAGATAAGCGACCAAAGACTAGAAACATCCGTCCTCTCCCCCTTCGAAGAAGCTTATAAACCTTCCTTTAAATAACTAAAGAAAAATATTGAATCTCCGGGGTCCGGCTGGGTTCCGAAACGATGGAAAATTTCAACACTGACTTATCCAAATCCGGTTCCGGAAATCCGTAATTCAAATGAAACAACACTGTTAAATTTTGACTTATACTGGATATGACCAACGGTTAACCCGACACGAGAAATTTTCATTGAACAAGAAAAACAGACGTCATCTAGATTTTCTTTACTTTTAGTGGAATTCAAATTGATAAATAATTTTCTGAGATCGCATATAAAATAAATCTTCATTATAACAGCGTTTTTTTGGGTCAGAAACCGCCTATAAGATTCAGGCACAACCGTGTATGTGCACAAACTTTCATCTTTTTTTTATTCACCAGCACTGGTTCTATGACGATTGACATTGTTAAAATGGCAGCTCAAACATTAAAATTGACGAAACCCTTCCTCTTAAATAGCTTGTAACTGAATGTGTCCACACTAACTCTGGAGAGCAAAAACTAATTCTTGTTACTTCTTAAATTTTACTGACAAAACAAGCCTTTAATAAACACCGGCTGACTACCGGAAAAATGCGTATTTGAAACTTACACGCAACGGATTGTTACGTACGCCAAGTCAAATGACTCGGTAAAGGCCGACGAAATGCGTTTACAAAACGTTTCCTTACCTACAAACTTTGCACATGTGCCATTACTTATCTCAATCAATTACATTTTACTTTGATAAGATCCCCTTATTAAGCATTTTTTAAATAATTCTTGTATAGCCGCAGTATATCCGTTACCCACATGTTGCTTGACTTATACGACTGAAATTACTAAAAAAAAAACAATTACAACCGACCAAATTGTTGAGCAATTTTTAGAGCAACAGTACAACTACAACTTAAGTTAAATAGAACTCATCAATTATGTGTTTATTTGTAACAAAATTCCACCTGATTTTCTGATTACTTTGAATAATGTTAACTTTTAACAGGGTGTGCCGATTGCCATTCCCATAACCTGAAAATTACGCTACTTATGCGCATTGTTTAGCAACCCAGGACGGTGCCTGGTACATCCCTATTGTCGGCCTTACTTCAACCTAAAGGGCATACCACCCCTGGTTTACATAGCAATATCGATGGCTGGAATTGCTCCGTGTGGGACTTCCAAGAGTTTGAAAGCTTTTTTGCAGACAAACAGATGGATTATATTCAATCTACATCATCTCGAAATGGGTTTCACCTTTAAACTCCATACGTCAACAATCTTACCTCTAAATAGTTTCGAGGGGATTTGAGAGCATAAGCGCCTCATAACCTACCCCTTAAAAATTCTAAATGGCATCTGATACCATAGTTGCAAAGGTTTTGAAAAATGCTTCCCAACTATGGAGTATTGTGTCATATTCCAAAAAACCGCGTTTTGAGGGAAAAGAGTAGTGCGAGGGGACACCACAAATCATGTAAGCACTGTAAGGAGAGCAAAAAAGAAATTCGTAATAATTGTGACCGTTGGAAAATGTTTTTAAAGATCTTTCCAATGATATATCACACACATGAGAGGTCACCATTTGGAAACTTGTGGAGTAACTTAAGGGAAGCAGTTAATGCGGTTCGGAGATATGCGTATGTCTTCTACTACGACCTCCTCTCGGCTTTGATCATTTCATGATATTATTTGACTTTTTCGATACATTTCTACTAGCCACTTCTAACACTGACAGAGTAAACAAAAGTGTTTCTGCATTGATTGCATTTTTCCATTTCCGTGATAAAACTGTAAAAATTCAAACATTTATATGTACGTAATGTCGGCCGGTACCGATGATAATACAAAAAACAAACAATTACAAGTAAACAAAAGTTACTAACTACTGTAAGGAGTGGTTGCAAAAAGTCTTAAATAAGAAATGAAATGAGTAATGACTCTAGTAACTAGAAAAAAAACAAATATTTATATAGGTATTCTAATAAATTAAAGTGAAATTCATATCTGGTTAAATTAATAATTATTACTTAGAACTTAAAATCTATTCTTTTAATTGTTTTTTAAAGGTACTTATCCTATTGTGACTTGCTATGTGATCCGGGAGGGAGTTGAAAGAGAAAAAAATCCCTATCAAATGAACCTAAGGAAAGTGTGCATTGCTATTTAAAAAAATTCAATTGTTTTCGTTATTCACGAGGTTATTCATTTATTTTCTGAAATAAAAACTTTCATATAGAAAAATTTTGTGTACAGTCGATATTTACCGAGATATATACTATACTATACATTCATTCATAATGGACACCCTGTATAATAATCATCCCTATTTGTCAGTTTGTTTCAAATCAGTAGAATTTTATAGTCAACAGCAATTTGACAATTTATTATCGAATTCACTCAGAATTATCCAGGACTTTTTTAATTCTCTTGTACACTATGAACATGCCCATTTCTGTTTGTAAGTAAAAAATGTTTTTGATTGGATAGTAGTGGTCGATTTATATTAGCGGAATCGTTTGTTTTTGAGCAGGTGACTTTTTCATTGGCGTATATGCCAAATTCAAACCGAATATTTGCAAATGTCTTTTCCATCTTTTCTACAATTTGTACATCGAAAGCTGAATCGTATGATGGAAGCAAAAAGAAAGAAGCAATTTCAACGTGTAGTGTAATCCCAATCATAAATTTGTTACCTTTCTCAATATGAACATATAATAAGGAATCCAAAAATGAAACCGAAGCACCATGTAGGTACAGTAACTTTTCTTCAGGAAAACATTTTTTGGGATGATAAACATGAACACTTTCTAAATACCGGATGAAAACGCTAAGTAATAAAGATAAAGCTTTCGAGTAAAATATGTCACACAAATGTGACTAGAAATGGCACTTTCTGACAGACAAACGTATCCCAAGCATGGAAAGTAAAATCCTCATTTAAGTTTAGATGCAAGATGTGGTCATGAATAACGTAAAGTAATCAGAATAGTATGTATAATAGATATGTGGCCAATGTAAATACTGTGTAACAATATCAAAATCAGAGGAGGTGTTTAGCTAACCGCAGGGTAGCAGGCAGACGGATAGACACACTGAATATAACGATATTACAAAGTACTACGGCATAAGAAATTGCCCTCCCATTTTTTGCATGTTTTGTCTACTTAGTTAATTTTGAAGAAAGATGATGAACGCACCTTTATCGACTGAAGTAAAAGAGAAACGTTTTCAAGCAGGACATAGTGAAAAATATAATTTGAAATGTGTAAACCACCGCTTGTTAAACAAGACAAATGTAATTTAGTCGGTAGACATCTGAATTATGAATCTAAGCACGGCGAGGGCCACCCAAGAACCTAACGCGATAACGCGTCGTTTTCCTTCTTCCGGACTCGGATGAGTAAAGTGGCGAGAGGAAAGATAATAACGCAAAATATCTGAGCGACCGGAACCGCAGCCAGGTACGGCGTTCTCCGGTACAATACTATCAACCCCATCGCTCCAGACGCATCTTTTATAACTCCTCCACTGTTATGTCTCACTTGTGACGACCTACACGTACTCCTTAATAAGGGATGCTCCTTATACGTAATGGCGTACAAACGCGAGAGGCAGATACGTAACGAGTACGAAATGTCAGGCGGCGACTTTACAACAGAAGGAAACGCAAGGAAATTAATATCGTAAATATAAAGTTACAACATAACTCACGCTACTATGAATTTTTTTGAAATATTGAGGCCACAAATTTATCGTGTACCGCGTGGTTGCTGTTTAAAAACGGATTTATGTGGGGATAATTTAGTTTGTATTTATGTGCAGGTGAGCACGAAACGGTAGATTTATAGAAATACAGCGAATTCTTCCATAAATTACGTATCTTCATTGCAACGATTTCTACGTGGGTGATTCGCCATACGCGTTCCAAACCATTTATGTAGATTGCAGGTCCATCAAATAGGTATAATGTTAAGACAGTGCAGGAACATACGTTTATAAGGGTGTTATATTTCATTCTGGTGTGAGTCGTTCGCTAGTAATAAAAAGCAACTGCTTTCTGCAGCTTGAAGCTTGGAAAAATATATCACCTTACTATATAACGTCTTGTTAAATAAAGCCCCTTTTAAGGAAGATTAAAGCTGATAAAGAAGACACACCGGTCCTATAAGGAAGAGTGTAAAAGCTGTTCTTTTTTACTCGCGATGTGGAGGGTCTTTTATCGCATCGTAACCTTGTAACGGGGAACACAACGGGTCAGTTCCGGGCCGTGCCGGAAACGATACGTGATTTGGCCAATTCCTTACTACGTATATCTCGCACATTTCTTTTTTTCCCGAATTGGGCACGAGTTCTATTGTTCATTGCACTAATCAGCAAATGACAGATCTCAGAGATTTTTCCTCGCATGCTCCAACTTGCGAAAGGGAACAAACCGTACGCCGAATATCGCGTAGGAAATCGAGCTTAAAGCTCAACACCTGACATTTTATAGCCAATTTGATACATTGCACGGTTCCTTTGACGTTCTCCCGTTCAACCGAGCGCTTCAATCAGTGAATGTTCGCAGGTTTACCGCATCACAAACCCCTTCTTATTTACCTGTCCTGTTTTCGTCATATGTGTGAAACCCTTAAACCAAATACTACATTTCAGTCAAACAAAATGAAGAGGGATTTTAGATCTACCTACGTAAAATGTTCAGCCGCAATTAGTCTACCACTTAAATTTCGATTACCTACATTGCCTCTTAATTGTATGTTAATTATAAAGATTAATTTAGTTCATTTTCAGTGTTGTACAGTTGATATGTGGCTTATAATAGTGGTGGGAATGAAAACAGAGTTTTTCGGTGTAGGACACGTTACATAGTATCTGGAGTGGCAATTTGTAATATGCAAGAAAAACCTCAAAAATTCGAATTATTGTCAATATCATGATTGCATTTTTATGGAGCCAAATACACAAGATTCTAGTCACATTTGTAAAAATGCAGCGCTTGCAGTCCTGGCAATTTACTGATTTGATATACGATCAAATCAGTAAATTGCCAGGATTTGAATTTTGCAACAACATATGTCGGCACATAATAGCCTTGTAAAACAAATTTGTTGTAACAATATTGCATAAGATGTCCAAAAGCTCCAGTTTTTTAAGATTTTAGATGGGATTCTTTTTGAAAAACTTATTACTCTCAAATCTTGTGGATAGGGGGAGGTCTATACTTCCATAAAAAATAATTATCAAGTTTTTTAGTATCTTATAATAGTTCAACTATTTTTTTGTTTCTTGAAAGTAATTATTAAGATCATAGTATTTCAAAGATCAAACGCAACTTTCATTGAATATTACGTCAATTAACTAATACTGTCTGTGAACTGAGCGGGTTCATTTGGTATTAATCTAATTTAATCAAATACATAATTGGCACCAATTATGCGCTACTTCGCGGCGCTTAAACAAAATTGTATAGCAATAAAAATTAAAAAAATTATACATGATTTTTTTCTTATACAAAACTAGCTTTGCCATCGCAACTTTGTACGCGCATAAATATTACCCTCTTCCAGGATCGTAAATTGTTCATTTAAACATAACACAAATGTATTCAATAACTGTTGTAACAAATAGTGGCGACAGTGCCAGCAACAAATGCCACGCATACAAGCGCACGATCGACAGGTTTAATAATAATGTCAATAATTCAAGTATCCAGTCTTACACTGCGATGTTCATTAACCGAATCATCAGCACAAAGACTAATCTAAATTACTTCTAAAACTTCACTTCTTTATTACGTAACACTTAACCTTTTCTCTGAATTCGACTAATCCACTAACTCACATTCTTCTATTACACTTTATCATCACAAAAACTGACAGTGTTGATGTACACCCGAAAACCGAAAAGCCGGAAACACGGTTCCAACAAATAGGCTCGACACAACCCAACGTCGCTTTTCCCGCTCTCGTTTCATCTTTGATTCCACTTTTCAATTCTTTTGTTGATATACGCAAAAATTCTCTTATCTAAAACGCACACCTGCGATAAAATTTGTTTATAAAATTAATTTACGTTTAGTGATAAGCACAACTCTTATCTACCACCGGAGAAAAACATGAGATACAATTTTAAAATGCTACGAAAATAATTTTGAGATATTCCTTACCCTATAACACGTAATTTCTGTACAATTAAGTAAACAATCAGTGGCGTAACTACAATGCCTCAAAGGTATGCAATGAGGACGGGCCCCGACTTAAAAGGAGCCCGGCAAGAAATGTACAAAAATTTAATTCGTTTATAAAAAATTCTGAAAAAATTTGAAAAAAAAACGAAGCTGCATGCTTCCTTTTACAGTTTACAGTTACAGTCCGAAGAAAATTCTGAATCATTGCTCACGGAGGGTAAATGTAGGTGAACAATCTCCTTGCTCATTTGTGAAATATAACATTCCGAAGTCTCTTACATAAAGTACATGAAATACTTTGTTAATTAGCGCGACCTTCTCCAATCCAGAAGGTATCTGGAGGTCTTGGATATGGTAACCTTAGGCTGAAGTTGTATTTCGAGATGAATGCCGCTAAGTAATTTTAACACTCCAGCATTTACCTCTGCACAGAGTAACAGACATTTAAAAAGGGGCAGATTCATACACAAAGAATTGAAGTCGCTAATCAAACTAAACGAGTTTAAACATCGAAGGAACTGGCCAATATTAAACAAATCAAATCAATTCAAGTCACAATAAAACGAAGAGTTAGAATTAAAATTAAGTACATTATTACCTTTTGTTATGGCACAAATACTACACAAAACTTGACAATTAAAGTTCGAACAAAATCAACTGGATTCTGACTGAACGCAGTGACGCTAAATTTTACAATAGACCTGTGAACCAATGAATTCCAAAATGCAAAATCAGCAAAGCTAATTCAAGACACTATTTTCTACATATACAGATTAACATCGTTTAAAAATTGCTGATATAAGGAAAGCGCCCCCAAATATTTTTGAGGACGATCCCCTAAAATGAAGTTACGCCACTGTAAACAATACAGCGAAAATATTGTTGAGAGAGTTAAATAGAAGGCTCGAGAGGATAATGCAAGCAAATGTCGCAGACTAGCAATTCGGATTTAGAAGAGGGATAGGAATAAGAGGTGCGATTGGATATGTAAGAATAATAGGTGAAAGATATATGGAAAAAGAATCCGAGTTTGTGTTTCGTTGACATGTATAGGCATTTTTTGATTGTCTTCTGTGCGAAAAATTGATGGGAATTTTAACAGAGAAAGGGGAGACTGAAAGACTGGAAGGCTCATCAGCAAGTTGTGCACCAAACAGCAGGTAGCATTAAGGATTGGCGGAAACAGAACTGATTTGTTTGAACTTAGCAAAGGTGTGTGGCAAGGGCGTCCTTTGTCCCCGACATTATTAAATCAATATTTAGACTGAGTGCATGGCTTCAAATATTCACTGGTATCCATTCGGTTTGCTGATGGAACTCTCCTGTTTGTGAAAAATACAGAAGATCTGAAAGTATTAATAAAACAACGTGAAGAAATGGGTATGGTTTAGTTGTAAATTAGAAAAAGAAGTAATGAGAATTGGGGAGGCAGAAGAAATGCAAGTGCATGTGAAAGATGAAACGCTGGAACAGGTAGAAAGCTGTAAATATCTAGGAACCGCTGTAACCGATGATTGGAGAAGCTGGAAAGAAATAAAGACGCACATTGGAATGGCAAATGAAAAATTTGCCAGGGAAAGTAGTGAAGCAAGTCGGACATGAATCTAAGGAAAAGAATCGTGAAGTGCATTGTATGGAGTGCTATGCTCTAGAGATGTGAAAAGAGAAGAAAATAATTAAAGCTATGAAAATATGGATGTGGAGAAGATGGTTAAAATGAAGTGGTCACAAGCACAAGCACTAAAAGAATAGGAGAAGGAAGATCTTTGTATAAAACAATTTTGAGAAGGAAAATTATGTGGCTTGGTCATGTGGTAAGAGGGAACAGTTTTCTGAAGGTTGTGATCGAAGAAACTGTGGAGGGCACAAGGTAAACACGAAGAAGACGAGTGAAGATGATAGACGATCTGAAAGAGGGGAGAGGACACGTGGATATGAAATGAAATGTTATGGATAGAGAGGAGTGGACTATATTTTATTGAAGTATACTACATATGTGTTTGTTCCTTGCTGGCTTTTGGTAACATTAATGAAACATGCTGTATATTTGACATTTTAATTCAAATACTACAAGCATTAACCAAATTTAGCTCCGAAAGATCTGCCAATAACATTAATAATAGTACGGGCTAAAGCGAAAAAAGAGAACGCGCGCTGTTTATATTTGCTCGAAGACCACAATACCTTCTGTAGGTAAATAAAAGGTTTATAAATCCCAATCCTATTTTATTTGAGCTCCTTTGTGTACACTCCATTTAAATTCCACAAAAATCAAATTCACTTATTAATAATATTTCGATAGGTTAAAGTCACGCAACGGAATGATAAAAAATCTCATTATATCGGAAGAATTAAGGAAATCGTGGGAACATTTTCCGCCTATTGAAATCATGAGCTTTCCCGGTTGACAAGCATTTTTACAAATGATTCCACTCGCGCCCTCGACACACACATTGAATTTTCTATAGCACCGCCTCTTAACACACTGAATGCTACAGGTGGCCCTACATAGATAGCATTTTTCAGCGGCTTCTTTCAGCGACACCCTCAGCCACTTCACATTCAGCGAAGGGTAGTAGGTAGTATTACGAGGCATTCCCTTTTTATTTATTCAAATATAGAGCAAACCGCAGATAAAAAAATGACTTCATCCCGTTTTACGCGCATTTCCCCGAATAACTGCAAATATTTACTATTTCTAATTGTAGCTGAACGCGAAATTAATAATTCCGCAGTGGCACTAATAGTGAAACTTTACGCGAACGTAATAACTGTCAGAACTACATACGACGAAATTGAACTAATTTATTTACTAATTCCTATGTACAATCAATCATGTTTGTAGGTAATCAGGTGCGAGTATCCGTCAGATACACGTAGGGACGATTTGGGACGCAGTAACGACCTTAGTATTACCCCGTAATGACTGTATTAATGCCTCTGGCTCAGAGTAATTTCTTGCTGAAACTTTGGTTAATTTATGCGTGAGATATTTCATGCTTTTGGCGACCAACGGCTTCCTTCGTCCGAAGGGACATATACAAACTACAGCGCGTTACACCTCGTGGCTTAACGACCACTATACTACGAAATTAAGTATTAAATCTGTGGTCTTTATTGAATTATGGCCATTCCCCATTGGATATCGAGGATAAATGAAACTGACGAGTACAGGTTGAGTTTTTTTTCTCTTAGCTGTGGCAGTTCGATCGAAATATTGTCGAGAACGCTAGTAAATAAATTTTACATTTAATATTAATACGAAAACCGCAGGTATTTCTCATCACTCACATCGTGCGCACAAAGTTCTGTAGTAATGAAGCATCTAACCCTTACGAACGTATGGAATTAATAAAATACCTCGGAAGCAATGGCCTTTTTTAGATTGTATTTCAATAAGGTAAAAAATGTGCGGGGAGAATCCACCTACGCCCAGCAGAAGCAATAGAGTGAAATAAATCGGGATGAGGACGAATCATTTATATCCCAATAAAACGGTTATATAGTGTGTCCACAAAAACTTAGCGGACCTATAAAAATTAATACGACAAAACGAGAGAATTAGATCGCAATCATCGCGAAGCATGAAAATTACAAACAATACTGGGGCTATAACGACCGTAAAACATTAAAACCATCAAGTTCATCAAGCACAAAAAATGCGCCATAAAGATAACTATAAAACGTAATAAAACCGAAATCCAAAAGCGAGAGAAATTCGGCTGAACTCAATTAATCAATAAAACAGTAAAACGCTCCCCCGTTGCTGTTAAGAGTGTACCGAGGGTGGATGGGGTTGAGGGGGGGTTGAAATGTGCGGTTTCGAGACGCTAGCCTAGGAGAAGAGCAGCGCACGCGGGCTGCGGTCGCTGAGGAATCTCCCGCTATTATATTGAACACTGGCTTATGCTTATCCCGTTCCTACCAGCCTTTCACGTATGCTTATTTGGAGAATAATGTGTATCCCACGTGACAAGCTTAACAAAATCACTCTTTAAGGGCAAAACGAGTCACAGTATAGTCTAGAGTCCATCTGCAATAAATAAAACTCCGCTATTGAACATCGAAAGATAAACTTAACATTAATTGGAATTAAGGCGGCTGTTAAAAATTTGAAAGTGCATCTTAATGTTTCCTTTGTTAAAATACGACGACTGAGATTAAGTGTAATGAGATCGCGTGTTTCACACTTAATTAAACATCCATTACATAAAAAAGATCGCATTTAAAAGTAGACTTCCGCTCAATCTCTTTAACACCAAATGGTTTTGGATGCGACCATTCATTTGCTCGGAATCATTGAGTATTTTTCAGATTTTAACCCCCAGTGCAGTGCAGCGTATGAAGTTAATACGAAAATTATGTACTTCAAAGTAAGTTCCTTGCACAATTATGTCGAGTTGTACCTTTAAAGTCGCGGTTGGCAGTAGGACACACAAAAATTACAAAATACGCAATTGATTTCACATACCAAATGAACGTACAAACCATAAGTTGACGGGTTGTGTCGCTTTGTGCCGTACAATGTTGGCAGAACCACCCATACATTTACATGACAATATCAAAATGTGTGACAAACGTCACACACAAAGTTTTTTACTCAATCTGTGCCATATGTTTGTTCCTATAATTAACCATTTGCAAGAAATTACATTTGACTAGTCACGCGTTTATCTAAGCTTTGCTTGTGAGGATTTCTGCTGAAAAATGTTCATAGGCAGAATTACGCCTGAAAAAATAATACTATTTCGCAAGCAGTAAGATCAGAGCAAATTATGTGTACGTTATGGATATTATGAATATTAATAGTGGATATGGGTGGAATACGCAAGCGATAGGTTTAGTGCAAGGTCCAAGAGTGTATAAACATGGCACAGCAACTTACTTATACAGGCTGTTTCGGAGACTCCCATTAATTATTTATGCAAATTTGCATAACATCGTTTTTTATGCTCTATCGAAACAAAATTTTATAATGATCGTTTCACTTCCGGTTGTACCGGAACACCCTATATTTTATTGCATTTTCAAAATCTACGTGCAAATCTACGTCGTTTGATACCGCATTTCTCTATACCTAGCATCAAAGGTTTTCAAGTTACTCAAGATTTTTCAAGATTTTTGACGTTTGACTCCTTTTCTTTAGCGCCCTGTACCTATGGCCCCGTTGTCTGGATTTTCAAAAAGTCTTTCAAAATCAACAGTACTGACGTGATGCTACACGCCAATGATTTAAATTTTGATCGCCCTTCTACAGGGTGTTTTAAAATTAAAGGTCAAGTTTAATAATTTCGAACCTTAAAAAGTTGATTTTTTCAAATGTACTTGCTTTATTTTTTTGCACTTTCAAATGTGGAAAAGAATTCTACATCGATCAATTATTAGATTCCCTATACCCATCATGGTTTTCGTTATATTATATATACTTTCTAAAATTGTGACCGTTATATGCATAATTTTCAGACAAATCTTTGTATGGTTATAATTGTTATCAATCGCTATTCATGGTAATTTATATCACTAAGTATGAAAAAACCCTATTTAGTTTAATGAATACAAAGTTAAATAAAGATGAAATCAAAAACAGAAGCAGTACAGGTCATGATAACAAACGACAAAAAAACAAACATCAATTGAGGTTTTGTTCTACGTGGCTACCGTTTTTTTCAATATTCAATTCAAATGGCATCCTCTGATTAACTCCGTTGATAGTTGCTTCTCGAATTCCTACTCCATTTCATCAAAAGCTCTCCTCACCCTAACTTGCAGTTTTTCACGAAAAAAAAACTGCCGTAACTTTGTGTTTTATAAGACCCCACTCATAAAAATCCAGTGGCGTTATATCTGGAGATCTAGAAGACCAATAGCGTGGATCTGTCGGTCTAATCCACCTTTCTTCCAAAAATGTTCAAATACATATAAGCATTACAATGAGCCGGCGCTCCGTCAAGTTGAAACCAGTACCTTTCAGCAGGTAATGTTTTCACGGGTGGTACAATGACATCTACTAACGCGTTTATTTCATGGCCTCCTAAAAAAATTATGAATATAACGGTCACAATTTTAAAAAATCTAAAATAAAACGAAAACCATAACAGATAGGTATAGGGTATGTAATAATTGATCGATGTAAAATTTTTTTCCACATTTGAAAGTGCAAAAAAATAAAGCAGGTTTCATTTGATAAAATCAACATTTTAGGTTTCGAAGTTATTAAACTTGGCCATTAATTTTAAAACATCATGTAGAAGGGCGATCAAAATTTAAATCATTCACATGTAGCATCACGTCAGTATTGTTGATTTTGGAAAACTCTTTGAAATTGAAGTAACGGAGCTATAGGTACAGGACGCTAAGGAAAAGCAGTTCAAAATTTTGAAAAATCTTGAATAACTTGAAAACCTTTGATACTAGGTGCAGAGAAATGTGGTATCAAACGACGTAAATTTTCATGAAAATGTCGAAAATGCAATAAAATATAGGGTGTTCTATTTGAAATAAGGAAGTTGCTATCCACTTCTGGTACAACAAAAGGTGAAACGATTATGATATTTTCTTTCGATAAATCATGAAAAACTATATTGGTATGCGAATTTTCAGATTTTATAATTATTAATGAAAGTCCAAATACTTTTAGGTAACGGTTTGCATGACACAACCTGTATATTTAATATAAGATAAAAATGGAAATGCATGTGGGACAAAATTATGATTGTAACAGTATCCACATTATCACATCTGTGTTATTGTTAAATTAGGCGCGCGATACGCTAAGGTTCATTAGGAATAAGGTACTGTACAGCTGAATCATGTCCGGTCGTTAATAAGAAACGCAGTTAATTCTAAGAGAGAGAGAGAGAGAGAAATGAACCATTTTGTGCTGCAAATCTCGCGAACAGGTTTGTAAGCATGTATATTTTGTGACCTAGTTCGTAAAAAATTCCATGGCATAAGCTGTTTTACTAAAATAAATATACGTGCAAATCCGTATTTAGAACTTTCAAAAAATTTATAAAAGTACGAGCGGCACTATTCCAGCCCATAAGTCAGAGTTCATTTTCAGGATTATAATTTCCGTAAGGGAAGAGGATTAGAATTTGTTTTTAACATTGGAAATGTTTATGTTCACGTATGGTCATCAAAAGTGATCAAAGTACACTGGGTGTTTGATGGCCAGTATATATTCTTTCAGATTTTGAAGGCGCCTGGCAAATTGTAAGTTCCCCACTAAATGGTCTGGCATACTTATTTTTCTGCACGCGAAATATTAAATTTATAAGTAATAAAAATGTTTGGTGTCTCAAAAACATTTTTTGAAAAAAAAATTTGTATCTTTAAAAATATAAAGGATTGATTTAGCTCCGCTTCTCCCCAGCCAGGTATGTTAGGGTATTACTGGAGAAGTATTGGACAAGTTTTCAGCGTGTACCTATCCAAAAATGTCTACCAGCCATTGAAGATCGTCGAGGTCGGCAGTAACATGGCCCTTCGAGCCATCACTAACGGTACCAGCAACTTGTGAAGATATTAACATGCACAGTCACCCACTCCCACACATGACGACACTACGGCTACGAGCCAATACGAAACGGTTATCCCTGTCAACTATAAAGCGGGTGTTACACTGAACGTTTTGCTTATGGGCAAGATGCTAACTTTAAATCCAACGGCAAAATTTGAAGATAGCATCTTGCCCATAAGCAAAACGTTCAGTGTAATACCCGCTTCAGGATTTACGCCCATTATAGAAAAGAACAACAAAGAAAACAGCGAGCAAGGGACTAAGTTTTTAGATAACGATTGTGAGCACCATCGCAATCGGATAACGTCCGGGAGAAAAAGATCCTCCCAACAGAGCACAAATCATCCGCGATGAAGGGTGAGTTAAGAATATATTATCATTACAATTAGGCATTCGATCTCAAAGAAAGTTGGTATCTGGGAGTTCAAAACAAAAAAAACTTAATCTAAATTAATTTTTTAAGATTATAAAAAAACTGAAATTCTAAATAGAACAAAACTGGTCATACATTCATGAAATTGGCCATGTACACCATTGTCCATTCCGGATCAGTTCCGTCCGGACAAGCATGCACAGTTCCGTGTAAAACCATTATTAATATTCCATCAGAATTTTTGTCAACCGGTCCGGTCCGACTCCGTCCGGACAAGTGTGCTTTAACCTTTAGTAATTAGTTCTTCTTATAGACCAAATTTTAAAAAATTGAAAAAGTAACGCGTCAATGTTGTGGAATTTTATGGACGAAACTAGCAAATACAACATTTTGCACCCTTAGTTTCAGCCAATGCTAACACGAGAAACAGGTGGAGTTTTATCGCAATGACTCCTAATAACTGCAGAAAAGTATTTGAAAAGTAGCATGCAAACAAGGCGTAGGTAGTCTACACCTCAAAATAGATTATTTTTACAAAAAGTCACACTTCCCCCGTGTCTCCATTGTTGGAGGGCAAGTCAAGTACCACACAACTTTAATTAAAAAATTGATATACATGGCGGAAATTTGGTCTGGAACACTGGAACATATCTTCAAAACAACATTTTTTTAAGAAGCTTTTTATGGTATCCAAAATAGTAAAAAGTTTGCTACTAATCTACGTACTTTAAACGTGTGGTGGGTGACGTACTTCTGCATGGTCGAGGGGGGCATATTCTTTTAATGGCAACTACTAACTTGCATCACATTATATTAAAACGTACACTATTTTGTCTTGGTTTTTTAAATTAATTCATAACCAGACCATTCAAATTTTGTTTTGTGGGCATTACTGTAAAGACAATTTTATGGCCTTTAAAATAATGTGTCGCTCTCACTGAGGGGTGGATATAATAATTTTACTGGGGTAGCACCTTCCATTAACCTTCCCATTTAGACAAACGGACGTATTTTTTTTAGAAATTACAATCGGTAGTTCTGTTTGAAACGAAAGCTCCGTATATAATTTCAATAATTCGTTCAAAGTAAATTCCTGCACGTAGCATGCTCGTACGAGATATTTGATACTTGACTGGAACTGAAACTATTAAATTGGTAAAATAGGTTCCTATTAATTTCCAAAGGGCATTTCTGTTGTGTGCGCCTGAGTATCCACACAGTCGTATTTTTTGGAAAGCATGATAGCTCCAAAACAATAAATGCGTAGTAAAGTCGAAAGAGACCGCGAAAAAGGATAATCATTTTCCCAATTTTCATTATTTAGTTATTTTGGATTTTTGATTCGGATAAAAGATAGATCAACAAAATATAATAAAAATATAAATACAGCAGTTACATACATCTTCACATTGCACTACACCTAGGAAAACGCTGATGACTTCCAGCTTCATAATGGAAAATACTTGATGGAACCCTCATCGTAAACACAGCAAGCTACTTCTCTATGTATTTATTCATATCTACAAGCCAGATGATGATATAAATAGCGCCGAAAGTCGCGTTTTCTATCTAAATCACGCCGGCATATTGCGATGTGTGGCAGTTCCGACCCAGCCATAAATTAAACCAGAATTACTTCATATAATTTTATTGCAAATGTACGAGAACGGTGTACTACTCGAACACAAATAACAATAAAATAACCGCCGCAGCATTGGAGAAGATGCAATTTTGTATTACATTATGTTCGTGCGAATTATTTTAGAGCGAACTTATTCCAAAGGGAAATAGAAATAGATATTACTTCGAAAAATGCAATAAATTTCGCCGGAGTCTAAAGTTAGGAAATTACTAAAACTGTAATGACGAACGAAGTTAGCTTTTTTCATAAAAGAAAATATCAAATAGGTACAGAGAGGCGGTGTAAAACAATGGGCGAGTACATCACCCGGCCTTTTAAATAAGGAGC
Organism: Photinus pyralis; assembly: GCF_008802855.1. NCBI lineage: Eukaryota > Metazoa > Arthropoda > Insecta > Coleoptera > Lampyridae > Photinus > Photinus pyralis. The sequence continues at coordinate 4,554,410 of NW_022170738.1, forward strand.
CAGCATTCTTCGTATTAAGATTGTTTCCTTAACTTTTTAAAGTTCGCTGATGAAATTTTACAGCAAAGGTACATTCTTTCCCGATTCTTGGCAATTCTTTCGTTAAAAAGTGAAAATAAAGTAGGAAAACGTGGAAATGAAATAAGAAAATAATGCCATTATATATCCAGAAACATGATGAATACTTAAAAGTTGAATGATGCGTGCACTCTTACCTTCTATTCTCGTCGCGGGTGGAGCTTCTAACGGGGGATCATCGATATTCGTCTTCGATCTGAAGTAGCTCTGAAATAGAAATCGACTCATTAAAATTCGGTATTTGGAGATATACGAAAGGACAAGTAAGATTAAAGGGTCCGTCCGTAAATGCACTTTCCACACCCTATCCTTGCAGGTAACTGAATCAGTCCACGTGCGTTGAAAACGAAAGAAATGAGCACGGTTAACTATCCAAGTCACGTGTCGGGAGTCAGTAAGAACAATAAGAGCTACCTTTGGCTTTTCACTTACTTTCAACTCCCTAAATATATCACGAGGATCACATAAATTTAGTGGAAAGAACAGTTTGTTCTTAAATAAAAGTTTTGACTTTCTTTACTGTTTAATGGTTCTGTACTTTTTTAAGGGTAGCACAATAAATTTGAGCACAACGGGGATGAGATTTTACGAATGTTCTTAAAAAACGTGATAATTAATTACAAATAAGGGTAAGGAGAGGTTAAAAATTGATCATGTAAACTAGAAAAATAGACATACCTACTATGAATAGGTAATCATCCCTAGAACTGGTATTCCAGAATTATGTAATTCTAAGCACATTACCCATTACAAATCATTTACTTAAATAAAAACGTGTTGTTCTGGACAGTCTTTTTTGTATAATATTAATAACTAATACACACATATAACTGATTTTGAGTTTAGTTATTAGGGTTTCGTTAAAAATTTAGATTTTTAAGAGGGATCCGTCGCCAAAAAAACCTTGAGAACCGCAGCGCTATATTGTTAATTCCTGTGTCATTTAAAGACTTAAGGTCGATTCTCACTTGCGCAGCACTCAGCTCAGCGATGCGATGCGGTACCGCGCTGCAAAGCGTCGCTAAATAAAGATTGTCGCGTTGTAACCTCTAGTGTAGCTTAAGTAAGAACGCATTCAATTAAAAAATGAAATCTTCTTTTGCGACGCTTTGCAGCGCGGAATCGCGTCGCGCCGCCGAGCTGAGTGCAGCGCTAGTGAGAATCGACATTTAAGGTCTTAAGAATCTGATGAATCTGAATTATTTAAACAATTAGATGAATTCCAAGTAAAGGAAGAATCTGAAACAACTTAGTAATCTGATGGGTCTCAAGAATCAGAATGAACTGAAAGACTCCGGGAGTCCTATCATTAAAAAAACTCAATGAAACAAAGAAATGAAGTAATGCAGCAAAAGACTTCTAAGAAACGGGAGAATCTGATGAATCAGCGGAATTTGAATGGTATAAAAATCTGAAAAGCTCTATAGAATCATCAGAATGTGAAGTATATAGAAAATCAAAAGAATGTTAAGAATGATATGAATTTAAATATTCCAGGATTTAAAAATCTAGAGTGTGAATATTTATACGCATCTGCAGACTTGGATGAATAACGAACCTGAAAAATAAAACAGGAAGAATTCGATGAAGAGGAACAACTAAAGCATTTGAAGAAACGAAAAAATGAAGCCGCCTTTGCAAAGCCTCATAGCGCATTTGCAGGCTTTCCCACGTCTCTGTAAAGCACGTATAAAAACATTTCCAGAGATTTTAAGTGCACTCCAAGACTTCTTACGTCTTAATTTTTTCCAAACCTAGTCGACAGAGGAAAGGTTTAGAAAGGACTCTAAGGAGAGCTTAGAGTACCTTCAGAGGAACGAGAAATCTTTCTGGGTTTGTCACTTTTAAAAGGGGGCTTGTCAAGCACTTCAATGTACTGGGAAGTGTTTTCAACCTGTTGAAAGTATTTAGAAGGTTTTTCCTGAGCGGGAAAGGTCCTAGAAAACTCTAGCAGCGGCATAGAAGTTGCTCTCGACAGCACCCATAAATAAACGTGTATGATTGTTTTGTAAATCAGTTGTGGTATTATGGTAACAGTTTGGGAAATCTGCCTTTTAGAGATCTCTAGTAGTTTCCTTCAAGGACCATTTAGATTTTTCTGGTCTTGTTGAATGTCTTTTAGGACCTCTGTACGTCCTTTTTGAGCCAGCTTTCGTCGATGGTCACTGTCATTAATTGTTTGAGATTCGCTGCAACATCTAAATCGGAGCTGACATTTCGTTTGGCGAATTATCATTGATCCATTCGTTCTGGCCGTGGTGGGTTCCTTTGCGTAGGGCCTAAGACGCATTCTTTATTTTTGACTTTGGCTCCTGGAGTGACTTCTAGTTACAAACACTTTTGTTCTACACGTTGAAGAGCCCTGTGAAGTATCAGACACATCAAACTGAACGTGCAGGGTATCTGACAAAAAACGTTATTTTTCGATATTTAGTATGGGCAAAATAGCGTTTTCTCAGATAACCTGCACGTTAAGTTTTCGTTATGGATACACCACAGGGCAGATTAACGAAAATCCATGTGGTTATAACTGCAAACTTTGAAGTTAATTATTCTTTAGCGGTTTAACTTATTGTCTAGGATTTTGTCGTTGTTTTGTACGAATTTCTGCGTTTTCTCCTTGCTCCGGAGGCTATAAATTGGATTTTCCTTATTATGTGAGTTGACCGTTTGATCTTAAAAGGGGGTAGTACATGTGATTAATTTTTAAAGCATAAATACCAGCTCGAGTTTAATTTTAAGTACCAGTCAAGTTTAGTTACAAGTATTAGTTCACTTTTTATCTTAAGTATACCAGTTGGCGGCCACATCTTTATGCAGCGTGCACAAAAGCAAGGTCGACATCTAACCAATCTGTAATTTCCATGCTCTGGCGTAGATAAGAAACGAAATCATTGAAATAACCTACTGGAACTAAAATAAGTAGTAATTACTTACTTGAATATCTCCTCTTAAAGGAACAATCCAATGACAGCTGCCTTTAAGTTTTTCATAGTTATTTATTATATCAGACCATAAAAGGATATGTTCCATTTCCCTTTATCGTCCTGTATAATAGAAAATTTGATTTTATAGCAGAAGCTCTATAAATCATTGTAAAGCTAATTTAAATTTAATTTAGATGTCAAAAATAGCAAGCATATTTTTCTATTTTTTTTATTTATTATCCCCCCTCTAGTTCTGGGCCCTCAACAGGCTAGCGCCTAATTACAGAGTGACCGCATAATGCCTCTGCAGAAGGTCTTAAATTGTTCTATACTACTCCGGTATTTACTTTACGAATTAGGAAAACTGCAGAAAAACCTAATCCGGAGTAGCTGGCAGAATGCTCGAAACTGGTCTAAGGTAATTCCCATTTCTGCCACAGATGAAAAATTCACCTCAACCTCAAGGTTCGAACACCCGACCTCCGGATTTATAGTCCAACGCTCTACCACTGAACCATAAAGCCGTATCATGTTCTGCCGTTGCGGTCGTTTCCATAGAAACGTCATTGTATAAGGTGCTCCGCGTCCCATTTGAAATAAGGATGACAGTTGTCATTAGAATGTATAATTATCTGTTTCTACCCTTGCGGTTAAAGTTATCACTTTATCTACCCTCACGAATAAAAAGAGACTAAGCGATTAAAATGTCAATTTAACATAGGTATGCCATAAAATAAACGTCATTTTTTTAAGGAAGTCATTGTAATCTCTGACGATACATATGGTCGATAATCAGCCCTGTGATGAATCAGAAACGTCAAACTTAACGTGCACGATATCAGCCAAAAAACGTTATTTTGCGTTATTTAGTATTGGGAAAATAACGTTTTTTACAGATAACCGGCACGTTAAGTTTCAGGTTAGTGATACATCACAATGTGATTGTGTGAGCAAGCTGATCTACCTCAAAAAACGTGTTTCCATCCTGCATTTGATTACAAGTATTAGGCATACGCTCCTCAAGCACAATTAAAATAATTACGGAGTCATATCTAGGAAACTTTGGTTTAATTTCTTTTGTTAATCGTTTGTGGAGAACTTTCTTTTCCAAGAGGGTTTTACTTTCAAGATTAGATTCTCTTTTTTACTTGTTACTTGTACTTTGCGGACAGACGGACGGACAGAGAAAGTGGCTGCAATAGCGCACACAACTTCGTTGGAAAATGCGCTAAAAAGCTGGATTTATGCCCAAACGAACATACTTTTACAACCCTGAGCTAGCTGGCCGTTTATGCGGCGGGGTTTTAGAAACGCAGTGCCACTTAAACTGACGTCACTTCGTCATTTCGTTTTATTTGTTGTTTTTGTTGTTGTCTCAGATTCGGTAACCTGAACGGCCATGTTTTTACAGCACGACGAAATGTTTTGGAATGGCCATTTAAGAGGAACGGGGAAAATACACAGATTTGACTTGTTTAATCTCCCCGTGAGGTAAAAAATCTCTAGTATTCTCATGCTCAAAACAAATCAAAAGTAAATTTATTTCACCTGAATTATGACATTATTATTTCCTACAGTCTCCGCCAAATATTGACAACAAACTAAGCAACTATATTAAAGCTTCTCGCATGAGAATGTTGGGTTTATAAGGGGGTCATGTCAAAAATTTTGAGTTTTTTTTGAATTTTGAGTGCCTAAACGGGTTTACCAATAAGAGCGATAGGATTTTAAATTGAAATAAAACACAGTCAATTTGGTCAAATTGAGGTTTGATTGGTTTTATTAGATGCTGTATTTCATGCCATTTATGATTTAAACAAAATATCGTTCAAATGGCCACCGCGGCTCTTTTTGCACTGGCTCATCCAATCGGACCAATTTTCGATGACTCGGTGGATCATATCGGGTGGAATGGCAGTTATGGTCGCTCGAATGTTGGCCTCGAGCTCGTCAAGAGTCTTGGGTTTATTCGCATAAACCTTTGACTTCACATAGCCCCACAAAATGAAGTCCAATGGTGTTAAATCGCATGATCTTGGCGGCCAATTGTGGGGGCCATTTTGAGAAATCAACGATTCACCAAACTGTTGACGCAATAAGTCCATTGTAGCGTTCGCTGTGTGGCATGTTGTTGGATAATTTCCAAGCGTTGAGGCAACGTGAACTTGTTCATGATGAAATGGCAAGCCTTACTGATGACAACTGACAGCATATGTCAAATGTTTGGCATCCAACATAGCCGCCTTAAACGTTTAAAATCCTATCGTCCCTATTGGTAAACCCTATACAATCATTATCATTAGTTCACTATCAAAAATCATTAAGGGATAGCCAATAAAAACAAAGGTTTATTGCGCGTTGCTATCCAACGAAACCATCCTGAGCTTATAGTGAACTGATGATAATAATGATTGTATAAACCCACAATTAATTAATGTTTTTTTTCCAGAATGTTAACAATTTCAAAAGAAAGTTCCCTATAAACTCTCATAACGTTCCCCTAAAATATGATGATGAAAAATTGTAAATGAAAACATCTCAAATAGATAATTACGTAATTGCATAACACTTTACAGCTGAGCCGGAAACGGAGAAAGGACGTATTATCTGGCGTTCTGTTTAATATGAGAACCGCACGACATGTGGGTGCATTACAAAATATTGTAACCACTTCAATACGTTTGGTAGAATGGAAAAGCAACGAACGCACTACCCCGTTTCTAGGGGATGGCAATGTAAGTTAAGAGGGCCCGAGGCAGTCTCAACGAGCGGCAACGCTCAGCTTGCCTGAAGAGACGATAAGATAAGGTACCGCTAGGTTATGGAATGGCACTTTAATTACACTAATGGGAGAACCAAATGTTAATTACAATTCAAAGTCTAAAAGAGAGGAGCTGGATCGCAATTTATAGACCTTGGATTTGGGGGAGAGATTGGTGCAGCTGCGACCGTCGATATTATTAATGAAACGTATAGCCGTGTTACGTCAGTTTTTCTAGCGTGCGCGAAATGTTTCTCGTTTCTTAATATTCAAGCTTCGGTCTAAACGCTCTGAGCTTCCTGAAGAAGTTCGCCATAGCCAATTGTAAAATGAAATTTAGGGTCATCAATTGTAGTTTTTAAACGTGGGTGCGTAATAATGCTCGGTATCATTTTTTCAGTCCCCCTGCAAACACTAGGAGCAACTTATGTAATAACGGGAAGAATTTTAAATGCAATTATTCCAAAACCGTACACTGCTTTCGATAACATCACATTTTTTCATTTAAGAAGAGCATTAAACACTAAACAGAAAGGTTGAATGCTGAAATTGTTCTTTAACACACAACACAAGTAGGTATATATCAAAGGTTCCTACGAACCCTGTTCATCAAATTTTATTTTTAAAATGTTCAGCGGAAGTTAGGATGAACACAGTGCTGAAAAATTGGGTTTAAAGGCCGATTATGCGAAAAAAATGGTTTGACTTTCACTTAATGTAACATTATCTACAGTTTTCCAAAACGATGTTCACGGGTGTATTTCTCTCTAGGTACCTACAGAACTATCCCGTATACCTTGCCGCCGCGCTTCAGGTTTCAAAAAAAACATTTATTAAGCGGCAGAGCAGAGCGAAGGAAGTTTTACAGGGCGTAGTCGATTGTTGTCTGTCTGTCAGTAGGTATGTTCGTCCGTGAACAAGATAACTGCTAAACGCTTGGGCCGATTCGGTTCAAACTTTGCATAATAATCTTTATTCTTCTTCTATATTTGAGCGATATACCACATGTAACAAGCCTATTGAAAATGGGTCCAATCCAATGATCCCGTAGGGCATCTTCAAAATCTTCCAAAATTCTCACAAATTCACTACTTAAGTTGCTTAAGTTCCTCCATACTCCCCACACTTTTAAATGCCTAAGTTCCTCTTCAGTTTTGATCATGCCTCTCTCACCTTTGTTACTTACATGTTTATAAAGTTTCTCGCTTTTCCCGTTTCCCTTCCTCAAGTGTCCTTCAATTCTCTAAAGCCTCCCTAAAGTTCCTTTTAATTTCCTCTTAATTATCAAGCGTACCTAAAATTCACTGTTCATCTGTAAATTATCCTCGCGTTTCCCTTCATGCATTTTTCAATTCTCCATTAGTTTTTCCCCGTAAGTTAAATTATTCTCAAGTTCTCTTGAAATCCACCTCATCTTCTGTCAATTTCTTCATTAAGCGCTCTCGAGTTCCTCAAGTCCTTAGGTTGGTCTCCGTAAATTCGGAAACCATTTGCGACTATGAAAATTTATCCTATCAATGGACGGAACTTTTAGCTAATACTCCGTATTGGATAATGGATAAGCAACTTATACTAAAAAAATTGAATATTATTGTACCGAATCGCAGAAAACGGACGAATTCGTCGTTCCATGAATCAGCCCCATATGTCCGAATCCTAGTTCGAATCCATCATCTATTGTCACGTTGATGCGTCAAAATTCTTATTAATTGGATTATTTAAGCGTTAAAATGTATTTAAATACATTATTGTATAGCAGATGTTAAATTGATATTTTAATAAGTTTAAATGACTAGGCTACATCTCTCGTTAACAGTAAGAGAGGTTAAAGTGATTTCTTTAACAAGGGTAGGATAAAGAGAAACAAATTATTGCGTATTCTAATCTTCCATTCTTATTCAAAATGGGACGCGGAGCACGAAATAAAATGAGGTTAAGAACAGAAAACAATATTGTTTGTATGGAAACGACGGGAGACCTAAGTTTGCTAGTAGTATAGTAAGCCCGATCCGAGACTACTTTGGCTTCTGCGCCAACTTCAAAGGTCATGCACTAAGTGCAGGTCATTGAAAGTGTTCGTGGTTGTTGTCTAAACTAAATTAGATCGTAGTTGTTCAAAACCCACTGAAGGTTAAACGGTAGGGTTCTTCCCTGAACTAATGTCACTGAAGGTGAAACGTAGAAGTGAGCTCTGTGTACGGCCTTCCAGGTCGATTGCATTACTCGAGGCTTACACTGTTCCAGGTAGATTTCTTAAAAATCAATCGCATGGTCGATTCTGTGGCGCGGTCCCTCTTTCCTTACAAGACTATTTGTTAAAGATGTAGATAGCAGAGGAATGACGAGCTATCGACATTGTGATCACAGTGATTTCCCTTAAGCAGTATTTACAGCACCGAGGAGTGTTGAGTTAGGTGAAGCTAATGGGACAGTTACTTAAGCTATAAAATATGTGACGAGTGTATTATCTGGAAATTAAGGGATACCAAGTGGGAGCACATCCTCTAGCAGTAGTAAAGCAATTTCTTCCACCCGCAGATTTTTGTATTAGAGAATTGGGAATGGAAACGGTAACGTGTTACAGCAAAGAAGTATCAGCTAAAAGCTAACGGGGTAACATGTAACAGCAAACAGGTGAAGAGCTGCTTTTATGAGCTGTTTATGGTAACAGCTAACGAGTAAAAGCTAACATATGCAACAACTAACTGGTAACAGCTAGTAGGTATCACCTAACAGCTAACGGGGTAACAGCTAACAGAACAGGTATAAGCTAATAACTAACAGGCGAAGAGCTGGTTTTTATAAGCTGTTTACGGCCACAGCTAACAGGTATCAGCCGACAGCTAACACGTGAAGAGCTGTTTTTATGAGCTGTTTATAGTAACAGGTAACGAGTAACATCTAACGAGTAAAAGCTAATATGCAACAACTAACGGGTAATAGCTTATAGCTAACGGGGTAACAGCCAACAGGTATTAGCTAATAGCTAACAGGTGAAGAGCTGGTTTTTATAAGCTGTTTATCTAAAAGCTGTTTATTAGGAAGAATTAAGCTTTTTCTTATTTTGTGGAAATGTTTCCAAAATTCCTACTCCAAATGTCATACACCAAAACAGAGGTGTGGAAAAGAATTCTGATCTTGACGAAATTTGCCTGATATCTGGGAATAAAAATATCGAATCCAAATATAATTTTTTTTCAAAAGTGTCGCACAGTTTTTGCATCCGACTTTTCAAAGAAAAAGAAGTCACATGTATTTTATCGTCGGAATCTTCAACGTGTATTCGAAAATGCGAAAGGAAAAAAGATTTTGAGGAAGGAAGCGTGAAAAAGGGAAGCTTCAAGAAACTATAAAGCAAGAGTGAAGAAGGCGTACAGAAAGTGTTAAAAATCGCGTAGGCGATTTGAAAGAGGCATGAAAAGAAACAAAAGTGAAGGTAAACACAAGGAGGAAGAAGGCTTAAAAATGTGGTGAGTACGGAGGAGGCGAGAATGTGACATCTAGAATAGCAGCAACATAAAACAAGAAAGGAAGAAGGCATAGAGCAGGCGTGAAGGGAGGAAGTCTGAAAAAAACGGGAATGGAGGTCTGAAGTAGGTGTGAATATACATAGTAAGTAGAAAGGAAACTCAAAAAGGGAGGTGTGAATAATGTGTAACAAGAGAATTGAGACAGAACGAAAAAGGTAGAATGTATTAGGCAAAATTGAAGGAAGGAGGTGCGAAGCAAGTGTGCGGTCTCAATTACAGGCTCAGACGTATATTTTAGTTCAGTCGTTATCCACTTTATATCTTGAAAGTATTCGAAAGCTAATGGAATTTATACAGGTTGTTTGGGGTACACCAGGAGGTTTATCCTAGGTTTTCGACATCGATGACCTAGAGGGGAGCCAAAAACGTTCGGACTGTGGGGGAGGGGGGTCGTAGGTGTTCTGAGAAGAGTGATTAAGAAATATACAGTCAAAACTTTTGTTTTTCGGCAATTTTTTTACTTTTCGAGAAACTTCGAGTAACCTTGATCAACTGGTGTTTCGGTTAATATTGGGTCTAAAAATTCAAAATTAATTGCGCTACAACTCTGTAGTGCACTATGATACAAAAAGCATTCTTAGTTTATGAGATATAAGCGAAAAACTGAAAAAAGTCAAGAAACTTGTGGGGTTTCTGGTCCCCCTCCAAGTTAGCACACGGTCCTCGAGGTCGAAAACTTAAGATACACATCCTGGTATATCTCCAAAGAACCTGTAAAAATTCCATTAAATTTTGAACAGCTACTCACATATTTTTAGCGCATTTTTAAGAATTAAAAAAATGTGCTATTGTTTGCGTTTTGTCCGTCCGCCCGTCCTTCGGGACCCACTTCTGCCGTTTCGAACTACTTCTAGGATAATGGTGCCTTTTGCAGTAGATAGCCTATACCTTGAAGGTAGGTGTGCCAGACGGCCATCAAACTTCACTGTCTAAAAGCCCCCCCCCCCCCACGAATTATTTCCTGAGACCAACTACTTCCACTTCTTATTAAAGTACGGGGTGGAGGGAGAGGGGGGGTGAGTGGAACTAGTTTTATCCTTCATGGTACTCTAATGAAAGATCTCAACGAAAGGAATTAATTTCTACCAACCATAGCCCTTCTCCTCGACCTCTTATCGTGATCGGGTATATTCCCTTATACCTCAAGAACGGATTGTCGGTTGTCGGAAGAGGGTACTCAGAAAGAGCTATTGAGACGTCTGCAAGAAATATATCCATTGGTGATGTCAAAACAAAAGCTATTTCGGTTTAAAAAAATGCGCTTTATCTGCACAAGAGTTGTGCACAATTTATACTCGTTTATATTATAGTTAATCTATACTCCATGTATATATGGCTGGCAGATCCGATTATCAATTCAAAAATAAAGCACTAAATTCAAAATGGAGCACTTATTTAGTACGCACCAATTACTCTTTGCCTTGCTTTTTCCTAATTTATTTCTACTTTGTCCTGCTAACCGCATAATTACTATATCACAGTATCAAAGGCATAGTGTATTTATGCCTTTTTGTGCCTTACACCATTTCTAACAATAATGTTTCCTGAGATTCCGGTGCAAAATACTGTAATATAGAAACCGTCATGGCGACTACAGAAGCCACGACACGACGCGGCCTATAAATCAGCAGAATACGCTGTCAATCTTTCTATAAAAGTAAAAACGACAATAAAACCAGACTGAAACGTAGGCGAATCGATTTCGAAGTAAAAATCTAAGTGTTGAGGCGGTTACCTAAAGGAATTATGTAATTTAATGTTTGGTATTAATTTTGTCACTGAAATTGGTGGTGCGAATTTAATATTTGGAATAGTGAAGCTAATTAGTACAATATCGCCCTACATTAGATATATTAAAATAGTGGCGCATACATTCTGAGGTGTATTTAGTTACGTGGGTTCTTTTAAATTCCACAGCGGCCGCATCTGCTAAACCTCATTTTTCAATTTTCAGACCTCATCCTCAATACAAACAAGCAGCAAAACATCAAAACACTGCGCGTCAAACTGCCAAAAGTTTTCCTGACAAATAAGATAGGCTATAGCCGGGCATTGTCCATTCCGTCCGTTCCCATACCCATTTATTCCCCTTCAACTTGGTATTCAAAAAGCGAAACGCTTCGTCGTGTTTGAGCTGTCATCTCTCGAAATTTAATTTTTCCGCGGAGCAATCAGAAGATTTTAATAATACAACGACATGTTTTTAAGTGAACTCATCATCGCAGCTGTGAATTAACGAGTGAAATATCAATTATCAAATATCTAGTCCAGTAATGGGGAGGAGCAACAGCTGGGAACGAGCAACTGACTGAAAATTCATTTGAAATGTAGCTTTCAAATCTTCTGCCGCGTCTTTTATTGTCAGCCGTTCTAATTATCTCCGCAAGATTGGGTTAATAAACTTTGGGAATGTACACGCTTATTACCGCGAAATTTTGAGTGGTTAAAAAATGTTTCTCGTATCCTTCAGAGGATCAAAGTGAAGGAAATGCGATTTTTAAGACGGAACCCTTAGTCGAATATGAAAGCGCGAAGTGTAAACCCAACGTCTTGAACAAATGCTATTTCCTGTAGCTGTGGGGCGCAAATACAAGTAGATTTTCCTAAATTTGATCAAATTACATTCGGCTGAGGTTGAGTTATTACGCTCTGGTTTTTATCGGCGACGAGTGTTCCCTAATTTCGTATTGTTTTCGCGTCAAGCACAGAATTAGCGTCAAAAGATTGATCAATAAATGATATAATTTACTTCTAAGCACAAAATTTGCGCTATTGTGGCGGAGTGCCGAGAGGTTTTGAACCCTTGGGAAGGCCGGTGTCGTGTCCGAAGTCCCCCGGGAGGCCCTGTCGGTTATGGTGACGTGGGCGAGACCGGTGACCTATGCTGACCGCCTTCACGCTCCTGTCGACTTCACTCGAAGAAGCTTTAAGATACAATTTTCGATCTTGTTCCTAAATATTTACTTTCACCAAATGCCATGTCCTTCATATAACATTTAAGACAATTTTCCCAAACTTTTTTGCTAAACTCTCGAGTTGTCGTCAGGGGAGAGGGCCAATAATTTTTAATTTCAACGGCGATAAATTTTTTATGTTTAACGCTTTTCGATGTTCTTAAATTAAATATTTCGGAATAACGTATACGCGAGTATGTAGCTTGCGGTAAAATTATTACCCTTTTTCAATATAGCCAGCACGGTGGCGATTTCTATGGAAAAATAAATAAAAAGCTCGTATTGTCCAGAGGATGCCCGCAATTTTTAATAATAGTCGATCCTGGTGACTGTAAGTATCGATTGGGCACAAAGCCGGGATATTTGTACGATTTATTCGTAGAATACGGCCAGTGTCCCTAGGCCATATATCGCGGCTGCAGCAATACAATGCGGGGTTTACAACTCTACCCTATAGATATATAAAACATGTAGAAAGAGTATTGAATTATTAGGCGTATAACGCGTATCTCAAAAAATCGATTGATACCAAATGTCTGCCTAACTAGCATCAAAATCTTATTTCTTCTCTTACTTATTTCGACAAGTCGAATTAAAGAAAAGGAAAGCTTCCGCGTGACTCTTCGTCCCATAAAAAAAATTTCTATCAATTTATTTATTTCTGTCGTGTTTCCTATAAGTCGTACAACGGCGCCACGGTGTACTGAACATTGCAATAACAAGGCACACAAATCATACTCCCCGGTGGGTCCGACAAGGCGGCTCGGTTTCGACAAGGTCTTACCGGTTCAGTAATTAATTTGTTTTTGATGGAGCTCTTACATTGTGTATCGGCTGCGCGGTGGTCGATCCAGGGATAAATGACTTGGCTGTTCTTGGGCAGGGAGTCCCGCGGGATTTGCCGGTGGCACTGTAGGATCAACTCGTACGGATCTTCTTGTATTTATCTTGTCATATAACTAAATTACTTCATTAATATATGCCCCCTCCTATGACCAAATTCACCTTAACTTAATTTACCTGCCAAATTTATTGATTAATAGCTGTCAAATATTATTTATGGCCGGAAAACTGAGTCTGCTATTCGAAAAGCTCGATTGTTATAAAGTTGCGAGCTTCGCTACCAACTCTTATTCAAGGATGTTGACTTAACTAAGGCCCTGTAATTCTGTAAACGCATAGTCGCCGAATCTCTTATTCATTTTTTAGACTGATGGCTTAATTAAAAGCACTACGCGGCTTTAAAAGTTCATCATACCCTCTGATCTGCGTCACAACGTCCACCTGCGAGAATCCAATGATATGGATACAGGGGAGCACAATTTTGATTTTAGTAGAGATCTGATTATGGGCGAATTTAGTGGGCAAGTTCGAGTGCGCGATGAACTGATCGTTGACCAAGATGTCAGATATCACTCTGAATATGGAGAAATAAGCTACATTCGGCAAAAACAACGTGAACAGATATAAGTATATTAAAACTCACGGAGAAACTAGGTGACATATAAATCGTGCTGCGCAAAATACCAGCCTTGAAATGCCCAAAAACAGAAGCCAAATCCTTTTGGAAGGGTCGTTTGTAAACACAGAGATGAGAATCAGAGTTACCTATCCACGTTACATTTATAACACTATTTTCTCTCCAGCCGAAACTGTTGTATCAAATAATGTAGAAACGCATACATATAGGGTGGCAATTTGAAAACTTACCACCCCCCATGTCTTAGTAGATAAACGAGATATTTAAAAAAATCAAAATCCGTTTCGGTAATTCGGAGGGGGAATCATAATGACATAGTTGGCGACGCACCCCCTCCAACCCCCTGCGCCCCAGCCACCCCAACTTTTAAATCTTAAATAGTGACCCCCCATGTGCGATATGTCGTTGGAAAGCTCTGAAAAAATGCTTTCCAACCATACCAAATAACATTACATTTAGGTTATAGTAATTATCGTGCAAATGTGGTTGCTTGATCTTTTATTTATCGCTATCTAGAAGATAGTAGTACAGAAAGCGGATAAAGGTATAAAAAGACACATTCCTTCACCCATAGCAGACATGAAAAATACACAAAATAAATATTAATAGCCTTTTTTCTTTTTAATTTAACCCATAAGCCAATAATGAAAACCATTTTGAACATTTATTGAAATAAAAGCCAACTTTAGAAAATGTATCATATTAGTTTATTTTTTGATTTGCAGGATAATTACTAACCTAAATGTAATGCTATGGTATGGTTGGAAAGCATTTTTTCAGAGCTTTCTAACGACGTATCACACGTGGGGGGGTCACTATTTAAGGTTTAATAGTTGGGGTGGCTGGAGCGCAGGGGGGTTGGAGGGGGTGCGTCGCCAACTATGTCATTGTGATTCCCCCTCCGAATTACCGAAATTACGGAAACGGAAAGACATAAGGGGTGGTAAGTTTTCAAATTGCCACCCTGTATATACTGCCCGCCATAAGTGTCTGAACTGAAATGAAATTTTCAGGAAAATTATATTTAGTTCGAAATAAGAAACAAGGAAAACATGGTACAATTACAACAAATTCGAACAACACTAATATTTCCATCGATTCTTCCCCCTTCAGCTACTCGATTGGGCATACTGAAAATGCGTGAATCCATCCTAGCTTGTGATACACTGTTCCAAGATTCTATTAGACGCCTGTAAAACTGTTTACAAGTATTTACAGGTGGTTGCAGGTAAAGCATTTAGCTTCCGACCCATCATAACCCACACGTGTTAGATCTAGCGAAGGGGAAGGCCATGGAAGCATTATTAAAATTAGTATTACTTTAATTTGAATAATGTTCAAATTTTTATCGTTTCTTATTTCGAAATAAATACAACTGTCCTGAAACTTTAAGCAAAATTGATCAAAGTACACTGGGTGTTCAATCATGGCAGGCAGTATACAGGGTGTTAACGGTCTTCTCTGTATCCTTTTAAGGGGCGGCAGTACAGCTCATAAGTAGTCGACAAACCCCAAAACGAGATATTATTTGTTTTATTTTTTACATTAAACGATTAATCTGTGTACAAATTATATTAATTATTGATAACAACCTATACCTGTCAAATAAACAAACTTAAAAACAATTGGACAATGCTGATTAAGTAGTAGATTGCTAGATTTGTACACAGATTATATCTCACTTATTAAATATCTTTTACTAAGATGTTTTGGAGTTTGTCGACTCCTTTTGAGCTGTACTGCCGCCCCTTAAAGGATAAACTTTTGGACACTTTCCAATTTATATCCTAGGAGAAACAGTTGAAATAACAAATTGGCTTACTAACGTCAAAATGACTATATTCGATGGCGATACGAAATAGTGATAGTAAATAAACGTGTAAACAAATACAACAAACGAGCTCCTGGGTATCCATTATAGCATGTGCAAAACCAAATTTTTAAACTGGCGTTAGATTTGGTTCTATTCCAAGTGCATATGTATTAAACTTCAATTAAATACTTTCATAAATAAGAAAGTTGACACTGCACATGCGCAAAACTAAATTTTGAACCTGGTGTTAGATTTACTTTTACCCCTAGTGCCTAAGTATCGAAGTTCGGGTGTTCGAACCTGGGTTATCTGTGGCAGAGATGGGAATTTCCTTAGATCAGTTTTGAGCATTCTGACGGCTACTCCGAATTAGGTTTTCCGACAGTTTTTCTAATTGGTAAGGTAAATAACGGAGTAGTATAGAACAACTTAAGACCTTCTGCAGGGGAATCTTTAAAAAGCATTATGCGGGTCACTCTGTAATTGGGCGTAACCCTGTTGAGGGCCCAGAACAAGAGAGGAACAATAAATAAATAAATAAAAACCAAATTTTGAAACTGGCGTTGGATTTGCTTTTATTCCAAGTGGCCATGTATCAAAATTAATTTAAATACGAGTACCTTCATAAAAAAAAGTTTCCAATTCGGTTCATAAATAATCGAGATAGGTAAAGAGCACTCTGAATGTTGAATTGATTTTCCCGTGACGTAACGAATGAGTGACCTAGTTTGTGGTGCACGGTCATGCCTGTGATGAAGGAGAACCCCGGTGAAGTAAGTAATTAGCGACCTTGTTTGTGGTCGTTTTTTGGTAAAATCTACACAAGCATACCATGAAAAAAAAGATTTTAATTTAATTAGAGTCAGATGATGATTCCTGTACAATTTCTTCAGACTTCAGGAATTCAGGTATTTGAAGTGCGTTTCAGAACTTTCGAGTTAAAGACAGAAAGATTTCAATTAATCTTCTTTATCGAGCTATAAATTGTATAAAGTGTAAGTGGGATTGAATAAAATTAAAAATCGAAATGTTTTACAAGTGCATTATCCAAGGTCTTCATTCCTAGTTAATTAAAAATATTTGTGTCCATCAAGCATTTTACTTGTCCATTGGACGCGTGAAAAGCTTTGAAAGAGAAAGAAATTACCTATCATATATTGTGTGAGGTATATGATAAAGAAAGAATTCCTGAAGCCTGAAAGGAAAGTGCCTATTTAGAAGGAAAAAGGACATAGGACTGTAAACCAGGGATCTGAGCCCATACCTACCAAACCTGGTGATGAGGATCATAGAACTGTCGTTTTGGACATGTTTGATCATCATAACGACATTGGTTTTGGTGACTATTGAGAAGAGGGATATTAAAATTAGTCGGAAAAAGACTGAATATTTGTGGTTTGGAGAAGGAGATAAAGAGATGAAATTACGAGGAGCAAGGTTCCAAAACTTCAAGTATTCGTATGTCATAGCCGACGAAAGTCTCCATATGGAGCTCAATCAAAGGTTTCATGTGATATGGAGGAAGACCACTGGAATTCAGTGCAACATGGTTCATAAGGAAAGTTTAAAGTGAGTAATTGGAATGTAGCTCAGAAGTATGGAAATTGCGAGAAGGGGCGGGGTAAGAAGCTAGAAATTAGGAGGGCAAGGAGAGGTTGTGGAGTGGAGTCACGTATTGGGAAAGATGACGGATCTGCAGATAAGTGGCAAAGTGGAAGATGGATAGACTTTCTAGGGGACGATTCGATGGAGACCCGAAGACACAAGGGACCAGATTGGGTAGAGGAACAGGGTAGTTTTATAGACGGCCCGCAGACGGAAAGTAATTTTTTCACTATCAGAAATGGGGAGAGTGTCGCGACGGAAGGTCCAAGTTAAAAACAAAAGTTCGACTGCCGAGGTATTATTTTCTAATAGTGGGCTTCGCTGAGGTTAAAGTTAAAGAAACGGGAACACGCGGTCGGCACAAAGCGGTCGTAGCATGAAACTTCAACGCTACCTCCCCGATATAGGGCTCGAGGGAAACCAACAAGCGTGGGTACCAAGTCATAGAATGGGCCAGTGCGCTAGAACTTTCTGTAGTCAATACGAGACGCACTCTCACATTCGTGCGCAGAAAAAAGGAATCCTTCCTAGACGTGATCTTCGCATTGGAGAGGCTTAAATAACGGGTCGTCACGGGGAGTCACTAAGCAACCACCGATAAACATAGGGCTACAGAATAATAGGGTAGGAGGGGGTCATGAAAC
Organism: Photinus pyralis; assembly: GCF_008802855.1. Lineage (NCBI taxonomy): Eukaryota > Metazoa > Arthropoda > Insecta > Coleoptera > Lampyridae > Photinus > Photinus pyralis. The sequence continues at coordinate 4,572,202 of NW_022170738.1, forward strand.
TAGATCCAGAACTCAAGCATAGACATAGTGAAAGTAAAAGGCAACACTGTGAGGAACGGTTGGACCAAGGAATCATTCCAGGAAATAATAACTAGTCTACTTACAGATAACGAGCAACTATCTATGCTACAGGGAATACAGTGCGAGATGAAGAAAGCAGCCGGGGATGTACCTACCCATAAGGCCCCCGGCCTCCACCTGATACCTAAAACCAAGGGCAGCTTTCGACCTATCTGCCTCTTGGATGTTATGGGTAAAATCCAAACGAAAATAATTAAGTATGGGTTGCAAGGAACGGTGGACCAAAAACTATCGCCCATGCAGACCCGAACGATTAAAACGGAAATAAACTAACAACAGTTTTCTTATCGTTACAAATTTCACAGTAATATTTTACCCTCTGAACTTCATTTAATACACAACTTTAAAAAGGGCTTATTTATAGTTCTTTACAAAGAAATTGGTAAAATTGATAAACAATGTATGTAAGACAGAAAATATTACCGACTTTCTGTACTAACACAAAACTTTACGCAAAACAGATAAATTTAAGGGAAAACCTCAAGAAATCGGTCCTTTACAACATTATTTCGACTTTCTCCTTCCTCGCAAACGGAGGTAGACCAACGCTGATGTCAGATTGACCGTAGCTCGGATCCAGAGCACCACAAAGGTTTTATTCTTCTGTGGGTTCCAAAGAAACGGCACCATGACTTCACCATAGTTACAGAATAGCATACACCCGTTTCGTACCTATTTTGGACGCTTATGATGTATCGTGGTGCCATGAACTTAAGAAATGCTAATGATTGTGTCTTAACTAAAATCTTTAACTAAATAATACCCGTACCGTAGACGTTTGAATTAAAAACGTTTGCGATAATTAAAAGGAGGTTGCACTTGCACTAGAAATCGATAAAGCGCACCCCAGAATAGTTCGCAGATAATTAATAATTGATTTTGTATCACAGACTTTTCGCGTAGACGCTAATACAAATGAATCAATGCAAGAAGCGTTCCATTTTCTAATTAGTTCTCCCTTTTTTGAGCGTCCCTCTTAGTAACGGCTCGCCTTAAGGAAGCCATACTCTTTTTAACTGAATAAGAAAAAAAACGCACATGCTGTCCTCTGTAATGCGTCCATAATTTATCCAAATGTTGCGGCTTTTGAGTGATACTAAATGTAGGTAAAACGTGATAATGTTACGACAAGAACAGAGGCTAATGTAGCACCACTCTAAACAACCAATAAAGCGGCTTGCTCAGCTTACGCAGTGTTAAAATGCAGTAAAAACCTGAGCCCTCGGCGTTTAGGCATCTACTTTATGTATCGTGCTCTTCATCTTGCTCTTTAGCATCGATAGCCGAGTTTTTGTAGCCTCCACCAACCGTGTATGATACACTATCTTTATGATTATAATGCACTCGGCTAAAATAATTCAGTCGTTGGCTTTTGTTATTCCCATTCCATTTTGTTGAGAAGCGACCTCGGTTTTAGTTGAAATTTCTTTATGTATTAAACCGGTGGTGCTCTTATATACGGAGACTAGTTGAAGGTACGACGACTTTATGAGGATGAAGGGTACCTGAGGCGTCCCCAGAGTGTCCGGCACGTCCGTTCATTGCAGCATCTCTCCACACTAACGAGCTGCCTTTGTAACGCCTAATGGCGATTTGAGAACCCTTGGCCTATGCTCTATAAGAGCTCCGAGAACTCGTCCATCTGCATACGTTTACATATCGAATTCAACAAAACAGTCCGGCTTATAGCCAAGAAAAGTACGGATAACTACAGCAGATATGAGAATAGGAAGTTCAAATTTACATACCGAACAACTGGCGTCAGGTCGACCGACATAAAAAGAAGCGTCCAGTGCAAAAGAAGCGTACATCCGGCCTCGGTCACAACTGTCACCGCCTAAAGAAGCGACATACATATGCAAACGCGATCCGACGTGCTGAGATTTCTACGCTCTGCGGAGGCGCACTATTTGTCTTCCTTCACTGGCTTATCAACATATTTGCTTCCCTTATGGAAATGTGACGGGGATGGTCAGATATTCTATAACTTATAAGTATTGGAATCGCGACATGCCCCCTATTAGAGGGTCCGTCTGAATTATTTACAAGGCACTTCCGTCGATATCCCTATGTAAATGTGCGCAAATAGGTGGTTGGAGCTTTTTTTATCGTCCTATTGCACATTCTAAAGTGGACGAACGGATATAAAACTCGCAATAAGAATCGGTCAGCGATATTTTAGTGAAAACCCTTCCCGGCGACAACAAAATACATCAGTGATTTTCGAATACGCGGTCATAACTTTGACGAAGTAATCCTCAGCTACTTAAGCCGTCCAGATTAAAGGGCTTCTCGTAGAGTCAGACGCAAAATAATGTTGCTGGGTGCGAGAGATATCCCGATACTAACTCAAGCTGACATCCAAATTCGTAGACATGTGTTCGCCGTCAGTACAAAATCATAATGGTAGTTTATAAGATACATCGCCGGCCAGGACCTCTCTACCTAACGTTTTCCTGTAACACGCTCCATTCCCGTCGGTGCGAGAGAGCAACAACGATAGGGACAATTTTAGGTGTGTAGATGATTAGTCGGTTTTCAAGACAATATCTGTGATGATGGAATGGACGAGGTCGTAACACGCTCTTCATCCTTGCTCAATTTCTCAACCCTTTTGGCGATGTCACCTAAATCAGACTCTAGCTGGAGATTTGTCTAATGCCTCATATTCATTATTGAAATGTACTACAAATAGGCGAATTTATGGGCGTAGTTACAGGATATATAAATGTCGCTTTTAAGAATTTATTACTTTTAACTCCTCGACCCACTTTTTATTTTCCATTCAATTGATTACCACTACATTATAACTAACATTTCTTCATTATCAAGAAAATAAAAAAATCAATACATCACCCAACTGAAAATTTTCCTCCCTGGATTCTGGAAGTCTTTCTACTTACTTAACTCTGGAGGCTCACATACTTATCTCTTGGTTACTTAGGATACAATTTAAATTTTTACCGCAGGAAACGTAAGAAACAAAATATAAATCGGAGTGGAAAAGTCTTCGCATTCGCTGCATAATAATGTAAAACTTTTTTTGTTCATGAAACATTTGGGGAATGTCTTCTTGTGTTCTATTCCCTCTATCACTCGCTATAGTGTCTGCTCTGGACCCCTTATTTGCCTAAATTTTTCTTTTGGTATCCAGAGTTATCGCAGGTGTTTAAATAAAAACTTATATTTCTTTGGACATGAATACAATAAAAAATTCTTAAACAAAATTGTCTGATAAAGAGGAAATTTTGTGTGAACGAAGAAAGAAGTTTTGGGTATAATTTTCACGAAATTTTGAAAAAAATTGAAGGAAAATCTGAAGAAATGGAAACAAATAAGCAACTTTATAAAAAATGCGTATGTTTTGGGAGAATAAAAGGAAATTCTGAGGTATGAGCAAATACGACAAAATTCTGAAAAGAAAAACTGCAGCGATTTATATACGAATTGGAGTAGTTTACAGCCATTCATGAAACTTTGGACAAATTATAGGAAATAGTTGCAATTTTCAAACACTGGAAAACATTTTTGTCGTCCCTCGCATCAAAAGTTCAAAGAAAATAGTAGGACATGTGCAGAAATTATGACGATGGATGAAATTAGACGAAATTCAAATTGTGAATGGATGAGGAACTACGGAGAAATTACAAAGAACTAAAAAGACAATTTTAGAAACATAAAAGGTATTTCTTAAAAAAGTATTGTTTCCTCCATGAAAATAAAACAAGTTAAAAAGTAATCGTAAACGATTTACATAAAGCGCATTTCCACTTGCATTCATTTCCCATTGTTAAAATCGTAAAAATCCGGCCACAAATATGAAAGATAACGTTGCACATGGGCAATCCATTTTTGACGTGCTACTTCAATTTCAGTTTATGACAAGATTTTTATTTCAATGCTTTTCTAAATAAGAAACTAATGTTAGATTTTCCTTTGTTCCAAGCGCCCAAGTATCAAATTTCACTTAAATGCTTCCATAGATACAAAAGTTGGCACTGCGCATGCGCAAAATAAAATTTTGAAACTGGCGCTAGATTTTCCTTTATTCCAAGTGCCTATGTATCACATTTCATTTAAATTCTTCCATAAATAAAAAAAGTTGGCACTGCGCATGCGCAAAGCCAAATTTTGAAACTGGCGTTTGATTTTCCTTTATCCCAAGTGCCTATGTATCAAATTTCGTTTAAATTCTTCCATAAATAAAACAGTTGGCACTGCGCATGCGCAAAACCAAATTTTGAAATTGGCGTTTGATTTTCCTTTATCCCAAGTGCCTATGTATCAAATTTCGTTTAAATTCTTCCATAAATAAAAAAGTTGGCACTGCGCATGCGCAAAACCAAATTTTGAAATTGGCGTTTGATTTTCCTTTATTCAAGTGCCTATGTATCAAATTTCGTTTAAATTCTTCCATAAATAAAAAAGTTGGCACTGCGCATGCGCAAAACCAAATTTTGAAATTGGCGTTTGATTTTCCTTTATTCCAAGTGCCTATGTATCAAATTTCATTCAAATACTTTTATAAGTAAAAAAGTTTGCAATTCGGTTTATAAATGGTCGAGATGCGAAAAGGGCACTGTGAATTTTGAATCGATTCGATTCAACTTTTGGCATTGCGTATTATATGGCTAAAGCTATGCCCATATTGAATTTCATGCAATTCAGTTCATAACTAACGGAGATGTAAAAGCGATCGAACATTTCTAAACAAAGTTATCGTTCACACGGACAGATAGATGGACAGACAGACAAAGGAACAGACGGAGAGACCAACCGGCAGGCGACAGATAGCAATGCAAAATTATAAACGATCTCTAGGATCGTTAATAAACGGCAAAAGTGTAAAATTATGGAACATGTAAAAAACGGTTTTTTGTTTTTTTTACAATAACTTTTTTTGTAAGCGGTACAGAAAAAATTCCTTCCTTGGTACAAGACTCGACACCATAACGAACCAAATAGCGAAAAAAGTAGAACAATAGCTCTTAAGATAAAGAACTAGTAGCGTCGCAAAACGAGCGGACGGACGGACGGACGGACGGACGGACAAAGTCCCAACGTAATATTTCCCTTTAGAAACATCTCCTTGGAGAAAAACTTAGAGAGCACTCTGATGTCTGCGGACTTTCAGTCAATTAGACCTATAAGGTAAACCAAAGGCAATATAAGAAGGATATTAGGACTCGTCAGAGAGGCTTTGGAGCTCTATGGAATCCCCCTCCTCTGCATCCCGCATAAAATTCTAATGAAAAGTTCATATTACCCGGCTAGTCTCAGATGAGAGGATAGTTCCCAGAGCTCCCATGGATGAAACTACTTTCTTCTAACATGGAGATCGATCAAAATAACAAACCAGAGGGAGCGCCCCAGGATACCGGCCACAATAGCGCATTTTTTTTTTATTTTTGTGGAAATGCGCTAAAAAAACAAGTGAAAAATGAAGCAATAGAAAGTGACAGAAATTCTTGTTTCTCGCCATGCAAGAAACTTTGGAAAAGTTAAGAAAAATATCGTTGTAATTTTTAAATAATGAGGGAAATATTTGCCCGTCGTATCAGAAATGAGGAAATACTATTGAAATTAGTAGAAAATTGTGGAAATTAGATGAAATTCTGGAGAATAAAGAAAAAATGGGGTGGCTAAGGTAAAAGAAGAAATTATAGGGAAATAGCCAGTTAACTTTAGGGAAATACGAAAAAAGCGCTGCTATACTTCCTATAGATATTGGAATCATTAAAAAAACAATTGAAAACTTCTCTTGCGAGGAAATAGCTATGAAAATATCCAGGACATGGATTAAAAATTAATCAAAGTGAAAGAAATCCCGTAAAAAATGTTGAGGAGGACATTTTGAGTGGATGAGCAAAGAAAATCTCAGGAAATAAAGCAAAATTTTAAAGAAATTAAAAGAAATTCTGAATAAATGTAGTTATAAAGTCAAATAATAAAGAAATACCCATATTTTGGGAGGATAAAAGAAAATGTTGAGGTAGTATTTTGAGTACTAGGAAATTCTGAGGAAATAAAAAGGACATTTTTAAGGAAACACTGCAAATTATTTTGTATACGAATTGAGATAGTTTAGAAACATGCAAGAAACTTCAAAAAAGTTAAGTGGTTAATTTTTAAGAAAGTACTTTTATTTCGTATAAATATATTATGCGTTACTTATTGAGTTACTGGCAAAAGCACTCAGCAATTTTAATTTACAAACTTGTTATAATATGTAATATACAGGGTGGTGACTTGCGTAACGCATCATAGGGATTTCAATGTAAAATTCATAACATGCGATTATTGGCTCCCTAAATTATTTTAGAGCAAAAATGTATTAAAGGTTTTTTGTAAAAAAAAATTTTTTACGTCAATCAACCGTATTAGTTTTCAATTTTGTGCATAATAAAGACGGAAAATTGGAAAAATAAAACCCGCATCTTTTTCAATCATCTGCAATGCCATGGAATTTTCTAAAACAAAAAGATATCCAGTTATCAATTAGCAGCAGTTCGAAATGGATTTTATGATCGACCTTGGTTACTGTATTGCAGTTAATGGTGACTTATTCGAACATTTATTGTAAATTGTTATATTAGGAAACCGTTTTTAGTAATTTGATCTTTCTTTATGTTGATTTCGCTGTTCTAAATATAATACGTTTTAATAGAATTTGATTTGTTTTATAGCACACATTCCATGGCATGACGGATATTGGCGTAGTTTTTGTCATTGAGTTGTTTTTGTGTTATAAAATTCCATGGCATCACAGATTATTGAAAAAGATGGGGGTTTTATTTTTCCAATTTTTCGTCTTTATTATGCAAAAAATTGAAAACTAATACGGTTGAATGGCGTAAACATTTTTTTTCTACAAAAAACCTTAATACATTTTTGCTCTAAAATAATTTGGGGAGCCAATAATTGCATGTTATGAATTTTACATTGAAATTCCTATGATGCGTTACGCAAGTCACCACCCTGTATAGCGAAAAACATTCGAAAAAATCACAAAAATTGGGAGTTTTACAATTTTTTGTGGAATAATGTTCATATTTCCGCCGCTGTTTTGTCTTCATTATGTTTTATTTGAACCTTTTTTTCATAAGAACAACCGCTGCGGAGTTATTTTGAAAAGTCCCCTAAGGTCGAAAACATGATTTTTGTTTCAAGGCCCTGACCGCAACAATTAAAAAAATTACTACTACACTACCTTTTGTAGGGCAAACAATCGTATTTCGTATAGAAATTAAAACCCAAGTGAAGAAAAAGAACAAATTTTTGGAAAATTAAGAAAATTTGAAGATAATTTGAAGAAGTACAAGCAAGAGGGAAATAAGGAAGAAACTTTAGAAATGATAGAAAATAGGTAACACTCTTAAAATACGCGTTTTTTATGCGGGATGTTTAAATTTGCGAAATGTAGAATGCAATATTTCGGTCGAATGCTCTACATTTGAAACGCAAAATGAAACTTACAGCGAATTATTGACAATACTAGCTACAAATGGGAAAATTATGGTCTTCTGGACAATTCTGCCAAAGTAATTGAAAATAGCAGAAATGGAATGGACAACTGATAATCCGCAAACAATAGTATTACCTACGTGCAAGTACTGGTTGATAAAAGGTGAATATAATAAGATGAAATTGTATAATTAAGCGTTTGGTATGTAAACCTTTTAATAACGCCCTCCCCTTCCCTAGTGACAAAAATGAACTAGACAATAACGAATGAAAAATATTTTCGTCCCATTAAAAGTTGTCGGGATTGGACACAAACGATTTCTCTACAAACAAATTCAAACGTATACCAACAAACTTCCGAGTTAATTACGATAATTGAACCGGTCGATTGAAAGAAAAAGCAGCGAAGCTTGGTGCACTCTTTCAGTGTTAAATGTGATTGCATACAAAACTTCAGACTTAGAAACTCGTAATAAGGATTTGCTTCGTTGTGAATAACACATAAAATTAAGTCCCGAAGCGGAGACGAGTCTTTGTCCCCGGACAGGTACGTATCTATCAAAGTAAAAAAAGAAGTATAATAAAACAAAGAATAAAAGAGCGAGCCGAGCTTTGTAAGCCGGCGACGATCCAATGCGTGGATTTGTTGCCTATCGCTAAAGGAATTTTACACCTATTTAACTTTAAACGGTGCTAAGGAACGAATTGAAATTGAGTCGAATTTTTCGACCTTACGACAATGGAACCTATAGCGTGTCTTAGTTGATCACATTGCCAAAATTATTTCGAATCCATTTAACATGGCGACGCTCGCAGTCACGAAAAAAGTTTTACCAACTCAAATAATCGCGCAGACTTTTTTTTCTTATATATATAATCGATCGACGAAGGTATAGGTGGTACAGCGCTCGGCGTCTTTCCTCCCAATTTATTACAAACTTTTCGAAAAGCTTCTAATATGTTTCTCTCGTCGATATTTCTTTCATATTATTCTGGCCAATGCGTTTCGGTTTCAAAATAATACTTTGTGGACACTGCTACACTAACGTAATAAAGTAATACAGGTAAGTCTAAAGACAACTTTTAGATGATAGCAATACTATGATTATTAATTAGGGAGTGAGCAAAGTAAAATAAAGATAAGTTTATTTAATTTACTTACTTAAATTACTTCATGCCACTAGTGATAAACAATGTATTCATACATTTCGAGGCGTAGCGCTATGTTTAATACGCTAGTTTTAAAATTTTGCAAGTGCAAGTTGCAAATGATAAACATAATATTCCAAAATTCACACAAACAATGTCGTATTATGAACCTTCTGAATTTCTGATTATCCACTAAATTTTAACAAAATGAGCTTCGAAATCACAATAAACGGATCAAGTTTCAATTCCGACGAAAGGAATGTTTTTTTTTCACTAGACGAATGAAGAAGAGCTTTCGTCTGGGTTGGGATAGTTTAGCAAAGTTTATTGTAGCACAGAATCCCTTCCTTTTCAGGCTTCAGAGAAAGCTTGCCAATAGGTTTACAAAACGAACGAAATACAAGAGAAAAAACCTAAGACGGAGGATCTAGTGGTCCGACCACAAGGACCCTATGATTCTGATTTTCTTCCCTAGTCACCCATGGCGGAAGGTGATGCTATTGAACCTCCCCTACCTGTTTAAAAAATGATCAAAAGTTCATGGCTGTGTAAATCTGATAGCATTAGAATATTAGGATACCCTAGAACTTTCTGTTAAAGCACCTGGCAAAGTAGCGTAGTGATCCAAAGCAATCAGAATAAGTGATTAACTATTTAAATCTATTTGTAGACCACACAAGAAGAAATTTTAGTGATTTCAATTTCAATATAATGTGTAAATAATGCCATGTAGACGGTATTTTGGTCTCCAAAAATATTGACGGGACATCATGTATGTGATAATATTTCTATTTCGTAAAGTAAATCTGGGGTAGTTCTTACAAATAAGCACAGAATTGACTGATTTCATTTGAATTTGTATTTACGTAGTTGTTTTTCCATTTTAAAATTGTTCGCACGTATAATTTATTCAATTTAAATAAAACGCAATAAGTAAGAAACATCTGGTCAAATTGTGTAAGAACGTCTGATACCAGGCGAAAGTATATGATGATTTATTGGCAGAATGTTGCAAAAAGGTATTAGTAGTTAAATAATAAAAATTTATAAAAATGTAAGAAATTAAAGTGAATTTGATCTTGGAAATATCTGGATGATGATGATTCCCTTTCTGGGTGGCTATATCATACCTTGTTTTAGATATCCCATGACTTTTGGCTTTCCAGAGTTTTTTAAAAATAATTTTCTAGTATTTAATTAGGTTTTTGTATTGATTTCCCCAACCTCCAATTGTTTCGTATCCTATAGGAATCAGTTGGTAATTATCGGGTAGTTTTGAATATTCCTGTAATTTAGCTTTTTCTGCTTTGTTGGAAGTTCCTCAGGCATTTTTCGAAGTTTGAGGGAGATGAGATGGGCATAGGGCATTCACACATGTAATATCCCATACAAGCTTTCCGTGTGATCATGGGATCGTTGATTTCCATCATCTCTAAAGTTGCGGTAAGGTTCCAGCAGAAATGAAGGATCTTTTCATTACATCGTTGAATAATTAATTTCAAAGAAAATGCACTTTTGGTGCTGATAACAAGATAAGCGGGATGTGCGCATTAGTTCGGCGTAAATGGAGATGCGTTACTGTAAAGCTGGTGTTATCGAGTCTAATTATGATGGGCTGCGGTTTTGAATGTTTTTATTTTATTGTGGAAGTGGTGTTTCGTTAAATAGTGGAACAACTAAAAAAGAAGGCTTGCTGGTTCATGATGCGACGGTTGGAAAAAAGTGTACGTTTCTTTTCGCTATCATTATTCGGGCTGTCCGCCCGATTTGATTGGTTGAAGACGTAGTTTGTCTTGATTATAATAATTTTGAATAGAAGTAAGTTAACTAATGTGGTGTGAAGTTTAAAACGCTTTGTTCGTTTTATGGAAAAAGTGTGTGTCGAGTTTACAAAACCAAGCAGTTAGTGCACAGTTAGTCCTTTTGTTAAGGTTTGCTTTTTATTAAGAGTTAAAAGTTTATCCTGTCTGAACATCCACCCGAAAATCGCCCTATATTCTACGAGCTGATAAACATTTTGAGTTCCCTATCGTTTATTAAAATAGTTCAAATTTCTTATTTTATTCTGGATTTGAGTACCTTCAGGGCGAGCGATTGTTTAGATACCTTAGTTTAAGTACTACGGCAATACTGATACACCTTCAAATAAAATAAACCAGATTTCTACACCATTAGAGGGGTTACTATAGGACCAAGAAGGTTGTGGGGGAGGGGGTCACTTTCTGACATTACATCTGAGCGTTCGTTTGATACCTCTACGATCCAACCCACCCTACGATAACGACAGTCGGACAGAAAGACGGAAATTTTTTTTGAAGTGCGTTAAAAAGGATATCAAACCAACACTGTCCCTGAAGACGAACCTAGGAACACAAGAAGTTTAAAGTCGATGCTTGAATTCCTTGATAGACATTGTTAAACAGATTCGAGTATTGAAAACAGAATTTTAAACTTTTCCATGCATACCAGGAGCCACAGTTTTTGGCAAATAAGGCAGCATCTTTAAGTCCGTGGACGGTCATCTCGTTGCTTAGGAAATATAAATTTTTTTTATTGTTTCCTACTTTTAGCCATTTTCAAAAGCGCGCCGGGATATGTAGTCGCGAAATACACTACTGGCAGGAAGTCTGATAGTGGTAACATCTTCATATTCCATGGAAATACGATTAGCTGGAGCTGCAGGAATTAAACTCGTGGCAAAAGTGGCACAAGAAGGATTATGGCTCCAAGTTAAGTGAGTCGCACAGAGGTGGTAAAGTAACGATTAATGATGATAATCAAAGCTGTATAAAAATATCACTACATTCGAGATGAAAAAAAAAATAGAAATTATGTTTATTTTATAGCAGATGTTAAATTGACATTTTAATAGGTTTCAATGAGTAGACAAGTCGCTTCATAACCGTAAGGGTAGATAAAGTGAAACAGATTATTGTGCATTCTAATTACATCTGTCTTTGCTATTTCACAATTGTCAGAATCAATTTTTAAAAGGAAAGTAACCATCTCGTGAAAGTTAATTCACTCTGGCTACACCACTCGTAGCCACTCTTTCACTCAATGGTTAAAATATCCCTTTTTCGTCTTGTATAATAAATAACGACGACTTCAAACTTTGTTATACAACATTTAACTAATCTTATCATCACAACTCACTGTCCTTACTAAAACACCACCAAACAAACAACTCAAATATACGGCAAAACGCACGGCAAAAAGCTAGATTTCAAACGTCCATCAGCAAATCAGGTAAATTGCCTCGTTTATCGTCCGTCTATTCTATTTAACAATTCTTCCGTTTCCTCACTTCCGATCCTCCTTCCTTTACAAAATAATGCGCGTTTTTAAAAAATCCGAACTGCACCTGTGGTTTCTAACCGAGCGTACGTAGCGATAACAAAATTCTTATCTACGACCGGAGAAAAATACGAGATACACTTTTACAAATACTACGCGAATAATTTCAAGCTGTTTAAATCTAATCATAGAGCGTGTAATTTCTTTACCATTAATAAACGACATAAACAAAAAATTATTTAAACAAACTTGACAACTAATAATTCTGCTACCAGCATAATCGATTAATTCAATAAAATTAGTCATTCTTTTATTAATTAAGCTTCAATCTCAAGCTACACAAAGTGGCAAGGTAGGTAGGTATATAGAAGATCGTGTTTGATGGTGAAACGAAATGCTAATAAAACTGGCTGAAGAACTAACAAATTAGTATGCAAAATCGTAAGTTATTCGTGTTCCGAACTGTAAAACAATGTATGGGCGATTTTCCACAACTCAAGCAACTGACGAGACTAAAAACTACGTTTTACAGACACTGGCTTTCGAGTTAGGAAGTGTTCAGTATAAACCCCAAAATTTCAGTACAAAACAGCACAAAAAAATGTAGGAAAACAGCAAAGCAAGTGATGATGAAGGGGTGAAGTGAAAGCGTAAACAGTGCTTGTAATTAATTGCCAATGATAGTGTTCGAAAGTCAATACATCGCTTGGTTATCAACAGCTTGTGAATGTCACCATCGCTGTGTTGAACACCACCCAATTAGGAACATTCAATGCAGATGATTGAATGTTATGCTAATCGTCAAGTGCAATAAGGGCGTACGGTTTGGTCATTTTTAAAGTGGCGCATGTTGATTTTGAGGTGTTTTCATAGGAAACATGTAAATGAATCATTGACCGTGAAAAAAGGATTGTTAGGAGGTAGTTAACAATAATCGCTACATTAATATTCAGCAGACAATCCTAACCGTTTGAATATACATACGAACGGACTAAAACATCAGAGGATGAGTGAGATGCTGGCAGAGAGCGGAACGAGTAGAGGAGGTATCAGAACACAAATAACCGCAGGCCCTCGTTGTTTCACTCAATAATACGTTATCGCGCTCGTTCGACCTGAAGTAATGCAGTTGTGAGCATCTGTTGAGGTAGAGTAGCCGAGGGCCAGCTTTGAAAGCTCACATAATAATGCTAGTAAAAGTAGTAAAGGAATGGAAAGCGCCCACTATAAACTCAACAATCTAAATCCCAGTCGCTTAATACTTTGATGTGTTTACCATACACAGAGCTTTCAGCTTGATTATTATTATAAGCAGACGCGTATAAAAATACAGATAACACTTCCTCGTTCCTGATAATGACGCCAACCGAGACTGCTTTATTACCGCACGCCGTCTTATTAGCTTTTGTTCCGATTGGAGCAATCTAATTATTACAGTACTGACGCCACTAAAATTTTTATGACTAACGACACCTTAATTAAGCTCCTCAAAATAATTACCGTCATCACAGAATCAGCCCGGAAAAACGTCTGTTTACGCAGAGAACGCCTTTTTGTTGTTGGGATAAAACGTTAATTTGTCTTGTTTTCATACTAATACATTGTAGAGAACGTGCGAAGAGCCTTGTAGCGGAATGGAGACATTTTCGCCCTACGTTTGGGGTGCCTTCGTAGATTTATAGCATTGTAATGGGGCCAACTGCTTCACAAGTCGCCGGGCCATCACCATTTTGTCGCCTGAAACGGACTTCTTGTTGCCGCATCAAATAAATTGGGTTTATACGGAGAATCCGGAACGCCACCATTCCACCTCTTCTTTTATTTAAAGAAACATGTTAAAGGTAGTAAATGAAATGCTATTTTACGAGACTATTACCGGTGATTGTTATGATTTCGACTGTTTTATATCTCCCCGGTTATCTGAGGGGATCGTATATCGTGTTTTATAACTTTTATTTTATTACCTCTTGAGAGATCCCGTTAAAGCTTCGAAACGTTGAGTATTTTGTTTGATCATATGACGATATGGTATGTAAGTGAGGAAGTGGTGTTGGGGTAAAATTTACGTTGTAAAGGCCTTCCAAAACATTAGAGCTAATTACCTACCGAAAACAATTAAGTGTTGCTTCCGGCTTTGTTAATAAAATTTATGGAAAATTAAATACAAGTAATTATATCCCTGTCTTTATTTCATTTACTTACTCCATAAATAAGTACCTTCCACGGTTTCCTTCCTCCTCTGTACACAACTCAATATCTTTGGTAAGAGTGTTGTCAGAGTCGAAAGTTCAATAATTACATTTTATTGCTGCCCCAATTTGAAACAAGTAATATCTGTAATCTAAAATCGCATTTGGGGATTAATCCAACCCCTCCCTTAGAAAGCGGTTTCCAGTTAAAGCACCTGAAGACACGGACAGATGATGAGGTGGACCATGATTCACAATATTATACATCTTGAGATGGACTAAGGGAGAAAATTTTATCTTACACCCATTATTGCATCCTTTTGCAATACTTTCAGGACAATAGCAATTTATGCTATAAAAAAAAGGCTATGGGCAGATGGATGGACAGGTGGGTTTTTGTGATTTATACAAAATCCAAAACATTTTTTTGTAAAGTAGATATCTAATATATTGAGAATAACTGACTTAGGTATATTATTTAAACATAATAATAACGCTTTTCACGGTCAATTTTCATTTTGAATTGAATTCACATAAAGGATCATGTAAGAAAAATTCGGAAAATTCACAAAAGTTCAATAAAATTAAACAATAAGTTAGGAAAATTCAATGGGATGGATCTTTGTGGCACTTTTAAAATGTAGAAAAGCCATTTCTGCACCATTCCTCTGTTTAGGGAACATCTGCTGCTAAAGATTCACTGGCTGAGATCCTTCATATAGAGTGCAAGCAATGAACTACCCCAATAACAGCGGGGAGGTACTAATTTGCTAACGTTATTTCTGGTACATTTTGACCTAAACGCTGGCAAACTGTGGACAGATTATGATAATGGAATCCCTTTGAACAAAGACAACAATAATTTAAAAATTGCACTTTATTAATAAAGCGTATCTCAAAAATTGGGGAAAGAAACAGGACAGAATAATTCAAACAATTGGAGGAAATGAAATTAAAAATATAAGTTGCTTCCATTTGAGCTTCGGTTGTGCCGCAGTTTTCCAATTAATTTTCACACTTCCCTTTTACCCACAAAACCCTTCTGATGCACCATTACTTTGGATGTCTGTGAGTGAAATTAGCTTTCTTATTTCATTTAAGAGCTTGGAACTCTTGATTCATGTCAATCTGTCAGTGATGACAGGATCATAAACGTTGGAAATGTCACAAATGCGGCCGGTAAAGTAACGATGCGGCCGGTAAAGTGACAGATGCGACCAGTAAAGTGACAAGCGGCAGGAAACGTAGTCTGCTCTGCCTCTGTCATGGAAACTAAAATATCCTTACAGAAAGTAGACATGAAAATGAAGGTTTCAGGACGATTTTGGATAAAAATATTTATTTTACATCTAAACAGAGTGGACACACGAATTTGGAGAACATTTTGTATTGGGCGTTAGACTCAATAACTTCAACTGATGAATGTATTTTCTTTTTAAACTTATTCCAATTTCATGTGTACAGAATAATAGAAAAATGCAATAAAATTAGGTACGATACGTATCACTCTTAATGACGTCACCCCAAAAACAAAAATTGCGAATTTCAAAATGGCGATAAATTCCCTAATGGTTAGCACTTTCTTTTCAACCAATCCCGAACTAATTTTAGGTCACACATTTTCCTACAGAGGAATGATGCAAGGTTTCCACAGTCTGAAACCCCCATTGCAAAGTTACCAATGCAACCCAAGAAAGCCAATCAACTGATTTAAAACCAAACGAGACAATGTGACAATGGCAGCCAGTGATTAACACAAAGATTACCGAAAAACCACTACCTCTCGTCCATTTACTTACTTACGCGAAAAAATTAAACAATTTAAGTTCAAATCTAACGACACCAGTTACAATATGAAGGAAACAAAACTCAACGGAACCAAACCAAAGCAACGTTCCCAATGAAATAATAAGAGCAAGTTTAAAGAATTTAACACTGCCTTCTTCAATAATGTGAATATCAAAATAAAAAAAAGGGAATTTGCAAATCTGCAATATAAACTGTTGTGTGGATAGCTTACCAGTTTACTTCATGGACAAAGCAGATTATAAGGAAGGATACGGCACCTTGGGAAAGGTAGTTAAGTGGATTCAATGTCGGACAAAAAAACCAAAAAACCTTTTCATTTAAAAACACTTATTAATTGTGTACTAAACATGTCCAGTAGTTAAAAACACTTAAAACGACAATAAACGGTGGTGTAAAGGCTTAGTTATATTTAAAAAGGTTGAAGACCTTACTTGCATAAAATAAAATTGAACCTCTACGGCACTGTTACTAATAATTTTGAATTTACAGACGGCTAGCTCAGTAATAAAATTGTTTTTTTATACTCCTTACATTGCGGAAGTTTAGCCCTTTATCCAGATTGAACTATAATAAATACGCGTATGACTTTAGTCGATTAATAGCTATTTATGTAACAAATTGACTGTCTATATATTAATGAAACCAAAGACGACGGAATTCCAATTTTTTTAACCGTTCCTTGATCCTATTAGTTAGCTTCATAAAAATAAATACAAAAAATGGTCACATGTCCGTGCTAAATTTGATCCTTATCTAAGCCGTCATTTTTATATACATATTAAATGCTGATACCTTCTCCTGTTCAAAACATACACACACCCCTGAGTATTGAACACATTTTCAATCAAAAGGAGTGAAATTAAATGCAAAAATCCAATCAATTAACCAAAATATCCCAAACTCTATGTTTGGATTCGATTCTAATCAATAAATAATAATCTGTTTTATACAAATAATTTTCACAGGTCGATTCCTTTAGGAATATACTTACACTTACTTAAATTTCCCATGCCAATTCCTAAAAATAACAGACTACTACTTTATACAAATAAAAATATCAAAATAGGAATCAAATGCCAATGTTCCACTGTGTCAACATTAATTTTATTAACTAGGTCTTATTGCCAGAAAAATGCACCGATAAATTGTCTCTAAATTCCCTACGCCCCTAAAAATATAAGAGTCTATTGGCAAATAGTACCTATATTAGAAAGTGAAGGGTGAGTTCTGTTTAGTTCCTTCCAAATCGATGATATTTCAAAATTCTAAGGTTCAATACCATTTGTACCATGATTTCGTGGACTATTTATGTTAATTAAAAAAAAGAAACCGATGCATTGTACAGCGTAAAATTAAGATATATGTTACTTACTCTGTTTAGCGACACAATACATATTAGAATAGGGATAAAATTGCGATACAATTTAATATATGCGCCCGATCTTACGTATGGAGGAAAAGGGGTAGTATAAGAAAAATAAAGCGTTCCCTTTGTTAACCGTTTTGGTGCTTTTATAGTACCCACATACCGCACACTGAGAAAGTTAGCAATTTGTATCTACTTGTAAAATATTATTCTTGTTGTGTTTCTACTTTCAACTTAAGTAAGTCTAATGCGTATAATGTTGAATAATGCATGTAAATGAGTGGCAGACCCAAAATTTATACCACGAACATTGCGGGAAATAAAGTTTTTTATTAACAAAACAATACATTTTAAATTTCTCGTCGGGCAAAGGAAAATTTCAATTAGTCTCTTTTTGAAATCTGTCATCTAAAAAGGTAGTAAAGAAGTCGTCGGTACCGGCACAAAGTATCATTTCTTTATTGAGACTGTTTATTCGTGGTAGGTATATCTCGATGAAACTGAATTTAGTTGACTGTTCTCTCGGCGAAACTTCTCCAGTATCATAAATGTTAGTGTCTGAACAAACGCAAATGGGAAGAGAGTCCAATCTCTTTATCTAGTAACCGCTGCATTCACGCAATTACTATGCTGAATTAAGAACCGCTGCAGCCGTCTCCTACGTAGATATTAAATATATGAAAGCTAAATGGAATTATCCACCAGCCAAAAAGGCAAGATTCAACTGTAGATCCTTTTTCTATTGTGCGAGTATTGGACGATATCCCTCCTCGTCTGTCACACATCCTGGCCCGGAGCATTGTTAATCCCATTAGCAGAGCTGAGCCAGAGACCTTTGTTCATATTCATTGTTGAAGATTTCGCGGAAACAGCGACGACGGCCGCGAAGCCGTGACGTCACACGCCACTGAATTCATCTTGTTACCCCCCTGACGTCATTCAATCACAATGCAAGTTTTCTGTTGCTACGCATTAACCCTTCAGGGTAGGTCATACATTTAATGCCATTTATCCATTTAAACAAAAGGAGGAAAATTGATTCAAATTCGCCGTCGAGAGAATACTGTATTAAGCCATAAAGTTTCGGATTATTCGCATTTTATAGTGCAATACGGGTTCAATTTGCAAAGCGTCGTGCAGTTTTTGCTGTGATTAAATTTATATTTTCCACAAAATCCACATGGAGGTATTTTCTCCGGTTATCATAATTGAGTGCATTACCGAGATGCGAAATCTCCTAGAATCTTCCATTCCCTTATACTCCAATAATTACCCAAAAATATTTTCATGGCCTCGGGAAACCTATTGTACAATCTGGAACAGCAGATCTGTGCATGTATTTAGAAAGGAGATTTTGTTGAATGACTTTAAGCAAAATCTATTGTATACATTTTATTGGTGATATAATAACCTTAATTTAACAAGTAATGCAGATAATGACGTTTATTGAAAAACTATTGAAAAAGCAATTCCAATTTTTTGTTAGAGATTAAAGTAGGTAGGATTGGTTGCATACCTTATGGGCACGAACTTCTTAATTT
The DNA here is from genome assembly GCF_008802855.1 of Photinus pyralis. NCBI lineage: Eukaryota > Metazoa > Arthropoda > Insecta > Coleoptera > Lampyridae > Photinus > Photinus pyralis. The sequence goes on from NW_022170738.1 coordinate 4,591,098, forward strand.
ATAAGTTCGTGCTTATGGGGCATTTAACGTGTAAATTTTAAAATTGAACATAGGAGTTTTATATGCATGAGATTTGTATGTTCAGAGTTAAAATTTACGCACTGTACCATGCGATCAAAGATGAGTTGGTGTCGAGTGACCTTTGGAATCTGTGTTTCCATGGAAACTCGTACTTAACTTAAACTAAATACGTCCCAAACCTACAACCAATCACGTAGAAGTGAGCCGGCAACCTTGTGCGAGGGTCTGATGTTTGTCGGATTTGACATTTTAAGAGGCATGTTTAACTGCATCCAACGCGAAAGTGAACGGCAAGTGACAAGTGCCTGTTGCAGGTGACGCAAGTTACAAATGACATTCTCCTGCAATATTGCCAATTCGTTATCTCATCTGAATGGTTCTAGGAGCTGATTGGTCACAGAGCCCGCCACAATCATATCGTTTTGAATAAACCCTTAAAACCGCACATGTTCATTATTTTTTTGCTAATCAGCCTCCATTTTAAAAAAACTTTTACTGCCCAAAAAACGTTTTTTGGTTTCAGATACACGCTTATTAATTAGAACACTGTAAACCCCCATTTTACAAATGACAAACAGGCAAATAACATCGACAAACGGAACGCCGCCGCCGTATTGACTTTGCTTACATCCCGCTATCTTGATTTTACTGCTCATTGAAGTGTAATGCGTACCAGCTACCATATGTTCCACCACAGATCTATTAATAACACAAAATTTCCAAGCAGAGTGGAAGCAGGCAAAGTTGGTGCTCCTTCCCAAACAAATCAAAAATAAAGATGGCGAACCTACATATCGACCACTATTAATATTTACTGGGGGCCCTCGGTAAGCTGTTAGCGTAGGTACATTACCAAAAGGAAACTGGAATACCGAATTGGCGAGGAACACCAGGTTCACAAAAGGGAAATCCACATTCGACGCAATTAAAAGCGTGGTAAACAATGTCGATGAAACAAGAAAGGGAACCAGACATGCAAGATGACTATTGCGTTAATTACCATAGATGTGCATTATGTATGCAAATTCAGCGACGTGAGCTTTACTAATTAGAGATCTAGAAACGAGGCGCGTTCCGGGTTATTTAATAACAATTATACAACGCTCTTAGGGATTATGGTGGCTTGCGAAGGCAAGAAAGAGCCGAGGAATATAAACAGTGGCGTTCCCCAAGGATCAGTGCTTGTGCCGTCACTATGGAATCTATTATACGACGGTGTCTTGCGACTAACACTACATGTAGGCACAGAAGCATACGCATTTGTGAACGATCTAGCATTGCTGGTATCAGGTATAAGACCGATGAAGTACTGAAACGCAAAAGTAGAGGGTAATCCCCAACATCTGCGAATGGACTCAACGGAGGCACGGAGACATTGGATATTATATCACTCAAGTACCTAGTAATTGGGCATGGAAGTTTTAATTGATACTTGCACGCAATACAAAAAAGCGGACACCCCAAATTGCATGTTTTGCTCACAGAAGCCGGACAACGTAGAGCACGCGGTTTTTGACTACCCGCGTTGGTATAGGAAACGAACAGTCTTAAGCTAACAACTGACTGGTAAACAAAATTGATACAAAATTATTAAATATTTTTCACTGGAAACAGAAAAGGTCTCCTTAAATATACACACAAAGGCACGGGAAAAGGCTTTTTGTTCGTAGGCTGTTGCGGGCAGCGTAGTATATATACATGAGTATTTCCTCATACCCTTCGCAAAAAAAAGTCATAATGATTTAGGAGCTTAATGGGTACCCTGCGGATTAATAAAGTTGTCGAAGATTACGTCAAGTGAGCAATTTTTTGTAATGATTAAAAAAGTTAAAAAGACAAGCTAGGTATTTTTATGAATAGTTATTCTGTGGGCGATCGATTTCGGGTAACTTACTCATCATCTGGCTGTGCTGAAGTATATATTTCTTCAACAAACTATAAAATGGTGACCTTCATACTACCAATTTTTCGTAGTTTTGTAGGTTGATTGAAAGATTGAAAGCCATTAGACATTTCGATCCCCTTCGTAATGCCCCATGAATTTATTGATTGACTGTCAGTGGTAAATTCACAGATTTTTCCATCCTTGCGGGCATTGAAGCCCTTGAAAGTGAAAAATTAGTTTCCAATACCACAATTTTTCACAAGATTTGTTTTGTGGCGACCTACTCAGTGGGGTATAACGAACCCATCAGATCCCCCAATCGCCCCCATGATATATGACTTTGAAAATGAATACAGTGGGTTTCAACAGAAATTTCAGACTAATCAGACTTCTTTAAGTGTAATAGTTTCGGAGATACGTCTAGTCCAAATGTTCCAAAAAATTAAATTTTCAGGTTTCGACATGTTTCTGGTTTCGTACCGCAAAAAGTAATAGTCCTAAAGATAATTACTAATGAAAACTTCAAAATACATTTAACTAACTGTTATTTAAGCGCAGGATAGATCGTAGCTGAGGGCTTAATAACGTCCCGTACCCCAAATTCGTACCCGGCGTCCCAAAAAAAAACATATCAACAGTTCTAATTACCCTAAATTTCGCAATGCAACATTATACAAGAAATCTCCTACGAATATTATAAGATTCGTATGTATACTAAACCTTAATAGCACAATAACAGTTAAATAATTTGTTTACCTGTATAAATTACTTACCCTACAAGAAAGATTAGGAAATGAAAGAACTCACCCTTGAAATTTCTACAAAGTGCAATGCCACAACACTAGAAACGAAACAACCCATTCGAATAACAGAAGAAACTACCTCTGTACGGCATTCGCCATATTTACGTAAAAGGAAAATTTCCTTGTTTTGCGAGTGACGAACCTGATAAGCTGATGACCCTGACTAACGCAAAAGTAATAGGTATATTTAATTTCGTTTGTGTTATTCACAGTTTGCGCTTTATATAAGTCAGATCATTAATCAAAATTTGAGGTAATTTTCGTCTGTTTAGTGCCAAATCATGTGCATCGTCTGCGGTCGATGCGCGGACTCTCTTGGATTTTTTCGACCACAAGGGCGATATTACCTTTGGCCCACTTGGTATAAATGGTGTAAAAAAAATCAATACAAAATGGAACATTTTAAATTCTCTATCACAATTCACATGCCAACGCCCTACAGAGATCTGCAGAATAAATATGCGTAAATATCAAACGATCAAGTTACAAAAGAGCATAACACAAACTTTTAATAATAACAGTTTATAATAATAGTTTTAATTCCCAACAGAAAACAAATTCCAGTTACAGGGCATTTAACACAGATAATACAAGTAAAGAGGTATTATTAAAACTAGAAAAATAATCAAAAAACCAAATAGCTATACTAAAAATAGTAATTAAAGACTTAATTTATAAGCAAATACGGGAATCGGACTTTGCGAGAGTATTTTTAAGAGTAGGTATTATGTTACACAGAGCGGAGGCAAATGGGGAAAGATAGGTAGTAAGCGAGGACATTTGAGAGGGATTAGTACGGTGATAGGTATACTGATTATGACTTGTACCGATTTCATTGCTGACTTGTTCGAGCTTTACACATGAAGAGCAGAGAGTGAATATGAAGAGAGGCTTCCAGTATTTGAAATAAAGGGTCTCCTGCCCAGTGAACATTGTAACGTTGAGTGGTACGATTCCACCAAGATGATCTCGTAAAAGAGTGTGAAGAGATTTAATTTAGGTGCGATTTTGAGTAGATTTTCTTTAGACTTTAATTTATATGAATCGCAGGTTCCTGCGATAGGCCCGTCACGTAGCGCCTCCAGTTTTAATTTCCACACCTTGTCGAGTGATCGAGGGAATGGCATCCGTTGATCATCTTAAATAACGCTGTCAGTGGACCATTCTCATATATCAATCATCTCAATAATAGAAAAAAAAATGTAAGTAAAAGGGCTCCCCCTCCAGAGGTAAGTGGAACAGGGTCCATTTTCGAAAGGAGGAATGCGTCGATTATATTTTTTTGTTAAACATTTATAATTCCAAATTTATATTCCATTTAAGTAACTCTTTTCGTTTCTTACTTTCATTTAAATGGTATTCTTACCCCATCTATGTATTTCCTTGGTAATTAGTTTAGTTTAAATTTAAATTAGTTCTGTAGTGCATTTGTTATTACTTTAGCTCTTTCGTTTGCCGCTAGAGGCCATCTGAGTGTTAGAGGTTTCATTGACTTTACTTATTTTTTTTGTCGCTAGAGTTTACGCTATATATCTTTCTGCAGTTCTATTCCTTTGTCTTGCGCATTGCCTGTACTTGTTCCATTGAGGGAGATCATGCATTCATATTTGCAATTTTTTTGGTACGCCATTACTGTTACTTGACTTACGCCTACCTGAAAAGGGATCTGTGCTTTAGCATCACCTCTTTAGAGTGTGCAGTATGTATTTCTTTTGTGTTGTGGCTGCTCCATTGAAAACGCTTAGTGGATTTACATTTACAAGTAATTAGTGTGTGGTATGTACGGATTATGACCCAGCATTATTATTCTTAATACATAGTTTTTTAGGGCATTGTCTTCTCATCATTTTCTCACCTGGATTACGTTTCGCTATTATCTACCTGGATATTACCTACGCAGAACCTGGATATCTTCGCATTTTTACCTCGACCTGCCATCTTAGTAAGATAATAAGAATACTTAGTTATTACTGTTGTATTGAAATTTAGTTATTTGTGCATGGTAAAGTAGTTTTTCTCAAGTTAAAGTCACGTTTAGGCTTTTATATATCCGATTTGTACGGACGATTCCATGTCGAGTCAAAATTTTGCTTTCTTTTTAATTTAGCATAAATTGAATCATTGGTTCTTATTGAGTATTAACCGTATTGCCGTGTGCTTATCTCGTGGTAATTTTGTTACGTTTGCTCAAAGTGAATGTAACAATATTACTTTGGGTGCATTAATTCTGAATTAGTTATTTTTGGATATCGACGTGACTTAAGTTTTGCACGTGGCGTGGAACCAATATTTTGTATTGTTGAGAGCATCTCCAAATGTTTGATCAGTTAAAAGTTGATTGCCCAAAATCGAAAAAAAAAACGTTTTGTTGTAACGTAACTTAGTTACAAGGCTTAAGGCTTTTAACATTTGCATTATGCGACGAAGAGAGATGAAAGAAAAGAATGAAGGTCGCTTTAATTTTTACCCCAGGTTGACAAATGTTGTTCTGTTACGTAAAATTCCTTTATGATCCTAACGTTTAAGCAAGTTTCTATCCTTTCTATCCAGGAAATTTCTCTGTTATTTCCATCGATTACAGAGTTCACATACGTAGGTATACCACGTATATCTGTGCTTATACAGAGTTTTAAAAAGTAAGAGGTAATGCTGCGTAATTAGACATCTTTGCGCTTTTAAGCAAAACGAACTTGTCGTTAAAAGGGTGTAACCTACTACAGAAAAATTAACTGATAATGTAGTTAGAGGTTGGAAGGTACGGATAAAAGCGTCTCTATTTTAGTATCTTCGTTGTATACACAATGTTTACAGACCTCCCTTATGCGTAAGATACGCATTCACATATACACAGCCAACAGCAAATCTAGAAGCATAATCACATCTGATGAAGCCTATTCAACAACAAGGGGTCACCAGGGATAGCAAGTCAAGATCTGTACAAACCGCGGTTCGCAACCAGCAGCAACCACGGAAGGCGTAGAAGGCAGAGGTGACGAACTAACGAAGCCAAAGGTCAGAGGCTACCGCCTGTTTGCCCGCTCTAATAGCCAATTCATGGCCTCATCGCTACACTGCCGCCAATTAGCTTTCCGTTTATTTACTCGAAGATAGTCCCGATATTCAACTATCGACACAAAACATAAAATTAAGTGCACTGAAAATCAGCGGACGAAAAGTGACCAATACGGGCGCCATTTGCAGAAGCGTCCTAAGGGATTTTAAATAATTGATGACGAGTTAGTGGTCTTTCAGTTGTTACTTTTCCCATTCTACGTCTCGATCACCCCCAATTCATTTACCCTCGCAGATCGGGGACAGATTTTTAAAATTCCGACTAAGATTTCGAATAAAATCATTTTCATTTCCCATCTGTAGTCAATGAGCGTGATATTTACAAGGAAATCGAGGAGCGGCGCGCGATATAAACGGTGGAAATTAGGGAGACGGCTTTAATTAATTTAGAGGACGTAGGAAAACTATATAAAAAGGCGGAAAGTTTCATGTCATGTAAGTATATTATAATAGGCCCTTCGTCCGCAGCACACGAATTTCGAAGTTTCGTCAAAGCGGAGAAGTTGATATTTATGTGTGTATTCATAATGCCGCGGGCGCATCACATTAGTAAATCAGCATAAAAGGGATCCTCCTCATGTGTGCCCGTCCGGCCGCACGGATTGATAAACGTATATCTTTAATACATTATGAATACTCAAAGACGTTGCGGTTTCTTGGAAACTACTGATGAAGATGTATTTAATCACCATCGGTAGATGGATTAGTCTCATTTTGACTACTGTGTACTGAAGTTGCCGAATGCGGTTTCTCTGAGATACTATACGATGAGATCTCCTAATTTCTTAAAGGGTGTTGATTGAACGGAAACCAAATAGACATTACCATTATTATTAGATTTACTAGTCACCGTTGCTGAATAGTAATTTGAATTCCAAACGTAATCTATCTTATACTTCCTCGTACAATTTTAAGATTGATCCTAATTAACCTACCGCATTTCTACCTAAATTGTCACCCCTAATAAATGAATTTTTGTTCATTGACTGTCGGGAATTATAGGTATCAATGTAACTCAAACTTCATTGAGCATTTTTCACCCAGCCGTTTTTAGACGAAAGCACCACCTCCTTAAAAACTACTTTTTGTTTCATCCCTATTTTGCACGAATTCTTAAAATTTATATTTGGCGCACTTGACTAAAAGGGCATTTTGTTATAAAATCGAATTGCCAATTATTCGAAACTCCTTTGACCCACACCTTCTCATACAAACAGATAATTTAACACTCCAAGCTCCTTTTGTCTTGTATCATGTGAATGGTTACTTTTCAGGAGACGATTGCTGTCAAAACATTTTTCGAGCACTATCTTTGCATAAATTAGCCTAATGGTCTTGATTACTCATTTTTGTTAAAATCGCGTATGCTATATTTATCGGTGCCTCTTGTTAGATGATTCACCGGGAGGGGGAGCTTTATACATAAACATTTAAAGGCCACCTGGCATACATTCAAAATCTACGCTATATAATGCAAGAAGACCTTAGAGAAATTCTCCAAAATATTGTTTTTCCCTTGTAGGTACTTTCCTGCAACATTTTTGAGATATACACAACATAAGTGACACATCGCCAGTGTATTTTTGTCTCGTTTAGACGACCTTTCCGCGCTTTGTGAGAACCCTCCTCCGATACTCCGTTCTGGAGATATTTGCACTAAAAGTTTTGACATCGCCAGTAGACATGTCCCGTACAGACGATTCGCTTTGCCTTTGTGAGTACTCTCCTTCAACAATCCATTCTTGAAATATAAGAAATTATAACCAAACAAGATAAGGGGTCGAAGAGGAGTGTGTTCGTAGAAATTAACTTATTTAGGCCCCCCACTCTCTCTTGGTCGCCCACTGATCTCAAAAAGGAATCGTGGAAGACAGTTATAGTTTGTAGTTTCGATGAGATCTTTCATTAGAATGCCATGAAGGACAGAACGTGTGCTTCCTTCCCTTTTTCAAAGGGTTTCACCACCAGAGGCATACGTATGCAAAATCTGAGACTAGTTGGTTGTCCCACGTAAAAGTTATGCACTCTTTACTTTCAGAAACAGTATCTCGGGAAATAATTAATGAGGGTGGCGCCCCTTAAGACAATAAAATTTGACGGCCAGGTATAGGCTACCTATTGTCAATGATTCCAGTCCTCTAGGATAATTCACAAGGACAAGAGTTCAAAACCGCAGAACTGGGTCTGGGCGGACGGACGGACAAAACGAAAACAATTTAAATTTAAAAAAAATGCGCTAAAAATGTCTTTATAAAATTCTATTGCTAACTATACAGTCAGAATCTAAATTTTCATGAATAGATTTTTTATAAATCTGCCCTAAAATTTAAAAAAATCTTTTTAACAAACGCCTTTCGAATTTTTTTCAAAATGAGCTTTGGGTTACAGACACTTTATGATAATCTTTTCTTAAACTTTTTTAAGAAATATTCCTTGAATTCTACAATACATAAATAATCTACAAGTTTTCGTATGAATTCTAGCATTTTAGCTATCTGCATATCTTGAAAATCGTCCTTTTTACACCACTTTTATTAAATCTAAATCTAGTAAATATCTCAAATAATTGCCCAAATAACTGTAATCGGCTTATGAATTCTATAAATCTGTCTTAAACATTATTTGGGTCCCAGAAATTTGCCCTTAAGAAACCTTTTTGACTTTTCGCTGGAGTTTCCATACAAATTTTTCCCAGAAACTTCATAGAAAAAAGGCTAATAATTGTTACTAATAATTATTTATTATGGTGAGTGAATAGAACAAAGCGAATTACCTACTGTCCTACTATAGTCGGTAAAATTGAATTTTTTAAAAGCTGCGACCTCGATGTAAACTGCTTTGTTCGCTGTTCATCGCGTTCCCATTGTTCTGACCAGATGGTTTGGATACTAATTAACTGAGCTGTGAGTATTTTTCTTTAGATCTCTTAAATTGATTTTTTTTTCGATTTGTCCGTTTTGCAAACGCGGTGTAGTAAGTACAAAGGTACTGTTTCCCTTCAATTTTCCTTATACGTTTTTTTATTACTTTTTGTTCTCATACTTTGTGTTAGAATAAATTCTTGTAATTTCTTTTCATTAAGCAATTATGTATCAATTTGAATCCCAGTATTTGAGAGTTATTTTTCTGTGTCAAATTTTTCTAATTTATTTTTATTCCAATGTTATTTCCAATTCAAAATTTGAGTAGTGATTTAATTGGAATTTACGGAATTTGATTGAGGCCTTCAGCTCATCCTTGTTTAAAAAACTTTTAAGGCAATGTTAGGATTTCTCTTTATGTCAGAACCCAGTCGTGCTCTGAGAAAAATGTAAAAATAGAACGAAACTAAGGTTGTAATTTGAGCTAGCTAGGTAGGTGTCTGTTGGGTGGTACTTTGCATACCATTACACAACGCAATATGTAAGGGTTAAGTTGTAGTTTAGCTAAACCACCCTTCTTCACAGAATTCTCAATGCGCAAAATAGCAAACTCGTAAGTTTTGCTTGTAAGCGTGCTGTTTAAGTGAAAATTCAACCTCAAGTTTGTACTCGTAATTGCGAACGTAAAAAATGATGCATTTTCGTTTTACAGTCATCTATGGGGAAAGCACTTCAATCGCTAACCTAAAGATTCCAATAACCACTTCATTACAATGCACCAGAAATCAACCCAAATTTACAAGTATACATGTAAATTGCTTATTATCCACCCACAGGGAATGTGAAAATGTTTATTTTACCTCAAGCAAGAGTGCGACATAAAAACCTGGACGCACTAAAATGTTTATAAGATCGGCATTAACAATGTGGTAAGATTTAAGAGGTCAACAGCTTAGAGAGTTTGTCAAACGCAAAAGCAAGCAGATATGCAAACAATTCGATGGGGCTGGGAGCAGATCCATTTATTTCTGCGGCGTAAAACCAAAGCCAAAGCCACTTAAGACTTTCCTCTTCAATTCACTCCGCTGATCATCTACCTCGGCTTCTTCTAGAACTTCCATTTAGAATCGCGGTTATTATTGATGTAGGCGACGGTAGCAAGAACTTGGTACACAAATCACGCTCCCCTTTCGTGAGTTTTGCAGCAGTTCCCGGTGATTTTCTCGTAGAAGGTAGGTGTGTCCACACATTCAGACAGTACAGGGCCCCGTGTCTTCGCACAATACGACGGCAATTATTAGGGACGCCATTAAACCGCAACTTTCTGCGTCCTTATTCTGGCGACACGTAATTTTGCACTGCACTGAATTCAATTCATTAGAACCCAATATTGCGAGACATTTAATGGGCGAGCTGGGTGAAACTTTTTCGTTTACATTACTTACACGAGCGACACACAAAAATCATTTTATCCGTCTCGGGCGGGACAGTCCTCTATAAAGTTCGCGCTTTTTCCCTATTACGAGATGCAAATCAACCCCTAATTTTAATTTTCCGTGTATTAAAATCTGGCGCAGCTGACGGGCTTGTATCCCGAGATTATGCCACAACAAAAGAAGCAAGTTAATCACACTATAATACCATACATTTAAACCCTCAAATTATGGACAAGCAGAACCAAGTCATCTGATGCCTATACGCACGCACAGATCTCATTATATTGTTTCATATTTTCGGTTCAGAAATAATAAGCCCCACTTTTAATCCTTTTGTGTGGATAAGATTTTTAATTTCTTCTTGATTACATGCTCGCTAATATCGCCATAATGTGAGCCCGTTGTAATGCAAACACGAAACGTTATTAAATCGAGGCCCAACGCATATGTCCTTCAAGGGGATTTCATAATTTGTAAACGGTTTCTGCAAAAGACTCGTCAAACGTGACAAGTCTTTTTTTCCTTAACCTACACCGCTAAAAGGTCAGCGTATTCCGTGTAATAGTTTTCGCATGCAGATTTTCGCATGCAGACAACAATTCAGCTATAGTCTTATAGTCACTTTTTAGTTCATTTTCATGGCTTTTTATCATCATCACAGGCCTGCTAAGATTATTTTGCGGGTTAAACTAAGTTGGGTTAGTGGATTTTGTAACTAGCTCATTTTCCAACGAAGGGTGCGCTTATTGCAGTCACTTTTTGTTCCATCCGTCTGTCTGGGCTGCGCAATATCAACTTTCTTTTTTATGGAGATATTTCTGTAATATTTTAACCAAAGATACTTTTAGTAAAAGCAAACATATCGCATATTGTAAACTTCAGATTAATGTGCGCATGCGTACGATGCGCAATATCAACTGTCTTATTTATATAATAATAATAGTAAAGTTTATTCGTGTAGTATTATCTGAAGATATTTACACATGCCAATTGTCAAGTAGAGAACACAATAAAACTTAACACTTAAACTTAACAATAAAGTAATCATCTATACAATATAGGGGATTGCAAAGCAACGTTTCCTTTACTTGTTTCTTAAACAAAATTTCAGTGGGTAGGGCATTAAAGAACTTTACGGACCAGAAGTTAGGCCCGTGGCTAGTCTCACGAAGGGAGTGCGTAAGTTTTCGCTGTTTCTTGTGCTGTGTGAGTGGACATCTTTGCATGTATTAAAACAGTGTAAGTTTGCTTTCGCATAGCACAAGCAAGAATATACATAAAGCGAATAGAACGTCATTATCCTGAGTCGTTTGAATGCAGACTTGCAGTCAGCTCTGTAAGGTAGTTTTGCTACAACGCGAATGGCCTTTCTTTGCATGCCGAAAACCCTTTTCGAGATATTTAATTAATAAGTACGATCGCAGTTTTCAAATTGTAAATTTGTTATGATAAAAAAGTGTATCCCCAGACAAATATTGATCTTGGTGATTAAACAAAAAAAGGAAAATGTGTTTGGTTGATTGGGAGTCAAGAAACAAGAAAATGTGTTTGCGCGTGTATTTTTTAATCGATTTTTTGAACTGATCCACGCTATGAAGTCTGGTTTTGGTATCGGGGTACATTCGTTGTAGCGAAGGTCTAGTGTTACATTTATTATGTTGCATTCAGATAACAAGTACAGGCAGAACTCGCCTCCTGGCGTTTTTTTAATTGCGTGGGTTTTAGAAAACAACTGTGATTGGTTGAAAAAAGAGCACTAACCAATAGAAAATTTAGACATCTCCATTTTTAAGTTAATTCGTCATTGTTGGTGTCATTCTTATTGAAGCGGGCATAAAAATTTTCCGTGCAATGTTCGAGTTTAGTTGGGCGCTCCAATTATATAGTTTTGAACAACAAGGGCAGCTCGAAAATAGTCAAGTTCCGTGCAAAATTTTACGGCAACCGGAGAAGTTCGTTTTTTTTATCTACCCACAGGATTATTTATGTGTTAAACCGTACCAGGAATTTTAAAACTGTAAAGTGCAAGGTTGCAATCCTAAATAAATAAATAGACTTCATTTGAATACAAAGATAAATGTGCTGATCGAACACATTCTTCATTAAACGTGATAAACAACTTAAGACCTTCTGCAGAGGCACCTCTAAAATGCATTGTGCGCGTCACTCTGTAATTGGGCGCAAGCCTGTTGAAGGCCCAGAACAAGAGAGGGATAATAAATAAATAAATAAATAAATAAAGAAAAACTGCGTCGGATTGGAGACAAATTGACCAAACCGCGAGAGTTTAATAAACTCAATCGAATGACGAAATTACAAATAAAATTGTCAATATTTTCAAAAATAAACTCAGTTCAATAGATCTCATTGTGAGAGACGTAATGGTACCGCATAATTAGCGCAAATGCTATATTAAACCGTAACAAAATTCATTAAGCAGTGTGTACGCAAAGCAAATTTCTAGTTACAAACAAAACAAACTCCTAAATGAGAGCCCATTTGTAATCAAGAAAAATCCCACTTGAAGTAATACCCATTACCAGAGGAATTAAATATGGGCTAATATCTAAATGCATTTTTATAGAAGAACACATCTGTAACATATGTAACATCTGTAACATCCGTAACATCCGCAACATTTGTTACATCCGTAACATCTGAAAACTTTTGATTTAAATGTACGAAAATCAGTCTACAATGTACCGTTGCTGTTTTCAGAGATTTATTCGAAATCCTTCCAATGTTCACGAAATGTTGGCAGTGATTTTTCGATTATCGATAACGTTAAATTCTGAAAAGGGCACATGAGCTTTCAGAATCTTTCAGAATCCACTTGAACACTTTCTCTTAGTTACCCAAGTACGGGTACTTTAGAAGCTCATGGAGCCCACAGTCACTGTACTTATGCCATAGTCAGGATCAAGCGTCCAAGCTGTCTATAGATCCTCAAGATCTCTGTAATGTTTATTGAAATCTCTTTTACTCTCGTCAATAATATCTCGTAGTTGGATCCTGTAAAATACATGCCACGAATTAATGTTTCTGCGAGTTTTAACCTTTCAAAGTCTTTGCGGGCTCGCGAGGTCATTTGCCCACTGCCACATTGGGATTTAAGATTTATGTGGTTTTTAGAGGCACAACTTTTCTAGATTATTTCAAGATTTTCTTTAAAGACCCGCGTTCAGCGTCTTACAATCTCGAAAGCCTTTGAAGACCTTTTGAAGACCTATTGAGTCTCTGTTTTTTGGAATTAGTTAACTCTCTAAAGCTTCCAGGGTTCATATAGCGATGTAAGACATTTTAGTCACCTGTTGGGTATCTTAATCTTCGCCATTTTTTAAGGGGCCTCCAAGCATTTTGAACCTCAAAGGTATGTGGTCTGTTGCCCTTCAGGAATCTTTGAATCGCTAAATCCGCCCTTTGGGGGCGTCTGTCATTTAAAGCTGTTTCAGTTTCGGAGGTTGCCGAATCTTCTCAAGATCTTTCCAGTGGAAGTACCTGAAGGGCCCTCCTGGCTACTAAAACACTATCTGTTAGTTGTTTAAGGTCATCGTTACTGTCGTTTTGGGTCTTTCAAGGTTCAAAAGTTCTCAAGATCTCTCTAAAGTTCATTGATTATTTATCCATTCAAATCACCCTATAAGTTGTCAAACATCCTAAGAGAATTCCAAACGTCCCAAGTGCAAAACCGGTTAAAAAACGAATTTTCCACGCCCTTTGCCAGAGACGCGGTCCAGGACGGATCGATACCTCGAATTTCCGCACTTGACTATCCGCCGTCCCAACCAATCAATTCACACCGTGACGCGATGGTACACAAATGGCGTTCTCAGGTTAAGGAAAAGAAGGGAATTGAAAACTTTTTCCAACCTCACGAACAATTTCCGCTGAAGGGTGAAACCTATCCAAAATAACATACATGTCCTGAAGTTATTGACCATTTTAGATTTTTACTTGTGCTAGGGTCCAATATTCGCTCCCTCCTCATAAATTGGATTCTAAAAACACATTCTACAGTTGTCACGGGAGTCTCCTAATGCGTTTAAATTTACTCCGATTTTTGATTGGGTTGTATTACGACCGCGTAAATTATCACATGTATCGATTCATGCGAATAGTCCTGAGTAGGTTTAATGACGGCAGCCAGGCGGATTTGGATAGTGGGTCAGATAGCGAGTCATTGTCATAAGACAGACGCGAGTCGTCAAGTTTGCGTTGGTTCCGTTCTGTTTTTTTAGGCGGGCGCGATTTACAGGGGGACGTAACGTCGGGTGATTGCTCTACGAGAAAATAATTATAGGTGATTACGAGATTTCGAACGGTTCGGTTGAATTAAAATCACGCTCCTTTTCCATGAGGCAGTTTGAATTATTATGGGAGATTAGTGCCACCTTTTCACGAATCGCCCTCCTGCAGATCGTCAAAATTGCGAGGTTTGCGTTAAAAAACTCTCTTCTTTAAAAATCACCACATTTGCAAATCTGGAAACAACATGGATTGTTCATTGAAACTATTGCTGTGTAAGCAGTAGCTTCGTCTTGCTAGAACCATATGTCCTGTTGCAAGTTGAGCCTGTGCAGTTGTGCGAGGAAAATCCACATACATATTCGATCACGTACACTGTCACTGCAACTCCACCCTCTTCGAAAAAGAAGGGGCCAATAATATGTTATGTTGTCCCGACTTCCTACACCACACAAAACGTTTCTCATAAAGCTGTCTTGGGTTTTCCCCTGCACAGTATGTGTAATTTAATTGGTTGACTGTGCCATTTAGGTAAAAAAGAGCTTCATCGCTCACAAAAATTAGAGCATCAGGCTAATCGTAATGAAGCATTTGCATTTGAGTAGCAAAATCCAACCGTGAACATTAACCCCTCTTGAAACCCATCGCCAGTTGACAGCACCGCCATTCGGCGCACAATTTAATTCTTTAGAAAAGAAGAGAGTAAAATTTTGTGTAGGATAAGTACTTTTCGAGTTATAAGCAAAATGTTCAAAAAAGTGCAAAAATTTTGCGCTTTTTAGGATCTCAAATCTGACGCACAACCTAGAAACCGTCGCAAACTCATATAACCGTTATTCAGGACCCCCTAGATGGGGTTACAACGATTTCCAGCTCTCGAGCAATTTTTAGGGGACCCCTTTTTAGCACTTATATTCCTGGGCTCAATTTGATTTGTTTGAAGATTAATTACTATGGGTCATTCCAGGTAAACAATTATTCATCACATCATATCCGAGGTTTCTTTGACTTTCCAAAACTTCGACCTCGTCCTTCATACGAACGAATGGACAAACTAGATGGCCCATTTTTGTGTTTGAAAAGTTTCTCCATCGATATTAGAAAGGTTCTTAAGCTCTCTTTAACAACCCATAAGACACTAGATATCCATACGAAGACCAGAAATGCGCCTAATGATTAGTTATTAACAATACAGTCCGTTATGACCGCCCTGTATGTTTCTTCAACCCCGAAATGGCTGCAGCATAATATTAAATTAAACATTAATATCAAAAGGTGATCGGTTTTATGTATGTACCAGTGGGAACGTGTTTCTAATTATGAATGATAATTTATTAAAGATGAAACTTGTATTATGTTATATATAGCAAATCAGTTTTATGTACCAACCGTCTGTAAAATCGTTTTAATCACAGAATTTCACTTCTTGTTTAATATAATAGCGGCGTATCACAGATAATAGTTCACATTCTCGCTAAGATACAAGGTATGTATTATTGGATATTCTCAGCCTAAATTGCCATCCATTACGATCCCACTAATTTGGCATAATCATCGTTTAGTAGCTCATAAATCATGCATTTGCAGACACTCTTGCTGACGCATTATAACTTCATAGTGGAAACATGTAATAAATATAATACGGCAGCGCGATTTTATTATATCAAATTTTGCGCCTCATAAACGAAGCCTTTTTAAAAATTACATTACGCTACCAGATCAATATTTTCGTATCGAAGAATACAGTTATAAAAAATAAAAAGCGAAGTAAATGTGGTCGGCGAATAGACTGTTATTTAGCTGACACGCACGCCGCCACCGCCGCCGCCGCCTTCTTGCAGGACGTTCCAACTTTAGGACTCATTTTAAACTGGGTGGAGTTGAGAAAACTTTCTGAATTTCATATTCTCTCCGCAAAATACATATTTCATATTGTATTCTCTAGACTTTTTCCTTGATTTCTTTCCGGTCATACGTATCGTATTCTCGAAATGGCAGAGATTTTCCTAATTGCATTTAAAATCCTCGGCGAGATATGTGCATTGAAACGGCGGTAAAAAGACGACAATATTAAGCCTAATTGTTAATCGATACCTTTCAACGGTTACTTACTTACCTCCTTAGAAAGTGCGTCGAGTACTAAACCAGTCATTTTCCTCTATTAATATTCTGTAAATTAATTTTCGAGTGCGGGTAATTTTGGTTTGCGTGTACCGAAGATAGCGGACTGTGCGGTCTTTATGCCTTTTAATAAGCGGTTATCAGAATCGGCTGATCAAATACGCTTCCCGATTTATAATTCATTAGCAGGTTACGACGACTTGCCTTTAAATAGTACATAAATAAATGGAATTACGTGTGTTTAACGGTCGTCGTTTCAATTTAATATAAAATTAAAAAGCGATTTTAGACTGCCCTTAATGGAATTGTAAATATTGCATTAGAAAACACCTAGACTTCAGTGACCAGCACGAATACTTGTGACTACTTAGAAGTGGTTACGCTATGACAAGAAATGGATATTTAGATATGACAAACTTGTACGAAACGGGGCTCTGATTTTTCTTGAACGGTTCGAAATATCCTCCTGGCACGCCATGCCTAACTACCGTACTATTAAAGGCTACTACATTATTACAAGCCTTGAACATCTGCTCAGTGATGTGTATGAATATACAATGTGATCGTTGAGACCAAACCATTAATAGTAATAGTACGAATGTATAAGCTGTTATGCAGGTCTATTATCTTCGACGATTTTAAATGCCTTATAAAGAACATAGTCATTATCATAAATTTCTAAAGAGCGTGATCCATACATCGTTCCGTTTAATTGCATTTTACGTAATAACAATAAAGCCACGGTAAAAGGTTTGATAATAAATGGAAAAGATTTTCACTTTTCTTTATAAAAGTAATTTTTAGTTGCACGAACGCTATAATGAAATGAAGCTGAGAATTACAACAGTTTACCTCCGAATAACAATTCAATAAAACCATTTCGTGATCTAAGTAAGCTCCTGGCGTGTGTAATGGCTTACTTTAACTGTTCATCGAAATCCAGCGAGGCTTAATGTGCCCGAAATCAATTTAACTGAAAATATTACACGAGATCTAACCATATACGAGATTGAGGCGGTGCAGTTGATGTTCTTTCAAACGTTTTTAAATGTACTCGCAACTACTATTTACTTTGCAACCGTAACAGACTTGTTAATTTCGTTCTAGGCTAATGATCACTAACAACCCCTCGTTTCTCTACATGTTAAAATATCACACAAATATGTGAGTTGCAATTCAGCATTTTTCTTTCGTTTAGGGGTAGTGATTAGAAACAAATATCAAAAGAGTTGACAGTTGACTCAAGTTGTTATCTAATTGTTCTATTACACCATCTAACTGTTCACACAGCAATCTTCTTCGCTGGCAAGCAAAATTTTATGGAAACAAATAAGCCAACTTCAAGGTTTACGCCAAATCTACAACTGCAAGCCAGAACCGATGATCAGTTTCCAGTTGTCCAGAGTCCAAAGTCCAGTGGAAGCGATGTCCCAGGCAAGAAGAGCTACCAAGGACAGCAGCGATGGCCGACCAATCGGAGGTGCGCTTACCGCAAGCAACAGCACAAGTTGGGTGACTGGCATCGCATTCAAGGAGTTGTCAACACCAGCAAGGCACGCATTCGTTACAGAAAACCGGTTATGTTTCATCTACATGAACCACAGTTTGGAGAGCAGTTGCTATTCGAGTCAACGCTGTGCAACATGCCAGTCCCAGCACCGTACAAGGATTACAGGAGGCCTGCGGCCAGCAGTTCAACAAAATCAACAGCACAAACAGTCCAGACAGTTACGAGTACATGCAGTTCCAAAGAAAAAGAAGTTCTACTAGCAACGGCGGTAAATACTGTTAAAGACATCTTCGGAAGACTTCCACCTACTACGGATATTGGTCGACCCAGGGTCGCATGCATCGTTTATAACGGAAGAATTCACAGAATTACTAAAACTACCAAGGAACAGCATACAGGCAGAAATTGGTGGAGAGGGGGGTCAGCACCAGCCAATGCATCCACGAAAGCAACCGTTCCGTTAAAGCAACGATATCAGGGAGCAGCCCCTACCTTCGTCACCGCGCGGAAGGAGGAGGTTATCGATTTGACGTTGGGCTCCTTTTCAATAACTCACGAATTGGAGGGTGTCTGATGAGCCGTAGCCGTCTCTCCACAAGTATATTCTTTTCGGATTAAACCTGGCATCCCGCTGAGTAAGCCCTGTAGGTTTCGGAATCGCCGATACATTGACTGAGATTGCTATGTGGTTAAACTATCAGAGCCGTTGGATGGGCCACCCTTGCTCTGTCGGAAAGCAGAGCAAGTGAAAAAGGCGGTCGCATTAGTAAAGGACGCGACGCCGTAACAGCGTCATATGAGGACAGCTGTAAACTGCGGACCAAGAGGACACCTTGGTGGAACTCAGACCATCAAAGGGTTTGTAAGGAGGTTGGCAGGCTCTTTAATAAAGCCATGCGAATTAAGCTGCCTGTGAACTGGGAAGATCCCAAAATCGCTCAGCGCAGGTATAAGAACCAAATTCGACCTTCTGTGGTAACATAGAGGGTCTTTCTAAAGTTCAAAAACTTCGTAAGACCCGGGAAAAAAGTGGGGACACTGAGGGGACGTGGGCGAGGCTCCCCTGGAAACACACTTTGAGGATTATATAATTTTCGACCCAAGAAAGGAGCTACCCGTATCGGTATAAGGCCGATCGACTGAAAAGTAGCTGCTCGGGTGCTTACCGAGGGATCTCTGAGATGAGCGGACAACACGTTCAGCCCATTGATGAGTGCATTGAAGGGTCTGGAACCGCTGCTCTTACATCTGTTGCACATCTCTGGCTTTAGGGTATTTCCCCGAAAGCTGGAGAAAAGTGTGTACCTACCTAAACCAAGTCGTGCCAAATATGACATGGCGAAGGATTACAGGCCACCCATCAGCCTACCATCTTTTCTTCTGAAAACGGTGGAGAAGCTGGTGGATGCATTCATCAGGAATGGGGTACTGGTCCTTAGACCACAACATCCCTTCCAACATGCTCCCAGATCTGGTATGTCACAGCCTTGTGTGCAAGCTGGAGAGGAGAATGTCTGCAGGGAAGGTAGCCGTGTGAGCGTTTCTAGATAAGAGGGTGCGTTTAACAGCACCGGATTTGGTATTGACCGATCAATCGTACGATGCTCGGAAGCAGGGTCATTATATCCTCAATCGGGACGACCGAGATGAGCTCCTCGGAGGATGTCCGCAGAGTGTGTGCAGTGTGTTATCTTCACTGCTGCGGTTCTTGGCGATAAACGGGTTTATATGCACGCTGAATGAGGGCGGAGCGAATACACTCTTTTGAACAGGTGGATAGGTGGTGCAGTACCTAACCTATGATCTTTCGTTAACCCGGAAAAGACCGAGGTTGTCCCATTTGCGAATAGAAGAAGAGCGGACCTTGATGGGTTCACCCTTGGATCTGGATCTGACCAGGTCAGTTAAACATTTGGGAGTTATTATAGACTTCCGCCTGACCTCAAAAAGGCGCATTGAGCGAATACGAAAAAATGCCATTGCCTGTATGTGGACATGTACAAGGGCTTTTGGTTGTACATGGGGATTGAACCCCCGACAGGTATATTTGCTTTACACCGAAGTGATAAGGTCATTAATACTGTGCGGTACATTTATATGGTGGCCTGCCATACGCAGGGCAACCTACAAGAAGCGGCTGTGCAAAGACTCGCCTGTCTGGGAGTCACTGGAGCCATGAAAACCACGCCAACTTTGGCTATGGAGGTACTTTTGGGACTAAAGCCTTTACACTTAGCTGTAGAGGCATAGGCTTCGAAGGTTTTCATATGGCTAAGCCATTGGGACGAGTGGAAAGATCGAGGCAGCCTTGGGATGGGCGGACCTGAGAGGAAACCCTCAGACCCGAAGAAGGGATGCGATTCGCGCTGTCTTGCTAAGACCAAAGAGTTTAAAGTTTCTCTCCCGGACAGGGAGCAATGGCTGATCTCAGATTTCCCATTCATCAAACCTGAGGGATTTGTGTGGTTTACGGACAGGGGTTTAACGGAAAAGGGAATGGGAATGGGTGATCGTCCGAGAGCGGAGAGATGACTCGTGGTGAGATCTTTGTCGAGCTCGAGCCTACTAAATTAATTGCTCCCTCCGTTGTCAGACCAGGATTAAAGACTGAGTGATCAGTCAATTCCAGACTCAGACGTTGCTCATTCAACTATTTACAATAGTTCCATGCCCTTAGAAAGAAAAAATTTTCCACAGAATAGTCGTAATATAGTTATACCAGAATCTCTCTTTTTGCATATTTTGTGACTTTGGATAGTCGTTTCAGATTGTGTTTATCCAAATTCTCAAAAATCTTCTAGAAATTATCTTAAAAGATTTGAGAGGATGCTTAAAAGATTTAAGAACATCTAAAGTGTTAGTCTCTAAAGAAGTTCATAGGGAACTCTGAAGATCCACGCAGAAATTTGTGCAGAAACTCTGAAGAATTTCTTATTTTAAAAATTGCTGTGGAGAAGATTTGGACATTCTCCGAGAGACCTAAATATGGATATCCACAAAGAGCAAGTACAAATGTGACGATGAGGAAACACTAAAACATTTCTGAATATGATCATAAAATCGATTCTAAAGAGTCAAAAATCATAAAAGCATAATTTGTAAGTATACAAAAAAAAGCTTTTTCCCAAACTCTGAGAGAGATTTCCCAATTCTACATCATGAGTTTGCGTGTCGAATAAGGAGCGCAAAAGCACAAAATTTGTCGCACCCTTCAGAAAATAGCACGAACTGACCATAAACATGAGGTTAGATTAAGTTACACATTTTCCTTCAGTTATACGCCTAAAGCCTTGTTTTAAAAAGTTGAATAATTCAAAAACTATACAAGTACACCATTTGTATGTTCCAAAAAATTCCACTTTTACAACGCAGGGGTGAGATTGTAAGATTCCGTTCTGAAAATTCGAATAATTTCTAAACCAAAAAATTAGAAAATGTATATGATGCGGCAAACGAAAAATTCTAAATAATCAAAACTTTAAACTTATACAATATTAATATGTAACCGAGATATGCGTGGCAGTCACATATTAATCCGCTCAGATTTTTTACTTAAATGAACAACAAGAAATTAGATTACCAAGGTATATTTACTTTAATGGAAAATGTAATTATTAATGTGCCGAAGAGTTGTAAACTTTACGTGTTATTTAGATGTAACTAACTTATACGTAGGTATCTTGATTTTTTGTTTGTAATATTTTAATTACAAATGCACAAATGATGATGATGTCATTACATTATGCAAAAATAGCTACGTAAACCGTGCTGAAAACATAAAGTTGTGATTGATTTATTTCGCCAATATAATTGTCTGTGAGTTATCAATTATTGACTAATATATTAATTATAATTAACGTATAGGTAAATTCGCACGTAGTCAAAGGCGAGAAGTAAGGTTTAAATTAAAAAGCCCTCTAACTTCATAGTGAATAGGTATATTTAAATCTATATCAAACCGTGTACACCTAAGTAAATATCAAAAGGAAAATGACCCTTGGATGTATTAACTACAGAGATTTAAAGTAGGTCTCTCTTGGCAGAAACAGGTTGTGTATACTCGAGTATGTCTAAAACCAAATACAACCTCCTAGAATCTCCGACCTGTGTTTTGGTTTTCGTCCAATTAAAGGCAAACACAAGACGAGTCTGCTTGAATTAACGGGAAACGTTACTAATTCTCTCTAAAATTATCATCGTTTACGGTGTACTTTATGCACTTCTTAGCCAGATAACTATAAAGGATTTTCGCCTTTCGTAAACAAAATTGCACCTTTCTCAAATCAACTGAGAGCTGTGTTGCTTTTTAATTAATAATTTGAAACGTGTTTAGCTTTGTACATTGTGTCTGAAATTTGGTGGTTTTCAGTCATTAGTGTGTTACGCGATGCACATGCAGTTAGTGTGATTATAGGTTATAAGGCAAGACTCCGGCAAAGAGGCTGCGAGATTATAGAGACGAGGTTAAACGCCCGATCCAGCTTGTTGGTAGAACAACCAAGAGTACGGCCTCATTACACAAAATCTCTCGGATAATGTATTACCATGAAGTTGATGAGTTTGCTACTTCCATCTTCTTATTACCACGCAGATAGCTTGTCGTTACCAATTTTAAGCCGCGCGTATTTCTGGAGAATGCGATATTGGGTTAATGCAGGCGTGTGCTTATTGTTAAACTAACCGATCGAGATGCAGGTGAGCTTTTAAGATGACACGCGTAAACAAGTAAAGCTCTCGCAACATCTGTCGATCTCGCATATTTATGTTTACAAGCGAATATAACTACGCAAGATGCGCGAAATGATGGTTGCTGACTCAAGTTGCGAAATGTATAAGAGCATGATATCGTAATGTATCCGGTATTCATCCAGCGGGTGCTCAGTCACCTGGGACAAGGGTAGCGTCTTATGTAGATCCCACAGGCGTAAGAAGGAAGAGCGTCTTAATTAGTAGGGCCGTGTATGCGGGATGAGACAAGTAGCAGAAGGTTTGTTTTAATAAGTGCTGCGAGTGAAGAAGGAAATCGCTTCACACTCATCCACTCTGCGAGAGCAGGGATTAACCCAATATTTACAGATGAAAATTGACAGCGTAGGAGGCGTTTTTTGGGCAGATTAAAGAAAGGGTGGCAGATTTATACACTCCTCGTGCCCGACCCCTTGAACTCAATGCAGGTGTAAGTTATACGGCGTAAAATAAAATATGAAATATACGGCGTCGGGCCTTTGATTTATTAACGGTGTTCGTTAAATACTGTGGCTTCTCTTAACTCCAGTTACCTTGCGTCGTATTACGTAGAAAACCGGTGAAGCGCAAATTTAATATACCAACTACAATATTGCGAACTAGTAATACTCGATGTGAAATTTTTAATTCGCCTCAATATTTGATTGATTTCGCACCATCTCGTCTAGTGTAGTACTTCTTTGATTATACGCTCAATTACTCCCCGAGCTATTGTAGGTTAATGTTACTACTGATTGCGCTCTAGATTTTACGTCATTTGTTCGTGTACTTCTTTATCTCCAAATCTAGTTTGTAATTAGGGAATAACCGAATCGGATTTCTAAAACTTTGGATTACATAGTATTGATTAAAAGATCAGTTTGTATGTAGTTCCAGGTACACGAGGTCAATTGTGCTTTCTTGTTATTTGCAATAGAATATTTCTAATAAGTTGATGCTGCCAAAAACTGTTCCAAATA
Organism: Photinus pyralis; assembly: GCF_008802855.1. Lineage (NCBI taxonomy): Eukaryota > Metazoa > Arthropoda > Insecta > Coleoptera > Lampyridae > Photinus > Photinus pyralis. The sequence goes on from NW_022170738.1 coordinate 4,614,757, forward strand.
TCTATCCAAATTGCATATAATGGTCAAAGTGCAAGTGTTCTCAATGAAATTGGCGTGCTGAGAACAAGACTGTTTTGGTAAGATTTTTGCAGTTCTACCCTTAACCCATCACTTGTAGCAACCTAATTTAGGTACCTTTCAGTGACATACCAAATCAGAGTACCAAATGGACGCTATAGACTCCTGTGTAACACACCTCCCACTTTTATTATTGAAATTCTCGTAATTGCTTGGATTTCAATCGTTTTTTAGCGCGAGATTATATGTTGGTGGTGATGTTCGATTTGTAGATTGAACCGACGTCGATGTCCGACCGACCACAGTACGAAAAGTTAATTGAAGATAAAACAAGAAATATGTAAAACAGGTCGATTTGAAAAGTTACACCTAAATATTTGCAAGGTGATGGTAATGAAAGCGCTCAGGTAAGAAAACAAACACACTTGAATTGGAATCAAGGCACAAAACGTCTTAGTACGAATTGCTTGTAAATAAATCGGTCTTTGAATGAATCCATTTTGTTCAATTACTCAACGGGGCTGTAAGGAACATAGTCCAGGCAATATATTTTTTTACAAAAAAATTAGTTACCGGTCGAAACCGGGTTTTTCAGGCAGGTGAAATAGTTTTTTCTACCCTTGAAAAAGAGGTGGTTTTTTTCAGAAATCGTGAGATGGAACCAGTTCAACTTTACAGGCCTAAAAATATCTTCTTTTTTTATCATAAAACAAGCTATGTTTCCTCAAAATTTCAAACCCCTACGACATTTTTTTTGCTAAAATAGGAATAAAAAAAACGAAAAAAACAGTTTTCCCGGTTTTTCTAGGAAAAGGTTATGTGAAAATTATGCAGATACAAAAGTTGCTCATTTTTTTAATCTCTATAACATTTAATTTAACATTTTCGTCTAAAATTAATAGTTTTGCCACAATTTGCAAAACACCACTTTCCACTCCTTTCAACCCCCGGGATTTCACCCGCGGAAAAATTCAGCTGTTTTAATTATTTTTTCCCAATTTCTATTCATTTCACCTGCCTGAAAAACCCGGTTTCGCCTGGTAACTAATTTTTTTTTTAAATAAATTATTTTAGTGCTATTTAGCCTGGACTAACAGTCTACAATCGGTAAGAGTGACGGTATACCCCTCACTATCCCAAAATCTTTTCAATCTCACACCGAGATTGAACAAGGAAGATGTCAAAAATAGCAATGCTGATTAGGCGTTTAACGAAGATACATAAAAGTCGAACTAACGATATGAGATAGTGATGGAAAGACCAGTTTATTTTTGAGCCATTAGAGGTTATTTAATTTGATGTTACAATTTAATTTTTCGTTTTAAATACAAAGAAAATGTATGTTTCCTAGCAGATTTCGCTGATTACTGATACTTCGTTTCAGAAAATAGAATTCGAAAATTCGCTGTCGTTCTCGAGTAAACGTGCGGAAGCGCGAGCGGAAGGACACACAATCCCAACGAAACCAATAGTATATGTATATTACAGTACTCGATTAACGTTATAGACTCGCCATTTTGGACCCATTAAGCGCATTGAAATAGCATGCACAAAAAAGTGTTTAAGGTTTTATCTTTATGCAGTAATAAACGCGCACGACATGGAACGTTTTATAAGCGTCAATTATCAATGGGCTCCAAAATCGTATCCGAGTCGGCTTTCCTACATACAGTGTGTTCGAGATAATAAAGGATCGCCTCAATATCTGTTTTATTTGGCACGATTCGAAAAAATGGTCAAAAAAAAATGTTGTATACGACATTAGGATCTATCCGATGAACTGTTTCAATTTCCCGTATCACTTCCGGTTAAACCGGAAATCCATGCAGATATTGTATTTCAAATGCATTGATAACATAGAATATGCGGGGTTGATATACAAAAAATTCCTGATTCAATATTTAAAAACTTATGTCAAACCTGGCATGCCGTGTGCTGTCAGGATGTGCGGTGTCTGTTATGTTACACGGGGTCCGCAAAAGTAGGTAACAGAAGATTAAACAAGTTGATGTAGGTCTTTTCTGTATAACACAAAACACATCGTGCATCATGACAGCGCACGGCAGGGTAAATTTTTTTATATAACAACCATATGCATACTTTATGTTGTCGTACAGCAAATTACTAGTATAGTAAGGCCGGTTGTGGCCCACTTTCACCTTGAGTTCTGCCCAACTCCAAGGGTCATTTGAACTACTGCGTATGGACCAAGTGAATGCCACTGAAGGTCATCGTGGTTGTTGTCTAAACTAACGAGGGTTGTTGTCTAAAGTCAACGTTATTGAAGGTGCAAAAACTCCTAGCGCGCGCATAATTTGCACCTGTGTAATTAGCTAATAGGAATTTTGGTATCATTTCATTACTGATAAAAAGTATGAGTACATTCAGCAAAACATCAAGTTGCTGCCTTCATAGTCGAAGGCATTTAGTAGCTGCTAAAACTAAAAGTAAATGTGGTATTAATTTTTTTCACTTTGAAAAAGTCTTCTTTGCATCTCTTCCTATTCTTTACTTTACGTTAATCCATGTTAGGCCAGTAGGATTAAAATCCAAATCGGATTTAAAACCTACGCTGGTTATCCGGGTATCACCTCGCGTTTTTTTCTGATGGTTCTGACTTCTGTCCTATTTATTGTTTTAATGGTTGCATTTGTTTCTCAGTATGACTATGATACCTACGTGCATTTGTTGGTCTCAATATACTACCTTACGCCCCCCCCCCCCATCCCCGGCGGAGTTGTACTTAAGTAGTGGGAGGTAAAAAAGTACCTACGAAAAGAACATATTTTTGCGGTTTGACTGTTATATCTCGTAAAAGACCTACTATATCGAAATCATAGCCCTATTATAAGTTGTAGGGCATCAAATTCTGCATTGAATGAAATCAGTCCCATATTTAGTAGTGAAGGCCAAGGTCTTGCCAATACTCACATACTGTCCCACATTATAAGCTCGAAAGTGTTATAATTAGATGGCAGTGAAACTAGCAGCGCCCATCTAAACAATTGTAAGATACCAATGGCCATGGGGAGTATGCAGTTATCTCCTGCAGTTTTCTACGCACAAGTATATTTAGCCATGTAATTTTTCAAGGTGGCCCATTGGTTAATTTTTTCTAAATGCTGTTCAATTACAAAGGCCAAAGTAGGCTAAAACTGGCCTCAAATTAATTGCTCTTTTCAAAAAACAGGCATTGCAATTGAAACACAAAAGTTGTCTTCAATTCCGGTTAAACCGGAAGCGGAACCGGAAGTTTCAATATGCGATCGGAGAGATTGTAATATAATGCTAAATAAAATAAATATTGAGTTGCATCGTACCTCGAGACGGAAATGGGAATTGGCAAAGGCTAGCCAGGGGAAACGGGTCATCCAGTGAAACAGCTACCGAGGTTTGACAAAGCGCATATAACTTCGGGCTCCAGGTGTACACAAGTCACGCCTAAAAGTAAATAAGAATATAAACTAAAAATAAAATAATAACACAAACTTTGCGAATCCTCGGGTACGACTGGGTATAAACACTTTTGTCTTGAGTATACATATATACACAAAAGTTATGTACACCACCTGTTCTTTCTTAATTTCTTAATTTAACCTTGTGGTAGTAGGTATTTCGCTTTCAAGAGAACTCGCACTAGGTAAATTTGCCCACGGAAGCCGCCGCTGGAAAGATTTAGCTCCGCAAGATTCACTCCCGAAAAATTGAGGGAGAGTATCCGGAAGAAAAGGTGAGATCGCTCTTAGTAAACAAGTTTTTAACCAAAAAAATCATGGCATCGCCTTCGTATTAGTTTGAGCCCAAATTACGACCCAGGATTGAAATAGTTTCAAGTAAAGTGTTTTTGTGAGTGACTAAAATTAAGGTGTTTTGTGAGTGGGTTAGTGACCGTTTTCTATTACACACAGCTGCAATATATGGGTGCATGTTCAACTCTAAAAGTGCGATCCGATATAAAACTGGTCGATACGCAAAGGGGGTCAATGCAACTTTACCAACTTAAGAATATTAAATTATCACGATTGACAAAATCTGAAGTAACATAACCTCACATTTAAAATTAACTTGTTAACTACAATGTTGTGACTGAGGTTTATTAGTGTCACTGGCGGACAAAGAACAAAGTTCGAATCTCTTGTGGGCGGATACCTCATGGAGATTTTTCTTGAAGTTTTCCGGAGGTGAGTCTTCTGAGGATCAACCTTCCGCGTGTGAATCTTCTGGCGGCGAACCCTCCGGGAACGGTTCTTTTGAGAGCGAAGTTTGAAGGAGGGAGAGAGATTGTTCAATAAATAAATTTGTTTCCTTAATGTTGTTCTGAACTCACCTGGTGCACTTATTTTTGTTTTAATTTTTTATTTCGCCACACCAAGAGGAAAATTGTAACGTGAACCGTTACAAGGTCGTCATCCTCTGATCGACACTAATCCATAGTTTCCAAGATTTTGTTAGTAATAAAGGCAGATCAACCTTGTAGTCATTCAACACTCATCTGTAGTGTGTCGCTTTCAACATCCGCTACGTACAGTATATGTAATATGAGCGTAGACCATGACTTAGGTCAGGAAATTTTGAAATAATCCTCATCACTCATCAGTTAAATACTTTCACCATATGAGCTTTCCCACACACGTACGTCAATTATGTAAAAAAAATGTAGAGCAACAACATTAAACACTTATGTCATTCAACAATGGCTAGAATAAAAATCTCGTTAAAAAACCAATGTCGTCCTCGATAGTGATAAATTATGCAAGTTTGTAACAGCACTTCAGCTTAGGAAAACGAGCCTTAATTCACATTTTCAAGCAACTTTAAAAGAAAGAAATCAAATATTTCTCACATACACACATCTATCCTAGCATTACGGAGGGGGTTAACGCAAGAAATCCTACGTAATACCTTTCACCTGTTGTTTCACATACAAGGTGATGGTTAAGAACCCTGTAACACAATCATTCGTTTTGCCCGTGCGTGCATATTTTATAAAAGTAGGAAGAAAAAAAAGAAAACGTATTTGTATAATTTCCAGACCTAAATTGTATTGCATGGTAAGTATAGATTATGTTATAGCGTCGAAGTTGTGATTATTGTTATTATTGCGGTGCTTGTAGGTTAAGCACTAGAGGGAAAGGTGGCGTTGAATCTGGCGGTTCCATTTTTAAAATGGGAAGTTATGGCTTCATTTATCAAGCGCCTTATTTAACAAATTAAATCTTGCCAAACACAGTAAACATCCCCATTAGAAAATGAAATAAATAGATTAGCTTGCGATTTGCGTGCGGCGTTGACCAGCACGCGTTGTTCCCGGTAATTACAGGCACGGACGCATTTAATACGTAGAAATTGTTTAAACGCGCAAACCTGGCGCGAGATTTCTATTTCTTATTATTTTTTTGCGTGCCACTCAGGCCTTAACCAGATTGCAGGGGAGTAAGAGAGATGCATTGTGCACCAGGGAGAATGTTCTCATTGCTTTAGCTTAAAAGATTTATGGTCTTGTGGAAAATGTGCAGCACTGCAGCGATACGTTAATAATCTCTCTAGACGTTTATTGTAAAATTTATTAATTAAGACCAACGATTTCATTATGCATTTGGTATTACATATGAATGAAGTTCCACCCTTTCAGTCGTTCTGTGAGAAACGTAAAAAGTAAAGGAGACACTTTATTACGTGAATCAGTATGGATTTAAATAACTTTAATAATTTTCTGGAGTTTTGAAAACAAAGTACCACAATGTCTAAGTATAAACCAGACTTTTTAAAAGTTAACTTTCCAAAGTGTAGTTCTTTCAACTTTGACCCAATTACTTTTTGAACAAGTTGGAAAACAAAACCTCTAAGTCATTTCGTTGAAATTAATGTACGTGTGATATATGCGAAAACAACCTCTAAATTGGTAATGAATTATCGAAAGGCGGTCCCTCCTATACCCGCTACTAATTACACTGTGTAGGTGACGCAGAATTCGCAAAACTTTGGAAGTCGTTTAGAGCGAATTCTACTTCCCAATTCTTGAGACGTCTATCGCGGCCGACATTAACTTTAAGAACGCAAGTTGCTAGTGAAGTGTGTAATTAATCCGAAAATGCAGGTAATTTATGCGAGGAATGTTTATTGCAGCCGTAGAGCTAATTTACGACCCGTCACCGCACCGACGGACGGGCCTAGTGGGCCGTGGGTGGTGTTAAAACACAACCAGGGTTGGCTTTATTAAACATGGTTTCCCTACTAATTTCCATTCAATGTCTGTCTAATACATTTTTTTAATTTGCCAATGACTCCCATACAAGTTGGTTACATCTAAATAGCCATTCAAACCAGGGTCAACGACAAATATAGAAACAAAGAAGACCGTATCAATGCATTAAATCAGATATTCGTCAATGCAGGTATCCCCAAAAAATTGCTACAATATTTAGAGTAACGATTGATTTGCAGCATTTCAATTTGCTGAATTTAAAACGCAAAGCAATTTAAACCTTAATTGATCGTGTAAATACCGCATTGAAGTCAACCTGCAAATATTTAATAAAGAAAATTCGTGTAATTCGTAAGTACCACCAGAACTTGATTTTAATTAAAGATTTCTTTAAAGATTTAAAGGCATTTCATTCTCCAACTGCCGACGTTTGAGACAAATATTTCGACGTTTTCACGTGAATTTTCCTAAATACGACCCTTTAAGAGCGCCTTCTGTGATACAAGCACACTCGTTGCTAGCAAACACAAGGAGCTCTGATGTGGTCTGCGGTGGGCTTCATAACCCGTCCTTCAGCCTGTCCGTCACCCGCCAGCCTCGTTTACAGCGCCACCGTACACCCTAAAGCAACTCTTTACGCCCTTTCGTGCCTTTTAGTACGGCCTGTAATCATAAAATGTGACCAAATTAACTGATTTTAACGAATCTTACTTTAACGACAAGGAGTTTCATAAATTTTGCGCCGTTAACTAATTGCGTCTTTAATAAAAATGAGTTTCTTTTAGATTTTTTTTTGTCAAAAACAAAAATTTCTTTAATACAATGCAGCGCTCATGAACGGGAAAGTTAATTTTGTCGGCGTAAAACATTTACCTGCGAGAATAGGGCACGTTTAAATGAAATAAAGGGGTTGTTTGTAGGTTTACCTACAAATTTCCCATTAAAATAGAGAAACGATAAGGAAAATGACAAATTATTATTTAAAGAAGGACTAAGCTAAATTTACTCGGGTGACCGCAGGGAAAATAAAGAGACGAATCTGTATGGTAAAGCCATGGTCCTGTGAAATGCTATCACTTCAGGGTTACCACGTCCTGCTACCAATCAATCAATAACAATCTGATATTTCAAGGGCTTAAGAGTGGACGAAAGTTGCTAGTTCTACCACAAGACCAATACCTCTTAGCGTGTGTACTTGAAAAAAACAGATCTGCTGTAACTCCAGAGTTTTACTTTTTGCAATACACTTCGGGTAGTTATTAACCCGCTAGGTATCATTGACCGTACAGTATAAAACAAACATGGTCACAATGAGTTTCCAATTTGCCGTAGTGGTATTGATTAACTTTCGGAAGTTAACCTGTTACACATGTTAATAGCTATGGATACAATAAATTGCGCGTACTTGAAATTTGCGACTCTGCACAATAAAGTAAGTCTACGTATTATTTGCAACGTAGGTATAGCGCTCGACTGAAAAATGCAAATAAAAAGAGGCTGGAGTAGAAAATAGTTGTTTTTCTTTTGGAGTACACTTTGACGTTTAATTTCTAGTTTTATTTTTCATTTACAAGAGGCTTAATTAAGCCTAGCAGAATTCGCGAAGTGGTTTAATATTGGTCGAGTAGATTTTTAGAATTTAATTGCGAAATATACGAGTTTCGAGCCGGAGTGACTATAATCTACATATGGATTTCTCATTTCGTGAGTTTCTTAATCCTAATGCCGTCTCTGTAGGGGTAAGACGGGACGATGGGGTTGTTGTTAATTGATCTCTTCCCCCCCGTTTAAACCACTGCTTGGCTTAATGTTCGGCGGGCGAGTATAACGCACGTGAAGCCGTGCTGCATAGCGCCAATATCGGTGATACTCTGTGCCAGGTCTCCCCCCATTACCTCCCCCCCTCTAACGTCTAATTAACCCGCAAACACTGCACATTATGCGCTACTGTCGCGATACTAAATATCACTAAATACCGGAGACCGGTGTGCCGTTGGTACATCCTTATTACTTTCCAAGGAAAGTGTTTTATGAAGGGCGATTGAAATCAATTTTCATTCTTAATTTAAAATTCAATTTGCTTAAGATTATAAGTAATTCGGTGTTAGCGTTCTTTAAATTCCTGTGATTTAATATAATTTCCAGAGCATCATTTTTATCACACTGCCATTAATTCTTTTAAGCGTTTACTAAAAAGATATTGCAAGTAATGATGACTGAATGAGATTAATGTAGATTTGGCAGGATTTTCATCCGATACTTCATACGCCTTATGTACACATTTTTTAAATATTATTTATAAACATCCGTCTCTCTACAAAAAACGTTTTTTAAATACTACCACAATAGACACTGCTTTTGTGCTAGTTGCAGTGTATTTTCCTTCAGCAAAATGTGTACGGTGCGATAAGGAAAGTAAGTAGAAAAAGTAAATGCATATTGGCAGATGTTTTCTAGCAAAATACTGTTATGTAACAGTATGTATTATTTATCCGTACGGTATTTCTGTTTTTATATAATTTGTATATAATTTTCATTCGACAAATCACAATTTGATCACAACCGAAGACAGAAATGTAATACAAGCCTTCTCCATCCCCAAAATCCACCTTTTAGTTATACCGTTTGGCCATTATACCAATATTTTATTGTTTAGTGGGCCAAATCAGACTCTACAGCAGTGTATGGCCCTCTTCAACCCTGTGCATAAACCTTTTTTGCTCGTGTCGAGCAACACCCATAGCCGTTAGAGTTCTGGATAGTTGACGAAATCGCTCGTTTATACCCATCATCCAAAACACTAATCAACAACTACACAAGATACAGGAAGCGATTTGTGCAAAATAGGGACATGGTCTCAACGCGACTTGAGGAGTTTCTATCCCTCCAAGGATCAAAAACTTCGAAATTCGATGGCAAAAGGACGATAATTTTTCCTATAGCTTCCAAAGTACTGGTCTTATCAAAACAGCCTTCTAATGAAAAAAACAAAAAAATAGGGCCCTTCTCCCACAACGTACCATGGCAGTCAAAGGAAAAGTTCCCAACCGTCCTTACTAAATACGAGATATGCATGAACGGTTACTACAATCCTCAAAAAACCCTGAAAGATTTGAATCCAAAAGGACCCAGTCTTTCGTCGCCAACAGAAGTTTTCTGTAACCATTGTCCTATTTACGAAAACCATGACAAGATCGGATAATATCCATGTTAAAGCTGACAACAGAGGGTTTCACAGTTCGCCAACCTGTTGAACATGCAGATACTCTCATCGCCAGAAAGTCTGTTGCAAAAGCTAATGAGTACCCTACTATGGCAATTGTGGGAGAAGATACAGGCCTACTCATCCTTCATAATATACTGCACTGGCACTTTCCTAATGCAACCACATTTACCTGCTGAAACCGGGAAAAGGCCCTCATCCAACACCTTGTTCCCTGGAGGGCTGCTGAAAGACTCCACCACCTTGAAGGTGCACCACTTCTCTCCCACCACGCTATCAGTGAATTCGGTTTAGAGAAAGAATAAGTTCGTTAAAGCCCTGGAGAGCAAACCACAGTTGTAGGATGCCGCCCAACACTTCCAAAACCCTGCTGCATCCCAGTATGAGGTGGTCAGTGCAAGGGAAAAGTTCTTGGTTGGAGTGTACGCTGGCAGGGGCACAGCCTCTATCACTGGTGAGCTGCGACACGAGATGTTTCCCAAAACTTTCCGAAATGTAAAGTTTAGCTTCTCATTCCTCCTTCCAACCTCAACAACAGAGGAGCACTTCCTCCGCCCATACCAACAGGTGGTGTAGAAAGGAAAAATACCCCTAGATTGGTGGGTGGAAAACAACGCGGGCTGGTATTGTGCCAATAACTACCTCAAAGGAATCTGCCCCATCGAGGTGCTTTACTCCATCCCTTGGAACTGTAGGATGGGGTGCAGGGGGCGGTGCGCCTGTCCAAAGGCAAAACTTAATTGTTCGACAATCTGTCTAAATTGTAATCATTCACCGCCCCTGATCTAGCGCCAGCAACGAATTGATGGAGGAGATGGAAGATAACCCAGAAGATCATGGGGCAAGGCACGATGAGGGTCCAACTACATCAAAGAGGCCGATAGTTTTAAAAATTCATTAGGATATTCCAAAACTGTTTTTGAGAATTTGGAATATAAGTATCGTTCGGTTAGGTAGGCAGACAGACAGATGGAAAATAAGATTTCATAAATACACACACATTTTTTGAAAGCGACAATGGTACATTGGAGACTTGTATGTTTTTCTGCTTACAATATTTTTTACTAGTTCAATATCCAGTTCAGACACTCCTTACGCCATCTGTACATGTTTTCTGTAAGTTGTTGCAGTTTAGATTATTGGTATAGACTTCGTTTCATAGTTCCTTATTCTGCCACTAGAGGCCACACAAAGTATTTTTCTGTTGTCACTGTACTTTCTGTTACAGTGATTATGCAAGACAATAGGTGTCTCATTTTTGATTGGTTGCTGAATTACATGGTATGGTACTCGGTAGCCATTTTTTGGCGTACTTCAATAGATCTTTAATATCTTCAATTATTAAAGTATTCCAGTGACAATTCCTTTTAATTCATATAATTAATCATAATAACTTCTAGGTTTGAATTTGACACCACACGGCGGGTGGGCGTGGTTTAAGCTCAATTGTCGTCACTGTCTTGTAGATAGTCGCTGTGCTTTCTGTACTTTCGATTTCCCTTTTCTTAGTCTTTTCGCTTGGGCAAAAGCTGATCTTGTAGAAGTACTAGAGTTGCCTTCGGTTCTTGACATAAAACATAACGCAGCCATTTTCACCACCTACCCCATAAACGAATGCCGACTATATCACCGACTTAAAACGCGACGACGCGGGCTCGCGTATTTTTTTATATACACAATAATGGTAAAAAAAGACTGGCAACACGTACGAAGAGGATTATCGATCTCGCAAATCAACAAAAGTAATTTAAAAACTTTCAGGTTCATTTATAATAAAACTCTGAATTTTCAACTTTTTTACCCTCTTCGACCATCACCCACCGCAGCGCCATCCGCGAAATTGCTTCCAGACGCTCGAATATGCTATTATCATATACATAAGTATCTGATATCCAAATATTAACAATAATAAAACTGTTTAAACAAATGTGCCAGTAGCTCTTAGACTATTGTTAACGGTGAACTGTTTTGTTGTACGAAGAAATTTAGTTACTTTTGAATTATAGATCAGTCTCTTGAAATTACGTTGCATTTATTCTTGTTCATTGCCGCCTTGTATCGCACGTTAATTTTCGTCTCGTTCATTTTGTATGCCGTACTGTCAATACCCCTCCCTTTCCTTTGCGGTTGAGTGCGGATTTTATGCTATTTACGTTATTGCAAAGTTGAATTACGCGTGAAAAGATAATCTGTATCCTTAAATAAGGGCGATGTGTTATTTTAAAATTTATCTCCGGTCATTGCGATAAGAGTTTGTTATCGCTGCGTAAAGCTAATTAAGTCTGAAAATAAGCAGGTTTCGCCCATATAAAAATACAGGTGTGCAGGTTATCGTCCTACGACACATTGCGGAAGAAGAGAGTTTTAAATAGCAGAGGAAAACGTGAATCGGGGCTTTTTTGTTGATAAACGTTAATCGTTGCCTTTTGTTTAGTAGCCGCTTTTAGTGTATGGCAGTCCGACAATCTTTTGCGATTAATCGGCACTCACTTAAAAGAAACCATTTAAATTCTTCCCCGAAAGGATTCTAAATAAAGTAAAAAAAAGTGGACAAATGTTTAACCGAAGCAGATATTTACAGAAGATAATTATTATAGCCTGACATAATTGACAATTAATTTGTGTGTCACATGAACTTTAAATGCTAATAAACGAAGTTATCAGTATTTGACGTATCTATATAATAGTCTACATAACCAACCCTTATGGACAAGCAATTACACAAGGTAGTTTGTATTTTCCCATAGAGTTCCGTGGTTCGAAATTCACTAAACTTTTGCTTAGACGAGATCAGTAAATAGTTATTTGTACAACTAGAGAAGAAAGTGAACTTTTTCAACTCGAGTTGAACGAAAGTTGAAAAACACTTTCATCTCAAGTTTTACACATAATTTTTTCTGAAATTACACGAAAAATTATCGTATGCAATAATGAAGTTTGACACATAGCAATCTAGATACGGGGTATGTGTCCATTTTAAATGTCATTACTGAGATTAACGCAGCAATTGTTTTTTACTTTCCTCACTAGAGAGGAAAATCACATCTTCTTCGTCCTTTTTAAAGACGTTTAAAAAAAACTCATTTATTCTTATTCATAAATGCGCCACCGCTTGCCAAATTTTCTACTTATTGCAGTTAAATTGCATAGTGGTACGACAAGCGGTTGGGCGTGATTTATATAAGTCGAATGCCAATCTTACCAGTTAAATGGAGGAAAGGGTCGCAGCAATAGGTCTGTACAGTGTACAACCCTTAGGGCAAAGGTAATCCCTAACAACTTCAGCGAACTTCCACATACCTTTTCCTACAGTATGTTGAACACGGATCATTAGGAGCAGATCGGTGGAATATGAATGCTATTATCCTGTCGGTTATTTATATCTCGACGCAGGACCTTAACTTCCGCAACGCCCCAATTACTAAGGATTCATTAGCGAAAATCAAGAATGTTCTTTCCTTCATCAACATCACATCTGGGGTTCTATAATGAATATGTGTGTGTAGGTAGCACACGCTCATTTATGCATAATTGCTATCGATTTCCTTCTTGTTGCGTCTTTGTGGAGCGACGTATATAACAAAGTGACTCGCTTCGATCCATGTTGGAAATGCAGTTTTAAACCCTAAATAAAAGATAAAAGTTGGCAACTGAAGGACGAGCTTTCAACTACCTCGAGATCAACTAAAAGTTTCACTTTAGGACGTTATATTATTCACTAATTCAAACTTTCGGTGAATTTTGAAGGTTTTCCTTAATGTGGAGTCTAGAAAGTTTTTCTTTCAGAGTTAACGTCTACAGAAAAGTAACTAGTAACGTTTTCATTACAACCATTCAAAAAGCTGCTTACAAATTTCGATTGAAAAGCGAAAAAACAAAAGCTAATAATTTCTTGGCTCGAATTCCCGCGAAAAAGAAAAGAACGAGCATCCGATATCTACGTAATAACGATTTTATGGGTTTTTGATCGAAAAGTATTGAGATTTCTTATAAAATAATAAACTTGACATCTGTCGCTGTACGAAATTTTGTCAATAAAATGCATACTGCTGGCCTTATTAGGAAAATTCGTCCCGAGCGATATAGCCGCTCTTTGTGTTGTTATGGTGCGCGTAAAAAAATGCTTAATTTTGGATTGTAAAAAAAAACCAACGCATCTCGGTAATTCAAAAGTTTTAAGGATCGGAACCATAAAAGTATTATTAGCTTAATTATGGATTCTGCAAGGGTCATAAAATATGTAGAGGTAAAATCGGTATTATGCTTTCGCCGAAAAGAAGGTTTGAAGGCATAAAATTTAGAATATTCATGCGGAATGTATTATACAAATTATGTGGGCGTAAGTTGAGTTAATAAATATATATTGCTGAAATAACAATGTCTTGTATATTTAAGGGAGCTAAATAATACTGTTGAAAATGTGTAAGTATTAAAAAGTAGGATTGCCTCGGAACGGCCACATTGAAGAAATGTTGCTACATTACCAAAATGCCAAATGAAATTTTCATCGTGTAATTTCCAAGTAGATATATAAATCTAAATCAAAATTCCGTGTTTTAGGCCGTAGTATTCTGTAAAATTCCGGACGAAAGACAATACGCTTTTGCAGTTACTGTTTCGAAACGAAAAAAAATGGGTAAATGTTTAATTCTAGGGCACGTTGAGAAATACTTGTAGAAACACACTTGTGGCGATCGAAAAATAGTATAGCCGTACCTGTAGCCAAACAATTTTGACGGCAAAGTAATTAATTAAGATCTGTTCACAATTTAGTTAGTATCCTTCTCAGACATTATTGACAGTAGTTTTATTGGTGGTAGTTTAATTCGAGGGAAGTTATGTGCGACCTCACATCGAAAATGCCCTTTAACTTGAATTAAAAAAAATTTCTGTGTGAACATTTTTACAGCATCCACATTTTTAATGTCTACAGGGTGTCCAGGGTATACGTATGTATTGAGGTATTGAGATATTCTGACCACGACTAGACTCCGCTTACAATGTGATGGTGGACACTTTGAGCAATTATTGTATACACTTATTTTCATAACCAGTAAGTAAAAAACTGATGAACGATGAACTTTTAGTTAACAAATTGTTGATGATCTAGCTAGTAATGAGCTTCATCTTTAGATCTATGGATGTTTATCAATTTCACTATATTCAATGACCAATTATTTATGTATATGTTGTTTTTTACACTAGGATTTTTTCCTTATTTTTTAATCCTTTTAGCCTTGGTTGAAACCTCGCCTCAACTGCCCCAACTCAAAAAGAAAGTCCAAAAATAAAATAAATAAATAAAAATCCAGTCAGTATAGGTTAAAATCAGGGTGGTAGCTTGCAAAAAATGCAAAGTTTCTGAAACTTTGGTATGTTGTTTGGTGGTGTTCAGTGGTACAATGTCCCATTTAAGAGTACATTTTGTCTAGGATTCACTGTTATCGCGCTAGAAGAAACAATATAAAAAAAGTCCAAAAATGTTGCAGTACCTACTACTGAACATCACCTAAGAACATACCTACCAAAATTTCAGAAATTTTTTGCAAGATCCAATCCCCATACTGATTATCTTTCGTAAAGCAAAATCGACTAATAACTAACGGTTTTATAATTTCTGCGTCGATTTCATTCCACTTTATGAAAATTAAAATTCGGTATGAGTTTAATGAACTGAAAATTATTAAAACTAAAAAAAAAAGTATCCTGACTTATAGCAAAGAGTACAATAAAGACATTCAGTGCTATACAACTGTACCTGCGTATACAGAGCGGTCCATGTGTGCAGAATAAATTAATTCTAAAGCTATTACTATTCCCTATAAAGCTGAAAGTGCAGGTGGATTTTTGTTCTTAATTTACTCTAAATTATAAGCACCCCCTAAGAATTTTTAATTAAAAGGGGATCGTATGGAAGTTTTTCCGAAAAGAATTTTAATTTCTTCTTTAGCATAGTGTATAGTTTTTCTTTTAAATTTCATAATATTACCATATATCGTAATATGTTGCTACAAGAAATACCGGTACAGTACAATAACCCCCCGAGAAAAACTCCCAGGAGACAACAACCCCCATATAGCAGTTTGTAGATGGTTGATTCTTTTCTAAAGCAAACTCATACAACAGTTTTTAAGGAATTTAAAGAGAATGTGACACCCAGCAGTGTTGGACACCATGTTATTTGAAGGTTTAGGTTATGTTTCTTAATTTTCCTGGAGAGCGTAGGTATCAAATTGTTCGGGGGTTCTTGTGCAGACCCCGGGGGGCTTACTGTCTAGGAGTATTGCCCGGAGCAGGGTGGGGTATTGTCACCCAAGGGTTTTTGATCGGAGATAATTATTAATTTGTGTGGAGGTTTTTATCCTAGACCGAAATACATCCGGCTTCTGTTTTTGTTTGCATTCTGTAAATCTAAAGTAGGTACCTGAGTTTAGTTGACTCCAGATATTTAAAAAAACCATTGACAAACCAAACATGCACTGGAACTAGCAGTACGGGAGAATTTAATTTTATGAAAATAGGGAGATTCCAAAGTCCTAGAGATGAAATCATAATTCCTAGTCTGAGAGAAATCTCACCATGCGAAGCTTTTTCTTCAGATAAGAAAGTTTTTCTCAAAACCGAAATATTAATATTCCTTTCAAAGGGAATGCCATAATAGTCGGCAAAATGACAATAATACACAGAAGGAGCTTTCCTGGATCGTGTTAGCATGTGTTACTTCCTCTGATTAACTGGTAATTCAAAATACGCAGACCCAAGAAGAAAAGAAGCGATCTTTGGTGTATGAAAATGAAACCTCCTTTTTATAGTGGTACCTAGTGACGAGTTTGTCCGGTCAAAATAAACACAAAAATAGGGAGCAAATAACAAAAACTCCGACAGAGCTGAATTTTCGTAGAAACCATAGATGCATCAGGTAAAAATAAAGTGCCAAAAGTCCCAGTAGATTCCATGTGTGCTAAAAAAATTATTCAAGGTCAAAGGCCACGATTTTCAGTTTTTTGATTTTGCTCGAAAACGGAAGGTTTTATCACATATAGCTCACACAAATTTTGTAGATCATAAAATTATCTACAAAAATGGTACAAAACACCAGTATTGATATTATTTGAAATTGATTGCGCTAAAGTATTTGAAAAAGTTTACTCTTCTCCTCAAATGATAATCACAAACGGAATTCGCTTTCTCCTTGCTGTTTATGGAGCTCCAAAAAATTACTTGTATCGACAAGTACAGATACATAATTTTTTTTTTAAAACACGGAACAATAAACAAGTATAACTATCTTGCCTTCCTCCAACATCGGCTTCTGGTCATCGAGTATACTATTAAGTTCAAACATGGTTAGTAACAATCAACTGAACTCCGACGACTGGGGTTGGAAATTAACAGATATACATTGCAACCGATTCAAACTACACTCCCACCTGCTCCGAAAAAACTCCAAGACATTATTTTTTGTAATTGCAAAAAAAGGTTATAGTGCTAAATAGGACTGTAGAAGAGTAGGGTTCTTGTGTTAACCAGCGTGCACTAATTGTCAAGGTCAATCTTACTCGAATGTTCAATTGAATCGAATAGACGAAGATTCATCTGATATCGATGAAGAGGCAGCTAATTTATGTTCAGTTGAACAATTTATGAACATCCTTAAAGAAGAAGAGGAAGCAAAAAATCAGACTTACGCAGTTTAAATCAATCCCTATATCAATTTCAAAATCAATCATCATGAAGTAAATACTGCATTTTCCCATGAAACTCCGTCATAACAGATTGTGGAGTAGGCCTACTGGGGAAACCACGTTAAAAAAAGTGCCACTACCTCACAGGTGGTGTGGAAATGTGTGCATATCATGTAGAACGTAACTCCTTCCACTTTAAGAATGGCGATATCTTAGGAATGGTGATTCTTAGGAAAAAACTGTAAGGAGAATTTTTGTAGATAATTGTGTGATCTCCAATTTTTGTCGAAAGTATATCTTTGATAGAAGTTATAGTCCAGTCATTTTAAAAGTTTTAAACCCCAATCTGCGGAAAAATTCCTAGTGAGCTGCATTTTTGTATACACCTTTAATTTTAATGAATACTTATGTGAAAAATCGACGTTGATATCGTGCCGGATAAAAAAAGTTACAATGATCAAAAAGTTGCGAAAATCAGTTTTTCGCGAATATCTCGCGATCTATTGCTCGGAGGGCAATAGAGGTTATTATAAAAATTGTTTATCGTGCAATTATCTATAAAAAATGCCTCTTGTATTTTTCTGTAAGATCAACCACAATAATAATAATAATCAAAACTCTCAAGTAACCATAAATTTGAGGAAAATCTTTGTGAATATTTACAATATGAACAAAGCAGCCACTATTTGATAATGTTGGAATGAGAAAAACTCAAAAATCAAACATTTTTTTTTAACCAGGAGAAAACAATGTTGCAACAAAAATATACTCGACTGCTAGCCTCAACAAGTATCCACACTGTAAGAAAAACATTCTGTTTCTACATGCCATGACCGGATGTGATACAACAACACTTTCTGGACAAGGAAAAATTAAAGTCATGCAGATGTTTGAAAAAAGACCCGATTTAAACAATTCTGCAGAAAATTTTCAACAGGGAAATTGCGCTCAAGATATCATTGTCTGGACTAGTTATATATACCTCAATTATAAAGTGAAGAAACTGATTCTCTCGATAAATAGCAGTATAGCGAGTGCAAAACTTGTGTAAATAAATATTAAAATTACTCAGGAGAATGCTACCGGACTAAAGAAACACAAAGCAGCATTTTACAACAAAGTATTTTGAATTAATTCCAACAAAATTACCAAAACTCAAGACCCAGTTTCCCTTTTTTATTCAGTAATCATAACAAAATCATCAACGCCCGTGAGTATTTCTGTAAGTACTTTGGGAAAACATACACGAACCACCATAACGGGACTGTAAGAATTTAGCGAGATTTTCACACGAGACCTTTTGGCGCGAGACGAAATCGGAGACAAACGTGGACTACTAGTGTATCAGATGAGACGGGACTTCTGAAAAGTCTCTGGGCATAAGTAAATACTTCATTCAATAGTGGGACAACTAGTGTTTAATTAGTTAACAGTAGGGAACCGTTTTTGAAAGCAAAAGGTTTTTAGTTGTAGTTAATTTAACCTGACTTTGTTAGTCGTATCTTGGTATTATGTTGATAACACGACATAACTTCAAAACGCACTGTAGAAATCTGCAGTTTGTTGGTACTGAAACACATTGATAGATGGACGAGCACGAAAACCGTATCGGATGGTTTCGTAAAAAACGAACTAGTAGCCTTTGCTTAAATTAAATGTACTTCACATTTAGTGTCGATTAAAGAAATGATCATAATCAGGTTATTCCATCCAAAATATTGGAGGATGCAATTGCAATTGAATACATCTCAGTATACGATTTTACCTGATTCAGCTCGACTTTGGACACCATGCCCAAATCTCCTATACAAAGAGAAAATCCTTCAAACAATGTGGTGGTATAAGGTTGCACAAGCAAAAATATGATTCGTCAAACAAATTGTTTTGCCGGAAAACTACTTGCGGAACATACTATTTGTGCCGAGAACATATGAAAGAAGATAATTTCTAAAGGGTGTGCTTTATGGAGACGCTTTTACAACACAAACCGACACAAACGCGATAATAAGTAATGCACCTATTCGGATCAGTGTGCCAAGTTAAGTACACCTAAAAACGGGAAACTTTTCATTGTTTTGCCGGGAAACTTTTACAGCAGTAACCAACGCATAGGTCCGGCCATTTGTGCCTCCAATGCTATGGTTTTGTACTAAGATGATTTTGGAAACCATCGCTAACAGTTCTACTTTGACCACTAGTCACTGTGGTTTCCATGTGCAAATTGGAGAATGAAATGGGAAAATTTCGAAATTGGTACCTTAAAAATCTATGAAACTTACAATGCCACAAGTTAATTTAGGTAAAACCTCAGCATGCTGGAAACTCCTGTAAGCTGAATGTTTGATGATTTAATTGCTCTGCAGGACATTTACGATAAGGCAACAAGAGCAGAAGTAAGGCCAATTATTAATTGTGTTAGAGGAACATTTATAATCAGCGAAGCGAATTTCGCATCTGATGAAAAACAACAAAATCTAATCAAGAAAGGAGTGATAAACCATCGCATGTCATATTAGTAGCAGCGAGTTGATCAAACATATGGTGCGTGCATCCTGCGAATATAAGGCCATATTGTGATCCCGCCGACGGTTCGAGCAAAACGCACGATTTATTTTATTTCTCCATGTCTCACGATTTACGCATCGATAACAACTACACACATCGCCGCTCCGCATTGTCAATTGACATAAACATGGCGTTTTTTTTTCTTTTGCCTCGAAATTTGAACTTCGAAGGAACATGGAAATATTAACGTTTCCCGTCGCTGAACCGCACATATAAATCAAGTTTGCGCCGCGTATAAACAACATAAAGAAATACTGATTCGTGGACAAAGAGGAAAAGGATAAATGCTCCTACCTTTCGCTGTGTAGCAAAGCCGACGATTTATTATCGCGCTCCAAATCAATTACATGAAAGTGTGCAAAGCAAATGTGGCGGACAAAATAAGGAAACCGCACCACTGTGAAAAACAGCAGCGTCGTCGTCGGCGTCGACGGCTGACACGTTTTCGAGTATCATATAATTGATACAAATTAACTTCAGTGTCTAACGGTAAATAATACACCTAAACGAATTTGCGCGCTTCGAACACTACGTTATACAAATGACGCCCGTACTAATTAAATGCACTTGCCGCCGAATGAATTTTGAAAAAAAAAAGCACTGAAAATACTTCTTCGCGTTGCCAATATACGGATTTAGTTTAATAGCAAAGAGAAGGAATCAAAGTCACAGTGGCAGCGTATGATGTTTATGTCGTTTAATTTCCCAAATGCCATTAAAATCCGGCGCACTAGGATGTAATATGTGGAAGATCAACCGACAACGCATAAAATTCATCAAAGAGGATCCCATCGAACCTCACTGCTCTAAGTCAATCGGGATTCGAAAGCCGTTTTACTTCACCTTCTTCATTATACGATAAAGAGCGCCATTTCCATACCCTTGATGGGGGGATTGCAGATGTCACTGATTAAAATCAGCGGTACGGGAACCCTTCCGTCGGCTAATTTAAAATTATTGTAATGCCGAAAACGCTCAAGGAACTTTTTATATTATTAATGCCGCAATGAATGAGGACGAAACTGGCATGTCCATAGTGTTGGCGATGGTGTCCGTTGGTTGCGCAGAAGTGGATTACCCAAAAGTGGGGAAGTATGTCTTAGCCGAGGCGGTGCTAGTTGAATAAAAAAGTTTTCAAACTGTCATAACTTAAGAAAATCGGTTAAAGTTAGTATTTATATCGACCGTCGAAGAAGTAAACTACTAGAGAACAAGAACAACTGATAAACTCGAGTACTAACTATAGTTTGGGAGAACTTCGTAAAGTGAAAATTTTAAGGACAACTTTAAAACTACGAAAGTTTTATCAAACTAGCAAACAACTAGAAACAAAGTTACGGGACAAACAATAGTCCTACCTGAAGAGACGGGGGTGCATCTCAGTAGGAGCGCCTTTTAACGTGCGGACCGTTGGACGCCGGACTTGGACTTCGACGTCGTGGTCTTGCTGTATAGGGAGCGCGACGCGACGGAGGACACCGAAAGCTTCCGAGCGAACTTTAGGGGTGGTTCTGGCACGTCTAGTCGCTGCCGGCGTCGAGAACGCTTTGCGGCTCCTGGAGAGATCTTGGGGTGGACGCAGGAGCGGCCCGCCCGCTAAGCAACAAGGACCACCGGGCCAAGCAGGCTATTGATTCGAAAAGGTCGTCGAGAGAGATAAAGGATGCACTTGCAGTAGACGAATTGTTTTTCTATGATTACTATTACCTTAACAATTTTTAGAAACAGTCCCAATCGCACGTATACCTACAAATTTAAGATCGACCATTATCACTTTCAGGTTGCTATCTGTTTCAAGTAGATTTAACTAAAAAATACAGCAATGCAAAAGTAGAATCAGCCACGGGCATCAAACTTAAAGGTTCTCAAACTGCAAATGAGGGTTCGCAAAAGTCTTATTCGTGTGTAATTTTAAAAATACTCACAAGGTGATTAAATTGTGCATAGAGCAAATAGTAGAAAAAGACCCTTTTTCTAGTTCCATACAGTTCCCTTACATAGGGATCAATGAAGGAGGAAGTTTGAAACAAACACGCTTTCACACATCGAATATGTAGCGTAACCCTTGCTCTGTTGAGGGATTACTTCGTAAATACCTCCAAACAGAATAGTGATTTTTGTTGAAATTATAACAGCGTTACCACGATGGTAAAAGATTTCACATAATGCTATGCATATTATAAATGTGATTATACTGCCCTTTAACACATCTACATTATCCGTCTCTGCCCGCCTGTCTTTATCGTATAGAATGTTAAAACCACATATAGATCTCAAATGAAAACTTTAACCTACTCCTTCAATGGTCTACATATAGTGATGTGGAAAAAGTAATATATATAACTCAAAACGTTAACCTGTAGATTTTCAAGATATTGACTTTGGTTTCTTGTATTGCGAGTTGAACAATTGCGAAATATCGTTAAGTGAGCATCGATTTCGTCGAAAACACGCAGAAGTAAATTTGTATTGTCCATGTTTTTACTCATTTGTTTAATGATTAAAAAGTGAGCGCATGTATAGAATATACTTCCTACAGTAAGTACATCAATACAAATTCCTCATGTAACGAGACCATTTAGGTTTGGATTTAAATTGTTGAATTTTTCTCGCAAAAATAAGTAAAAAATTGTTAAACCTGTCTTCCCAAACAAATTTTGTACATAATAATGTAAAGAATTTATCTGGATGATTGGAGTCAACGAAATATGTGTCATTTTTACGCACGGGTTTTCACTTACCTTTTGTTCTTTAATTATTTTTAGCAGGCTTAAGGATAGGATTGCAGTCGTTTTTAATAGGTATATAAAGTTACATTTCTTACCTCATTATAAAAATAACCTCTTGGTGGAAATCTTTGATTCAGATTATTTAAAAATGATTAACAGCCGTGTACGACCAATTAAAAATCTAAACATCGATATTTTGAAGAGTATTCACCATTGTGGGCGTAGAAAAGTTACTCAGTAATTAAAAAGAGAACCATTCTCTCAGCCTTCATGGCGAGATTGCAAGACTTTAACAATTAAAAGGGAAATTAGAATTTTTTCGGTGTGAAGATTGGAATTAGTTGGTGTTTCTTGAACGATCGTTTCGAATCATAAGGGTGGTTCGGGAAAAGTGAAAGTTACCTTGAAAAAATTGTACGTCGAATTATCGGCCGAGAAGTTTCTTTTTTTAATATACACAAAAGGATAACTATTACATGAGAAAACGAAGAGGAAGTTTAAACATTGGTTAAATGTACAGTTACAAATGTAAATAAACTTATAACAAATATAGCAAATGAGCTCATGGGTCACTGAACATTTAATCAGTTCTTCCTTGGGTGATGATAAACAAATTACTGAAAACATAATTGGAAAATTCGAAACCGTTCGGGAGTTATCTTGTCCACAGACGAACGGACGCACAGGCGGACGGACAGAAAATCAATCAATCAAAAATCATGAACTCGCTAAGAGCTCGTTAATAAACTGCACCAATATAGACAACGAGCGACAAAGTCACTTCCGGTTGACGAATATTGACCAAAATTGAATCAATTTGTCCCTTGACCATTGTCTACCTATTGCTAAAACAGAATTGGAAAATTCAAAACCGTTAGTCAGTTATCGTGTCCACAGACGGATGGACGGACGAACAGACGGAAGGATGGACGGACAGAAAGTCCAAAATCATAAACTCGCGTTTGGTCGCTCATTAATAGATATTATGTTGATCAAACAAATTCCTCATTTTGCGTTAAAGAAAAAACTGCGTAGGATTCGTGTAAATGAACTAAATCGAAGGAGGACGTTTAATAAAATAGTATATTGCTGTGTACAGTGGGGTTGGTCAACTATACTATCCACAATACTTTGTTCAGCTAGCTCAAACAAATCAAAATTGAATTTTTAACATTTCTTCTCGTACAATTCCGAAATCTGCTACAAAGAAAAGTCACAACATTGACCTAAATTAATGATAGGGAGACTCAGTACCCTCGATCAACTTCTAAATATTCCATAAATACTATCGGGATCGCACAAAGGACTCGAACAAACACACAATTATTGATTGACGATGACAAAATTTTATTCCGAAACACATGAAAGGAAAAAAATAAAACAAAATTTCGGAAAGACAGAAAAGCTTACAAAGCTTTAGACAAATTACCCCGCACGCAAGGGTTAGACAAATAAAATAATAAAATCTTACGGTTTTTTCTCTTTTAATAATGCTAATCTACAAGATGTGCGATAACCAAGACGCACTTAACTCCACACACAAACGCTGACAGCTTCTGAGCTTCACTTTTCTTTAAACACAAATCTTGATGAATTAATAAAATGACAAATTGCCGGTGGCTGTTCATACGGTAGGTACAAACTTTTAATTTTAATAATAAAAGAACTTTAACAGAGGACCTCAATGTACTTACTTTTTCAACTTGACAGACTTTCCAAAAAAAACGGACTAACCGCTTTAACCTTCTCACAAACATTTTGTTATCTTGCTTTTGCACAAAAATATCATAATCAAGACAAGCTACGTGTTCAACTAATCAAATCAAGGAAACTACTCGGATAGCGTAAAGAAACATGCACACTTTCCAACCGTCGCAAACCACCCAGCTTCGTTTTTACGTTGATTCCTGGTAAATACCGAAACACCACTTCCATCCTAAAATAATCTCCTTCCACAGGATATTTAAAAAACTACGTGAATCATCATTAAGCCTGATAACGCCGGCTTCGAAAGAACGCGTCGCCAATCCCCACTTACGCCAAAAATACCGTGCACATTGTGCCTACATTCTAACAAGCAATTTCACGTTTTACAATAAAATAAACAAATCTAAATAAACAATTGAGATAAGCAATAAAATTTAAAAAAAATACTAAGCAATTACCAACAATTGGAATTGGAATTGGAAAAATAACACAGACACAAATTCGAATGACACGAAATAACCCTATTTACACTTAATAAATTGAAATACTCTCACATACAGGGTGTCTCGTCATTATTTTTGGTTTTTAAACCAAAATAATGTCTACATTGCGTTGTTTACACAACAATATAAAAGTGGCGAAATTATAACTAAAACTGTCAATAGTTTCAACAATAAACTTAGTTCATTCGCTGTCATTGTGGGAGACATCTTTGAAATAATCTTTTTGTGCATGTACATTTAAGCATTTTCTCGAATTACATTAAACTGTAACAAAGTTCATTAAACTCATCATGGTCTCAGAAATTATTTCCACTTACAAATAAAAGAGAACCAGCGAAAAAGAGAACCAGCTGTAAATCTGTCCCAAACATTGTAAATCTGTAACATCTGTAACAAAAAAAATCTGTAACATCTGTAACATCTGTAACATCTGTAACATCTGTAACATCTGTAACATCTGTAACATCTGTAACATCTGTAACATCTGTAACATCTGTAACATCTGTAACATCTGTAACATCTGTAACATCTGTAACATCTGTAACATCTGTAACATCTGTAACATCTGTAACATCTGTAACATCTGTAACATCTGCAGCATCTGCAGCATGTGTAGCATCTGTAACATCTGTAACATGGTAATACATTTGTGCCTACCAGCTTGACTGAACGCCTGGTATCTGGATGCGATTAAAATTGGAAGCGCTTCGTTACGTCGCTCAGAATACATTTACTTCGGTTTTAGAAGGTAGAAAGTGGTAATTCTTACAGCTTCCAATATGGAAAACAAGAGGGCGTATTTAATTATCCGTTTGTAGCTGTTTCCATGGGAATCATTAAATTATTAGGTTTACGCCGGTATCAGTTTGATAAAGGACATTTTGCCCAACCTAAGAAATTACAAAAGACAATGGGGGATTGTAAGTGTGATTTTAGAAATTTCAACTCGCTCAATTAATTAACAATTCACCGTTTGAATTAAATGAGTTGTAGTAAACAGAATCCGATTTGGACATAAGTGTTCTCAAAAGGAACGCTCTAAATTAATTTGAATTTTAAGACAAATCGCTGATTTTTAGAATGATCCCAAGCCGATTAATTAAAGAAGTTTTAATTTTTGGACAGTATCAACCGAATTCATCGGCCGACTGGAATCTCCGACGTTCCCTCTCCGTATTTTAGGAAGTTTATATCAGTTCACAGCACAATTTCGGGGGATCTTTTGGGCATTTTTCGAGGTTCTGGCGTAGATTTTGCGACCTATATAATTATTTATCACCGTACCGTCTAAATTTTAAAGCTATACGTTTGATACTTTTCATTTCGTTAATTATAAGGAGGCGCCGTTAATTATTTCATGTCTTGTTGCTTGTGTCCTCGATAGAGAAATTTCTGTTTTACCGTGTGTCACGTGTCACGGTGTTTGTGGTCAAACTCCTCCGAAATAGCTCGATCGATTTTTATGAATTTTTTTGTATATTTGGCAGATATGAGAACAAGTAGGTATATTACATACCGCTAGGTGATTATATACTTCGCCAACCGTATGTCCCATCCAAGAAAATATTGACTGAGGCGGTATGCGAGGTGAGGCGGCGCAGCGACCAAAATCGAGCGTATGTCCCATTCAAGAAAACGAGATTTTCCAAAGGCGATACGAAGTTCGCGAGGTCTGCTAGTTATTCCATAATAGTCGACAAAGAATTCCTTGGTCATCTGTAAAATCCTGAACAAACGTTATCATACCATCAGAACTTTGGTTGCGAAATAAAAAATGAAGTCAAAAATGTGAATAGAAGAGCACAATACCTAAGCATAATTCATTATCTGTTTCGATAGTGCTTCGTCAGTTTTGCATCCCCGTTTCTATTCATTTAGCAGCAAGTGTAAACATCACAGTATTTTATTAAGCTAGCATCCCCAAGTAGTCCTCCATCTTCAGCTTGACACGTCGTATGGGATGTACATTTTCTAGACCTAGTAGCCCCTGTTAATTTTTCCTATTTAATAAAATTGCACAACAGTTTTCCGCTTAAGTTCTTCCTTAATCTGTAAAAGGTCTAACGTGCCCAATAAATGAAACTAAACCCTCGCTTTATGTAATGGGATACAAGGCAGTTCTCTTCAGGGTGTTATTAAAAATACTTTGAATCATTTTGTGGACGTACTTACTGGAAGTGTAATTATCTACTATTTATTTAATTAACAAACCGTAATTATGTCAGCTGGTTGATAGGCATTCAGGTCGTGAATTTTAAGCTCGTAGTTAAGTCATTACATAAATCCCTGTAATACGTCAGGTAACCCCTAAACTTCCCGAATGGTCCATGAAATTAAGACACACACGTTAATTGTCACGTAGTTTAAAGCGTATACGGGGTATTATCGATTTAAAAAGAACGAATGATTTTTTTTACTGGACGCGTTATTGCGTGTTAAACTGGGATTATGGAACCGTTGCCTTTTTACGAGATCATCTTGATGGCAGGCAGAAAGAGGGTATAAGCTAAAGCGGAATCAAAAACAGAGTACAGAACCGCAGATAATGAAGAAGCTCGACTCTTTGGAATACATGTAGAGGGAGCAAAGCGGCCGATGGCTTCATCAGAGCTTTAATCCTCTTAATAGATTCTGTCCAAGTCGCATCTGACGCTGCCCAACCCTTTCAGCTTAGCATTGTTAACACAAGATCCAATAAGTCAAATTCCATCATGCGAGCCAAACGAAGCTTATGAAAACTTTCATCCTACATGGCTTTCCGCATAAAAGGATACAACCGGAACGCGACCCTCGTAAAAACTACCCGAGTTTACATGAATATATATATTTTATAGCCGGCAATTCGTCTCGATGCAAACACAATTTTTTGGTTTTAGTGCAGCGTTTGAAATATTTTCTGATCACCAACGGTACCCATATATTGAAACCCTGCACATTTGACCGAATTAATTCGGGCACGGAAACACAATTTTGTAGCAACTGGGTTAAAAAAGTGATGTGAAAAGTAAACGGGAAGCAGTTCTGGAAAGTTACAAAGGTTATTAGAGAATCGGGGGTAATATTCCGAACTGCAGAGAGGGCTTAATATATGAACGAGTAACATCGACATTATTAATTATAGGTTTTGTCAAGTGGAATTTGAAAGTAGTTCACAACAAATGAGTTTATTTTCCACGTAAAGTGGAGTAAATCGTTGATAAGAGTCGTGGTAGTCATATTCGGGTTACCATGGAACAGTACCTATACTTATCTGTTATGTTTTCCGTGACCCATACAGTAATCTACTCAGCTCATATATGGACACCCTGTAGAGAGTATAGATACTACAATGATTTTAAACTATGTAACCTAGACATGGAAATAACAAAGTCTAAGAAAAAAGTACAGAAACTACAAGGACTAGAGCAAATAGGGACAGTGCAAACTCAAACCCGACGTAGCCAACAGAGACTAATAAAATTAAACGACCAAACCTTAAAAACAACAAGGACTAGACTTTAATAGACTTCACAAACTACAGGATCTGCAGAGACCGATGGATTGCCGAAAAAACAGCGGCAAAACCTCATACAGGACTGAAATTTCCACTTCCATTCTATCACCCTTTTGCTACCTCCCCCCCTACCCAAATCTCAACATATTCAGGTTTTTCGAGAGCTAATGCCTTTCCTTTTCTTTGTCAGTACCTCTATCTGTTTTTCCTCTGTTGCCAATACTACTGTGTCATCCGCGTAAGCCAGGAACCATATCTTTGTTCCTTCCACCACGATTCCTCCACGATGACTCTGTCTTACTTTTTTCTTCATATCCCTAATGTAGAAATTACGGAAGGTCGGGCTAAGTGGGCATCCCTGTCTCAATCCTTTTATTGTCCACAAAACTTCCAACCCATCCTTACCCCACTTTCTTGCCCCTTCATGTAAATCCATGGTTCTGATCTATTTGTATTTTTCCATCCACCATCATTTCCCATACCTTTCCCTTTCTACTCTGCCAAACGCTGCGATTACACCCATGAAAAACGCTATCACCTTTCCGTACTTTTCTCCAATTCCTTTTCCACTACCCTGTCTAATACATATCATTGTGTAAATATCGTTAGATGGACGTTCTTTAGGCCATCCTGTACATGTAAATTTAATTTAGTTTAAATCTGGAGGATTTTATTATGAATAGGCACGGAATTCGTTTGTTTCTTTGTCCATTTTAGCTTTGTTTTTAAATGCTTAATTTAAAGTTTATCCTTCGTGTACATTTGTTTATTTAAATTGTAAAATTGCGTGTTGAAATGTTAAACATCTGTGCATTTAAGTGCTATCTGGTCGTTTTGCGATAAGAAATGTTATCGGACGTGCACATGTTCTTTATCGCCGTTAGAAGAGATAACGGCGGACTTTTTTGCGCATTAATTTCGGCGTAAGTGGGGACGGGCGATACGTTTCGTTTTGGTCAGGCATTGAAATTCGCGGAAGTAGAAGTTCGATGGAGCAATGACGACGCACGATTGTTCAAGTTATGACAAGTTAAACAGCGTGTGGCTCTAGGTACGATAATTTTGCCAAGTTATTGCTATTTCTGTTTTTAAACACGGAGTTTCGTCGATGATGATTTGTTGAAAATTAGTATAATGATGTTAATTAAGACAGTGCTAACTGAGTCGGAATATCGTATGACCGTTTGGTACAACCAGATTAAGGGATTATTGTTTGAAAAACTGTAAGTAATTTTACGAATTTCGTTGTTTATTTGTGTCGACCACCTGTGTACGGGGTAAATGTAACGGGCCGGTTTATTTCAGGTTTTTCTTTAGTAGCTTTTTCGTACAAGTTTCAAAATAAATTCCTTTTATTTTTGTCAATCAGTCAATTGTGTGCTTAGTTGAAACCATTGTACAATCCTGATAGAGTTCTCAAGTTCAGTTTTTTTTTGTATTTGGGCCCAAGAATTATGTCAGGTGAATTTTCGTTGACCTTTACTGAGACTTCTAAATAATAAATTTTGAGTCTTTGTTTTGTAGCAAATGCCTTAGATTTACGAAAAGAGGCTCCTTCCACCTGAACTACTCCGTATTCCTCTATCCTTCACTTTTCCCTTGCTGTTCTTGTAGTACCTTCATAAAGTGTTGCTTCCAGTCCATAAATTTATATCTCCCTTCCTCTTTGAACCTTTCCATTTCTTGCTCTATTAACCATCCTTTTTACTTTTCGTCTTATTTCCATCGTTTGGTGATCCCATTCAGTCCGACCTTAAAATTGTCTATTGCTTCCAAATTTTCTAGCGCATTTTTAGAATTAAAAAAAATTGTATTCTAATTAAAGGTCTCAACGAAAGGAACCGTTTTCTATCAACTACTGCCCTTCTTTCTGCCCTCTTATCAAAGTACGGGGTGGTGGGTCCTTCATCGTACTCTGATGAAAGGCCTCAACGAAAGGAATTAATTTATTCCAACCACAGCCCTTCTCCTCGCCCTCTTAACGTGATCGGGTATATTCCCTTTTACCTCAAGAACGGATTGGCGGAAGAGGGTACTCACAAAGGACGATTGAGACGTCTATAAGAAATATATCCATTGGTGATGTCAAAACAAAAGTTATTTCGGTTAAAAAAATGCGCCTTATCTGCACAAGAGTTGTGCACAATTTATACCTTGTTTCGTTTACTCATGTAATTTATTTTTTATTTTATTTTGCCTTTATTTTTGAGTGGGCGAGGTTTCAGCAAAGTCTGCTCTGCCAACACAACCCACTATACATTTACAATATCCATGCCCGAATGCGGATTCGAACCAGAGACCTTAGCACGACAGTCCAGCTTTAACTGAACTGCGCCACACGGGCCGGTAATCAATTACCCACGTTACTCTCCCTCACATGTACAGAGAGGGTAGAGATTGCAAACATTAACTAGACCACAGAGACTACAAGGACTACAGATCATGAAGAAGATAAGACAACAATTAGATCAAAGCGATTATAGACTATAGGTCTCAGATGCTGCAGGGGTCGAAAGAGCTTAAATGCTGTATTAACTAAGAAATTCTACAAATGTGAAAAATTATAGAAGCTATAGAGCCAACAAACACGGGGGACAACGGGATTTTACATTTTACAGCCAAACTATTGGAAACAGTGGAAACTGTGAAAGATATATAGACTTGACATTTGAAATGTGGGTTAGTTTGAAGACGCTAAAGTGTATTCCGAAATAACTTCCCGAAATTCCAACGGGAACGGGGTACGTGAACGGGAAGAAGTGGGATGTTACGTTTTACAGTCGAACCTGTGAAAGATAGGACTTGACATTGAGAACGAAGGTTTCCAGGATAGCATTAAGGGGTACAGCAATACCCGAAATTTCCACGGGAACGGAGAGAAATTGAATTAAGAGAGATGGTAATGTTTAATGTTTGCGCGTACACTTTTGTTACTGACAGAACACACAACCGAAGCTACTGGGGGTAGAAAGCTGAAATTTGGCATGTAGGTTCCTTGGAGGATTTCCCGACATTCCTGTAGGAACGGGGGAAAAAAAGAAATTTTACTTTTTACAGCCGAAACTGTGGCACCTAGAGACATTTAGAACGTAGGTTTTTCGAAGGTGTTAAGATGTACTTCGAAAGCACTTCCTGAAATTTCCACGGGAACGGAGAATACTGAATTAAGACCCGTTCATGTTCATACACGTACGATCTCGCGGGAACAAAATCTGGTATATGAATTTACTCCCATGCAAAACGTACAGTAGTTACTTCAGTAATCGGATTTAAATTTAGCAACCCAATTTCGTAGCTCAAAGGTTCATAGCAAGACCTTCTAAATATGATAAGCTTATTTAGTCAAATATTTGGCTACTTTTCTGGTTTTCAAAATCCCCCCGTTTTTTTGTAACATAAATATTAGATTCAGGGGCAATTATTGCAACAATTGTCCTGAAACCACCAACATAGCGAGGAGTAGGGGAGGTCCAATTTAGGCCCTCATTTCATTTGGCACTAAGTTAGGCAACTTGATTTTCTCATTACAGTCTTTTTAAATAGAAAGAATGAAACGGTGTCGCCATTTACCATTATTAACATTGAAAAGAATGGGGAATGGCCCTATCGCATTTTACACGTTTAAATTTCACCTCCCCTGCTCCTCTTCCGCGCTATCCGAAAAGCTTTCGACATGTCGACATCCTCAAAGTAGAAGAATCTTATGCGAAAAACCGCATCCCCTCATATGTATTAAACTAAGCGAGTTGTTTTAATAAAGAAGAGAAAGGCGCACAAATTGAAACTAATTGCTCTAAAAAAGTGATGTTATGATATATGATTTTCCAAAAAATGTGCGCAAATTTGAAAACCCAAATTTTTTATTGCTTTCTATTTTAGGGCAAGCAAAAGTAAACTGAAAAAAGTTGTAATCTCTAATCAGTATTCTGACAAAGTTAAGAAAATGAACTTTCAGAACCTCTCCAACTTCTACAAAGCAACAACGCTCCTGAACTGGACTACTTCTGAACACTTATTCATAATGGAATGGATAACACATCGACTGCATGTTCACTTTTCCTTTTTAATTAAGTAGATTATAAATTTCATTTCAGTTTTGCTTCACAAGATTCAAATTTTAGGTACAGAAGGGTTATTGCGAGAGCGATACAGTAGCGGTGGTGAACGTCGACGAATTTACAAGCGTGTCCCAGTTTTGGAAAATCGAATTAGCATCATCTCATTTTTTGTTATAAAATTGGCCGAGGTATTTATTGCCAAGTGGCATTGTATCCTGCTTCTTTAAAATTTTCACTTCTGATATTGAGGAATCAGAAAAAATGCAACGTTTTCTGTGATCAATGAGAAAAATATTTCGCATTTCTTTTCGCATTAAAGTTCGAAAAGCGCAAGTCCTGCAACCCTTCCAGTTTCCGATGAGTTCCACGCCCCAACCACTAGGCACACTAACTTACTTTTTCTTCTTTCGAACCCCTAAACTTTTTCTCGCGCATCTACATTTAAACCCGTTTTTAATAAAATTCCTTCTGCCGTGTTTAAACCTGCCGTTTAGTTCGAGTAAAAATACCGAATAACAAATATTTGACGAAGTTGTTTTTGGAATTCATTTTATTATAAACATCAACAACGAACGGTTCCGAAAACACTTACTGTTTATTGATTTAAAATGCTTCGAGTTTTTGTTGCTTTTGTTAGTAACAAACTTTAACAAAAGCGAGACTTTTATATAGATAGCTATAGAAGCCAAGATACGCATTTTTCCTCTTTGTAGGTATAGATAAAGGAATTGCTAGTAGATATAAGCGTGCTACCCTTATAAGTCCTGCAGAATTCGCAAGAATCTTACTTGTTACTTCAGCGATTACATTCATAAATCTGCGAAAGAGATTGGCGTCGCGGCGCTCAGGGAAGAAAAATCCCTGAACTGGGGTCCGTGCTAACCGATCACTTACCCCAGGATTTATGTAGAAAGAAGTCTGAATACAAACACAGCGAAGACATCGGGTCAAATGCGATTAAAATAATACCGCCCGCTCTCACTCTTGTAAATTATTCCCCAATACCTTCGAGAAAAATAAAGAAAACTCTAATATATAACCCAAACTACGTCGATAAATTCCTTTAAAATGTTTCTAAATGTTGCCAACACAAAAAAACGAACAAATCAAAAATGTTCGTTCTTCATCACATATGATTGATAGTGATATCCTTCCTGTATTACTGCCGCATAAAGAGGAGTTCTTACGAGATATAAATGTGGACTACGTTACTGTTTTCATGAATAATGTAAGGTTAGTACGCGACAGACGGTCTCACCCTTACTACGATAAGGGAATGAAAATACTAAAATTGAATATTAGTTACTTATGACGACACAAACTGTCGCGAAGAAGAATTGCCAATGACTAAACAATGTTGAAGGCGAGCTTTATATTTTATTTATACGATCCATTTTTAAAAAACACAAAACAGTCTCATTGCTGATAAACTACCCTCATAATTGTAAAAATAATCCATCCAGAAACTTGCATTTATATGTGACTTAAATTGCAATCCTATAAAGTATAGTCAAATGTGATTTATGCAAATCAAATCAAATGGAAACTATCAGTGGTTATCCAAATTTATGGAATGGGATCGACGGTGAAAAACTGGAAATCCTATCGCGTCTCAATTTTCAGTTGATTTTAGCTAATTTTTGCAGAATCCTAAAAAATTGTTGCGCTTATAATCATATCTAACAAAATTGAGCCCGATACCCAAGTAATTTTCCCGTGTTGTGAATTATTATTCTTAAAATCATATATAATATGCTACTCTACTTTCTAATGTAGGTAGTTTTCTAAGCCAAATAACAGACATACCGACAGACCGATCATCGAGATTTTGTTTGACTCGGATTCCGGGTGTTCCAAAACGTGTATCTCCCTCAAAAAAATGGGGAGGGGGTATTTTTTACCATAAATAAACCAATTACGCGCACGTGCCTTGAGCCCTTTCGAAGTTACTCCGCCACAAATAAGGAGCAAACATGCAGATCTATTAACGATTCTTGTATTGCTCTCTGTCTGTCCGTGGGTACGATCAGTTTGTTATGTCCGATTGTTTTGAATTGGTACACATGTTCCTAAGGATATAAGAAAGGTTGCTATTGTTTTCCAGCTACGTAAACTAAGGGGACAAAAAGTCCAAAAACTGCCCAAATCTCCAAAATAAGAGTTTCTTTTATTATTTTTGTTACATAAATGTCCGGTTTTCTGTCTTACTAAATATTCCTTAAACCTCAAGGAACTATGCAAATGCACATGAATGAAAAAAAAATTGCGCATGCGCAACCCAACTTTTGTATTTGTGCAATCCCAATTTTTTTATTTGTTAAAAATATTTAAATAAAATTTTGTATGTATATAAATATAAAAATAATACCGATTCAAAAAATTTACTTGATAGACGCATATTCAGTTGTATCGGTTTTTTAACTTAAGAACTGTTGACAAAAATCTACATCCACTCACAGATATTCGGTAGAATAGAAATAATGCTGCTCGATCTGCCAGAATGTTTGGTCTAATGCTATGAGTACCAGGTTCGACTATCTAAAGGGTGTAGTAGGTTGCACTAAACCCTAGAAGATGTGAAAATAATAAAATAAAGGGAAATAAAGAACTTATTTCCCAAAGTTTCTTCGGTTGTCCTTCAGGGACTCTATTGTGTATTATTTTGAAAAATGACATTTTGCATAATTCCTTCGGTTTAGAAATACGTTATCCTTAAAAGAAGAAAATTGAATACGGGATTCGGGATAGCGCATCCTTTTCTCTTTTACTCGAGGAAACAACCGTAACGCGCAAGAGCCCTCGCTCTCGAGTAATTTACCTCGCATCAAGACATTGTGATGAAGAAAACTGAACGAAAATAAAGAAATCCAGCACTACGGCTCCAGCTGCTCTCGGTGGTATGGGTGGTTCGATGATACTGGAAGAAATATGCTCAGAAAATTTAGGCGCCACTAATTTTTCGGTCCTTCTAAGCCGTACAGGAAAAACTAGAAACCTGCTCCTGTTGGTCTGGAAATGCAGGGCGAAGGGTAGAACTATAAAGAAGAGAAATAGAGAAAAATAGAGGAAAAAAAAGTATTTATTCAGGGAAACCAAGAACTAAAACAGATATTGTAGGGTGAATGATTATGATTGATAATGGCACGGAATGATAACAGGGAAATAACGGCAAAAAGAAAAAAATCGGTAAGAGACCTCGTCTCACAGTAAGACACAATAAAACTTGACTAATTACTTAATCTGATGCAGGGTGGGTGAATTAATGTAATGGTTTTTTTTTAATTAAACAACGGTTTTTTAGGTAATAAAATAAATAAAGGTAACTTGGAGATTGCTTAGCTGTTCTGGATCCTTTGAATTTTCCAGCGGTTGTTCGGCGGACTCGGCGGTTGTAGACCAGTGGCTAAATACGGGGAAAATAAGGATAGGGATTAGGGTAGAAGGGAACAAATGGAAAAGAAATTTGAAGGTATTGAAGAAGATTCAAGACTGAAGACTAGAGATGGACGACTCAAGACTAAAGATACGACGGACGAAAACTTCTTAGTAGTAGGTACCTATAACAGGTATAGATAAGAAATTAACTAAAAATACAAGGCCCTAAAACAAAGACCCAAATTACAACGCAACACTAGCACTAAAAGGCTACTTACAAGATGGTGTGGGCCTTAAACGTAGAGACAATATATATTTTGTACGCTTAATTAAATTGGTGGAAGGTGAAGTCACGCTCGGATCCTAAAACGCAACGAAGAAATAGAAAACGATACAAACAACAAAAATACTTACACAAGGGTTGAACTCCGGCGAGCAAGGGTAAAATATACATATATTGGTTATGTAAGTAGATGGCAAATCACAAATACAAATGTGCCTCTCCTCTACTCTTAATCCCCAAAGTAGGGTTTCTAAGGACGAAATACTAATTCCTTGGAATAAGTAGAGTTTATTTCACGAGGGTAGAAATCCCAAAATTATTGGATTATAGCGGCTGCAAAAATTCCGCACCTCACAAGCACACCTGATAGAATTGACAATTGACCAAAACGGAAACGAAAAAACGTAGAAGATTTTTAAAAAAACGAACAATAATACCAATAATAAGGAACATAAAAAGTTAGCGGGAAAAGAATAGATTTTTGAAAACAGCGGGAAAGAATAGCGTAGTTTACAAGAATTGACAATAGATGGCACTGAAAGCGGATCAGAGGCGTAACATTGAATCAAATAGTATACACATAAGCTTCGAAAATTAGACGAGTGAAAACAGTAAGGAAAGAAGAAGCGTTTAGATTGTGAGAAGGAAGATAAAATTATAAAAAAAGGGCAAGGATCGAAAGAAGCGAAGAAATCACAAGAAGATATTTAAGAAAATGGGAACGCCTATGAGACGAAATTCAAAACAAAATAAATAAATCCTTAACCTAAAAATCAAAATAAATAACGCAAAACTAAACTAAAAATGGACCTGTAACAACATATACAGTGGCGTAGCTTGCGTCTTTTGCCATTAATGAGGTGCATAAAATTTAATGTATAACGGGAATTCAAAACTACTAAATATGCCACACCACAACCCATATTTTAAAAGTACTGAAGATTCGCCAAAAAGTCTACAGAAACGCTGCGTCAGGAGGCGCTTAAAAGTTTTTGGATTTTCAGAAATTTTAATTCCCATAGATTCTTCAGTGAAGCTATGGAATCTTAAGTAATTCTGTGAAAGATCTCGTTCTGGATTATAGCCGAGCATTTGATCAAGCTCGATGACAAACCTTTCACACTTGGAAGCCCATACCAGAGATCCTTTTATTGCAGTTCTTGGTATTTGCTGTAGATTTGTAGAATTCTAAAAATTTTTAAAACTGTTTTTAAGAAACCTCTGAGAACTACAAGTGGTTCTGTAAAGAATTTAGAAACCTCTAAATCATCAATGAAGAATCTTTTTTTCTTAGGGATCAAACACATCTCACATAGTAACAAATAAATTGCACTCATACGCAGACTGCAAAATGCCAATTTTTAACTTGTTTTAAAATTTAAATTTTAACCATAGACGCTTCCAGTAAAAACAAATATGTCGCAAAAAACATAGTACACATAGATATGAAGTACCGATCAATGCATATGGGAGGTCTTGGCCTTGGTCTGATTCACATCTACCACTTCTTCCGATATTTGCATTTCATGTTTCCGGTAGCATCTCCAATACCAACATAACGACGCGTTCCACTAATGAAGATCGCTCCACAGACAAAAAATTAGTTTTCCGAATAACAGGGTGACTGGTGAACATAACAAGATTATGTGATTGATTATCCAAAGTAATATGACCTAAATTTCAAGTAAATAAAATTTATTTCATTTCCACAAATGCAAGGTGTTTTGTTTCTCACTCTTCTGTATGTGTAGATGTTCCAAAACGCAATGTGAGAAGAAAACGGTAAAAGTATGACTAAAACATCTTATACTAAAAATGAAACAGACGCTTGATTTTTAATTTGTATACGAGAGTAGAAAAAATTGTCTCTAGCTCGACCAGAAAGTGTCTCTCGATTGCTTACTTGAAGTCCGATACGTTTCATTCCTGGCAACGCAGTATCAGAAGAGAATGTTTCACTTTCCCCACTATTTCAGTGACGATGGAAACGTTTTCGTACTATAAGAAACGTTTTGCTCAAATTTCTCTTCATTAAAACCTATCGTGAAGAATAAAAGAGCGGATATGCAGAGCTTAAGAAAACTCCCCTCACACAATGATAGTTTTGTAACGGCACGATTAAGGTACTACCCAGCGAATATTTTTCGTAGGTACGAACAAATTGGGTTAAAGCACCCCTTTCACTGATCCTTAAGGTACCTACTCGCTTTTGCTACCCTTCGAGCAAACGAGTGAGTTTCATTTTAGTTAATTACGTATACGTGCCGCATCTCTTGTTTCCATCTTGGAATGGACGAATGAAACCATTATTAAAACATCTAAGCCAAGGAAGGACTTCGGGCAGGATATTATGGAACTCCCAGGCGATTTACACGATCTCGAAATTAATTTTATTAAGTTTATTTTCCACATGTGAGTATTTGATCTGTAAAACATTCCGAGACGAGTCAACTTATAGCGATCTTTGATCGTGTTAAAATTTTCTAGAAGAGCGATTTCAATTTTAATGTCAACTCCTTTTACATCAAACATGACAAACTTTCAGAACTCGGGGAAGTTTATAAGTTGGGCATATAGAATTTCACAGAGAATTATTTCGAGGCACATGCAGACGTCTAAAGTAATAGATTAAGAAATAAGAAGTCACGTGAAACGGTTGATGAAAAGCTTTTAGACCCTTGAAGTGCAATTACTTTGTTATCATTAATTTATTGTCGAACGAACGTTAAGATAAATTTTATTAGGTACCTACGCTCGTCTCGTTATACAATTTCACATTCTAAAATCTACGTATGTGTGGAAATCCCTTGCTTCGCTGATTTTCCAACTACGGAATTTGATTGTCGCCGGCATCTGCTCTTAAGCAGCTGACCAGAGGACTCGATTGTGTCCTGATTTGCATGAAATAACGAGACTGGGGCCGCAATCTTACGGTAAACACGTGACCCAAACCGTGATAACAGTCCGATAACACCCCTTATCGTGGGGAAAAGTGAGTGAACGTGCACTGCCCCATATATTCCTAGAAATATGCTTCGTGTCGATATTTGATAAAGAAACAACATGCGCCTTTCTGGCACGTACTCGGATGAACAAGCGAAATACCACGTTTTCATAATTACGTGAATTTACCAAATTTCTTTCCCGATTTATGAAGATAACGCGTCCTAAGCGACTGATAACGCGGAGAAGTACATGATTATAAGAAGTTGTAGAAATGTCACTAGTAGCACGCACAAACAACAAACAAGCGAGCCCTTCCCCTGATTTACGACCCCAATTCCTCTTTATTTCTCTCCCGGCTCGTTCTACAATTTTTCCTTATCGAACAGGAATCATTCGCGATTGAATAGAATACTAAAAGCGATTTACTATCAGTAGCTCCCTGTCCACATATTTTTGACGAGACCAACATCTACTACAATTTAACACTCAAAGGGCGCTTTCATTCGGAATCCAATTTTTCCCGTAATTTACCGCAGAAAAACATTCCAAACGAAATGTATCAGAAGAAGTCATCTTCCGAACACAAACAAATCGATTTGAGAAATATTTATTTAGATATTTAGCGACACTAAAAGAAGGCGACACCATCGGTCATCCTCCCTCGTCCGACCACTTCCGGGGATTAAGGGACGATTCGACTTCCGTCAATCCAATAATGCGAAGCGAGAGCGCGAGAAAGTGTCTGCATATTTGTTTTGATTTTTAGTTTCGTTCCACCCGCCTCTATGATAAATGGAGACGTAGACGAATGGTTTATTGAAATGCCCCGGTGGATAAGTTTTGTGGTCAGACTTGGGGGAGAAACAAACTTTTATCCTTTGCGTTCGTGACACCACGAATTATGTGAATCGAAATATTATTAGATACATTCGCTTCGATATCTTTACAAAAAATATAAAATATGTAAACATTTTCTTCTGGCAGATATTTTCCTATTTTAAGTAATTGGAAATCGCAAGTTACATTGAGCTATTTAAATTTCCTCCCGCGTTTTTGCCAATAGGGACGTAAGGGCAAATCCACATTATGATGTATTGGAGGAACCTGGTTTTGTATAAAAATATTTTTTTATTTGATAGGAAATTTAGAAGTGAAAGCATTACTGCACATTTTCATCCGGGTGTGGTGGTACATATGGTAGCTGATACGCGTCAGACAACAATTATCAGTAAAATCAACACGGCTTGATATCAACCAAATCAACACGGCGGCGTTTTCCCCCACTCTGTGCGAAAATCATCCCCACCGTGAGGCAAATTTCAACGATAATACAAACTCATACCGATACAGCATTCCAGTAGCCAGCTTAAATAGATTTAAAAGCAACTCTACTCATTTCCCATTTGTGAAAAATATCATTCTGAAGTCTCTTACATAAAGTACCTACATGAAATACTTTGTTAATTAGCGGGACCTTCTGGAGTCCGTAAAGTATCTGAAGGTCCTGGATACGGTAACCTTAGACTGAAGCTGTATTTCGAGATGCCCCTGCACGGGCGAAACAGTTAGCGACATTCAAAAAAGGCAGATTCATACACAAATAATTGAAATCGCTAATCAAACTAAATGAGATTAAATGTATCTACAGCGGTGTCTGTAGGTACGCCAACGGTACTGGTCCACCAAAAAAGGGACGATTAATATCTACTTCGTCTATTTAACATTCTTCCCCTTCCGTATTCTTTCCTTCCTGATTCCCTACAAATTACTACGTCATTGAAATTAAACTCCTGTGTTAAAACTTCCGCTTATCTTGAAATTTAGTTATCTCACGCGGCGATAACACGTCTTATCACAACGACCGGAGGTCACATGAGATAAACTTTAACAAAACATTTCACAACAATTAACTCCAAATGATTAAACCTGAATTTACTAACACTAAATAACTAACACGGAATCGTTTTATTAATCCGGAATGAGAAGCTACCCCCAAAACGTCTCTCGTTTACGATCATCCTATGTCTCACAGAACGCAATCTCTGATTATCAGTTGTATTAATTTTTCGGCCAACGCGCAACAGACAGACGTACGCGTAGTGCGAAGATTTGCGTTTCAATCGTGTATTATTGTGCAAATTTGATCTTTATAACACGTTGGTGTGTCGAATGTGCATTTGCAATTCCGATAGAGGCCTTTCAATAAAAGCCTATACGTAATATGTATCGATACAGCACAGTGTCTAGATTCGCTTACACATTACATACTCTAAAGGTGTTATTGAATAAATTAAAATCACCAACTCGACCTTATCACACACTCGTAGGAAATAGGAAGCCAAATTAAAATTACAGTAGCATTCTACTATAATACGTAATGTAATAACGTTCGTATAATTAATTTAATTGTGGTATAATTACTTTCAACTAGGATTCTATTCACCATAAATTTGGGTGTAATACGTTTTAAATTTATCTTAATTCACTAATAGAACCTTCGTTAATATTTAATCGGATACTTTATGCGAGATAATCGAAAGAACTTACAGGCGAATTCGAATTAGCGTTAATGGGGCTAATATCCACTTAATATAATTGCGGCGGCAGTTTTTCAAAATTTCATGAAATATTCGTTTCAATTTCAATGCGTTTTTTGTTACGTTTTTTAATCATAGAAGCGATGCGGCATTAAACCGTATCGTTCATTCGTCTATTTATAAACAATGCCAATTTGTATTCTTCTGATTTGTAAAGATTAATCACATGCGTTTGAAATCATTTACTGCCGCTAGAAATTCTTTATCCAACATTAAAGCTAAGATGCGCAAGCGCAAGGGTTTCTCAAAAACTGCGCCCACTCTGCACGTTAGTTAATAATATGTTACTTGAGTGCTAGGTGCTAAAGGTTTCCACAGATATTAAAAAATGCATTGACTTAAAAGTTTTAAATGCAAAACTTGCAAAGGTTCCAAGATTATCAAAATTACAACAGTTCCATGATTTAAAGATTTTAAAGACTACAGGTTCCGAAGATTCCAAGACCTTACAAAAATAAAGAAAATCCGAAATATGATCCTAAATATCATAAAAAGACTCAAAAAGAACAAAGAATAAATTGCAGTTGGCTGTTGGCCAAAGAAAAGTGTTTTATGAATTCTTTAGGCGAATAACAAAAAACTTTCTTTCACCAACGGCATTTTATAATCTTTAGTACTTGCTCAAACGAAAATAAAAATGGAGCACTTCCTCCAAAATAGATCTAAGCTTCCGAATGGTTCTGAAAATTCTGAGTATTTTAAGGATTCCAATGATTTTAAACCTACCTCTATGGTTAGGCAACACACGATTACATCTGACAGAAATACGATACGCTCTGCACACATAAGTCGTGCTACGTTTTCGACCGTTCTGCGCAGATCATATAGATCATTTAGCTGCAACAATAGCTCGCAATACCTTTGCATTACGAAGGTTATCTGACAACGTCTCTGTTCGTGTCTTAAGGGTCGCATATTTTGCATTAATACAATCACAGTTAATGTACTGCAACATTGTATGGGGGAATTGCTCACATTCAAATAGGATTTTTGCACTACAACGGAAGGCAATCAGAATCGTTGGCAACTTGGATTACAGAGAAGATTGCAGGGACATGTTTATCCAACTAAGAGCACTAACTGGTCCTTCTATATATATTTTAAATTGCATCTTGTATGCCAGATCTCAATTGGAAAATTATTCCTTAAGATCTGACATACACTCCCACAACACACGTTCGTCCACAGAAATTTATGTGAAATACTGTAGGCTACACAAAACATATATGAGTTTTCAAAACACTTCTGTCATACTTTTTAATAAATTACCTGTAAGTATAAGAAAATTATCAATCCTAAGCCTTAGGAAAATTCTTAAATGTGTATTAATTAAACATGCCTTTAATAGCGTAGCAGAATTTGAAAATTTAGAAGATTTAGACTTCAACAATATTGTGTGACTTCTGCAAATGTATATTTTTTTGTTACAAGTATGCAGTCAATATATATTATTATTATATTATTATTATTATGATGCAGGGGATTTTCATAACGAAGCTTGGAGAGAAAGTTAGCCGCAGTTAACGGTATTCGAATGCGGAGCTGGGTTTGAGTATAATGGCCGGTCTAGCGTTTATCCTGTTTTTTGTCTTCTGGAAGTGTATTTAAAACACTTTTCAGAGCCCTCTATCGCTTTCCACGACTCCTTAGGTCTTTTTTTGGGAATCCTTAGATCCGTTCTACACCTTTCAAGAGCCGTCTGGCCACTTCCCATGATACACTCGTCTATAAATCAATGAAGGGTCCTATAAAGCTCTGACATGCCCAAAATAGGGAGTCTAGATAGGCACTGCATGTACCCAAAGGTTCGTGAAAAGACCTCTTGTTACTCCTCAAACCCCTTCTAGGTCTTCCTATGCCAGTCACAGAAGTAGACACGCCTAACGAGCTCCAAATGGCGGTATAGTTATCTTATATATGGGTTTTAAAGCTATGTAAAGAACTTGGAATCCCCTGTAAAGGATCCAGTTTTGAAAACGACTCTGAGAGAGAAAATACTCTAGAATAGCTATATGAAGTTTTGTAAAGCTTAGGAAATGATCTTAGATTCTTAAGAAAAGGTCTTGGCTGGCTCTTAAAAAGCTTCAAATGCTCTAAAAGGTACTTCAAGAGCCCTCTATACCTGAAAGATATGAAAATAGCATTGAATTCTCGAGAAGATCTCTAAGAAAACATAGAAATCTTTCACGAGAAGAAAGGACCATCTCTAGAATGACCTAGAAAGCTCTGAAAAATTCTGAAGGGATTGTTGCCAGTTCTGTAAAAGATCGACGAAGTTCAGGGATCTGAAATTGACCCGAAAAGCTCCACGAAAGCCATAAAATGCTCTGGAGGAGCGCTATTGATCTGAAGAGACGACTTGGAAGGTTATGAAAAGTCTCTTCCAGGCCCCCGACCCTATAGCACTTTCCATTGTTTTTAAGCGCTTTATAACCCACTTCGTGTCTTGAATGTTTGGATGTGTCATGAAAGACCTTAGACCTTGTTCGATCAGTCTTTAACCCTGAAACCTTTCTGTCTCGCCATGAATGTCAAAGTGAGAAGTAGATCAAGACCTCGTTCGGTCGTCCGACCCGGAAAATGGGTGCGAGATTTATCCCTCAAATAATGACTGGAAAGTTAAAAGCCATGTACTTTGCACTTTGAACTTTACTCAGTGATCCCTCCCACTCACGCGTATCGAGTAATATTATGTCATGGACAGCGTATACTAAGCACTCATGACCAAAGTAAGCGTTAGCCATATAGGAATAGCCAGTGTATTGGAGGGTATACGCGGGTATATGTCGTATACGTTTAAAAGGCGATTTTCTTTTATGTATCGGAAATGTTATGAAAGTAACCTGTTTTGTAAAAATTTACCAAAATTAAAATTTTTTAAACCCTTCACACCCCCCCTCTTCCCACATGAAACGTATGCTTGCGTATACCTTTACCGTAATTTACCAATACACCACTGGGAATATCCCAAGGGAATATGCGAAACCAACTTCATATATATTTAGGCGAAATTAGGTTACCGTGCAAGTTATCTAGCTCTCTACCGAACGAAGAAGTTCGAAGGTTGGTCGCCGTTCAAAGTTCAAAGTTTGCTCGCCGCTCGAAGTCCAAAGGTTGATCGCCGTTCAAAATGCAAAGGTTTCACATTTCACTTTTTGTGGTACGATCTTAACTTTTAAGATAACCAGAGATCAAAGACCCAGTTTTGTGGTGTCATATTTCATTTTCAAGGTTATCA
The DNA here is from genome assembly GCF_008802855.1 of Photinus pyralis. Lineage (NCBI taxonomy): Eukaryota > Metazoa > Arthropoda > Insecta > Coleoptera > Lampyridae > Photinus > Photinus pyralis. The sequence continues at coordinate 4,659,382 of NW_022170738.1, forward strand.
ACCGTTCGAGGTAGGTCGCCACCTGACGATGACCTTGCAAAGTATGTCAAGATAAAAGTCATAGGTCCCCTGCACCGCGCCGGTGACCTCGGAAAGTAGGCCAACGTAAAGGTCAAGGAAACTCCCTTTCAAGGTCATAGGAAAATGAAATGACACCATAAAAATAAGGTCATGGACACCCCTAAACTAATTTGAGAAATAAATAAACATGGTCCAGTGGTAGAGCGCAGGGCTATGAATCCGGAGGTCGGGTGTTTGAACCTGGGTTGAGGTGAAGTTTTCAGCTGTGGCAGAGATGGGAATTACCTTAGACCAGTTTCAAGCATTCTGCCAGCTACTCCGAATTAGGTTTTCCTGCAGTTTTCCTAATTCGTAACGTATATACCGGAGTAGTATAGAACAACTTAAGACATTCTGCCGAGGAACCTCTAAAAAGCATTATGCGGGTAACTCTGTAATTGGGCGCAGAACAAGAGAGGGATAATAAATAAATAAATATAAATGAAATATTAAACGCAATAAATTCAAGGTTCTTAAACTTTGATAACCTTGAAAATGAAATATAGCACCACAAAAATAGGGCGATGACCTCTGATGACTTTGAAAATGGAATGTTACACAGAAAAAAATTAGAGGCCATGGAACTTTGACTTGAACTTTCAAAATCTTGAAAATAAAATTACACCATTGCAAATTATAACACTACAAAACACAACGTAAGAACCAGGGCGCTTACACCATAAAATGATAAATAGGTACATTCTAGATAGATCTTAAATTCCCAGAAAGATCTGTAAGATCACAGAAAGACCTGTAAATTACCAGATAAATCATCAGAATCTTTGCAAATGCACGTGTATATTGAAATTGACTATAATTCTATTTCTATTTTTGCACTTACCCTTTTTGATGTAATTCCTTCGCCGAAAGGGATAAGGAAGTGGAATATGATAAAGGAGGATGTAAGTAGGGTAAATGCAAATTTTGCAATTGTTGAAATTCCAGTTCGTCATTCGCCTTTTAAATAATTACCTGATCGAATTTTAATTTTAATTTATTATTTATGTTGTGTTATGCTTTGAAAGCCAAACAGCACGTGTATATTTACCGTTAAATCTGTACATGAAAAATACTAACTCGTACGGCCCTTCTATGCTTTTGTTGGTCATCTATTTGGACCGTCAATTCGCCGAACACAATTTTTCTGATGATTTTAACCAGTTTCGGCAAGGTGTTTAAATATGGAAAATTATCCACCTTTTATTGGTCTGTATGCAATCGAAATGCGAGTTAACAGTATTCTAGGTTTTGTAGGGCGTTTTGGCATTCCAATTGGGCCTTAAAGTAAAAAGTAGATTGCAATCGTTGTAGCTGGCGTCGAGTAAAAATAAACCTTCAAGATGTGTACCGTCGCATTTCGGGTATTATTTAATAAACGACCTGGTGGTTTCATACAAAGTTTTCTTAGAAACTCATCTCGTACACACTCTTGGCAATTTCTTGTTTCCTCTTATTATATTCGTGTGATTGTGTAAAGTGCTGTTGGTCAAGTCTGCCGGCTGTTGCGTGGCCATCTTGCGCCACTTACGACGCTCTCTCATTTATCTAACGGTTAATGAAATTATAGCCGGCGTTAGGTCATCCCGCGCGTTGCAATCTAAGGAAGGCGAGAAAGTGCGGAGCTAAAATTGCGGCCAGGATGTGCTTATTTCCTTAAGTTACCCAAAGCTCATTTATTTTGAGGCCTTTGCCATTTGTTATGAAAAACTTTAAAGATATGTTTCACCATTTTAGATTCAGAAGTTCAGTTATTAATGTAATTTTATGAGAAGTTGGGCCTACGAAAAATGACGTGATTTACATTAAAAGGAAATATGAAATTTTCTTTTGGAAAATATCGTCCCGAATATATAAAATCCGAAGGAAGGGGCCGACAAACGAAAATACAACGAAGTTAAACTTATAAATCCGTAACGAGATCGAGTTTTTTTCGGCACGCGCCCCAAATCTAATACACATTTGAGTAGGGTAATGTAATATCACATTTGTTTATTCTGCAGGTTCGCTTAATCTTCAATGTGTCGCCGCTCCGTTTCTCTCTTCTGTGCGCTCTGCGGGCATCGTAGTTTTCCAGTCGAAGCAAATTTCGTACGGGTGGCTATACGTGGAAAGTGTTACATGTAAACATTGCGATATACATGATGTTTGCAGAAAGAGCGAGGCGATGACAAATTACGAGTCAAGGTGGTTGGTGATAAACGGCAAACGCTTAGCACCGACCAGCGGGCAGCTAATGATACCCCTGTCCGCCCCTCGAACCCCTTATTTCGCCTTTGATCTAGTGCCGACACCTACTCCCAACTGTTTGGTCTCGAGTGACACGATCCTGGCTCCTTCTCAGCCTTAGTAATCTGCTTTGTCCTTTTAACTGACCAAGAATGCTCAAAGCGCACGGATCTAAATTGTACTGCATTATTGCGTTACTTTCCATAGATCTGCGCCGAGTAAACATGGCGCTTAAGAGTTCGCGAAGTTATAATTGATCGCGATTCGAAAAAGAGTGGCACGTGCGACACTGTTGTCATTAAAGACAGCTCAGGGAAATGGAGTACCTAAATCCGTTTTGTAAAAAAACAAGCAAGTTTATAAAAGAAGCAGGCAGTGATCAGAGTGAATCTCGTTAACAACAAACACCCTCTTAGTTCAGTTGTTCTTAAAATCGTCGGCATCCCCTTGCCTTTTTAAACAGGTTCTTTTAGTAGGTGTTAGAGCGCACTCATTGCCCCCTTCCTGCGTGTCTTCATAATGCAGCAATCAACGCCGACTGGATGGCGCTTGCCTTGATCTCCTTTTGTTTTACACCCCAATCCACTCTTTTTTTATTCTCTCATCTTCGTTTCGCTAATAACCTCCTCGCTGAATGTGTATGTATACAAAGGGGAGGAATTTTAAAAAGCCATTCGCGTTTGTCATTTAAAGTGGCCTCTTGCTGCCGGCAGGTATGAAGCGAGGCTTCGGGAAAAAATACGGGATTAAACGGTTAAATTTAAGCCTTAACTCGATAAAAATGTACTACATTTTTGAGAAGCGAAAGTATTTACTAAATATTTCCACCCAATTTCCCAACACCGCCGCAGTAATCTGTTGAACAACGCAACTATTCCAGCTAAGAATTTTAACAGCTAGATGACCACAAATAACACAAGACATTCCCCTTACATCACTGAAATGTCTCGAGAATACATGGAAATGACCCCTAATTTGGATTAACAGCTAGAGATTTTAGAGAATCCTGCGCCCTTTAATGCTATACCCCCAAAATTATTTACCAGATAAATTAAGTTTTATTGTTGCAGCAAAATCGATGATTTTTCCGGAATTTCTCCACAGTGTAGTGTAAGGGTCGGATTTACTTTCGTAAGGTTTTCGGGGTAGTACTGTAACTTGAGAAACGCGAAAGTTGTTGTACCGCATGAAAGCGGTTCTTCGTCTTCAGATCGGATGCAAACCACTCAGCCTTGCCGTCGGCGATACATCTCCAATCCGGACCGGTTATCATCCCGCGCCGCCCCGGGGCTAATGTGGTATCATAGGCTGTAATTAGCCGACTGAGACTACAAGATAATGTACTTCGCCAGCATAAATCTTTCCGTTCCGTCTCTCTTTTTAGTGTCGCATTTAATTCGGAGAAGCGAGATAGAATTTGTATAACCCTCCGGTGTAGATCCGTGGCTGCCGTTTCGCGGAGTCGAGGGGAAATTATTAAATTATGTTATAAAAAAGATTCTTCGCTGGCTCGTTGCGCATTTTGAGGTTATACCAACATCTTATCATCTGCAGGGAACTTATTTAATCGCGTCGAGGGCGGGTACACGTACACTAACTACTAAAAACCATCGACCTTTTAAAAATTTTCGTCTCTAATAACCTATACCTAAGGCAACAATCGTATTAAGAATTGCTGAAGCAAAAAATCGAGCTTAAAAGCGTCCGAAACTTCTTAATTGGGAAAATCTCCGACGAGCTTATTTTTAAATCTTCTTTACATTCGAAAATTTACACAAGCTCACTTTGTCGCGAATGTAAAGAGATCTTCGTCCTGGAACTCGCCATATTTAATTATCCCCGGACGTGTGATGTTTTAATCATTATAAGTAGGTACGTAGCAAAAACAAGTTCTAACTTTATTTGTTTTCTTACACCAGACTGACTGAACGCGGCTAGATTATCTTGATTAATGGCAAATATTTTGACAAATATCGCGCGCAACTTTAAGAAATAGGAGTTTTAGATGAGAAATATAACCCACTCATCTACAAATACAATTAAGATCCCGTACGTTTTAATGGAATTAATATTTATTTAAGGGACGATGAAGTTATTGTTTTTCTCCATCGGCTATTTAAAAATCCCTATCACAAGTAAAAGACAAAGCTTTACACACTGGAACACTAATTACCGCAAACTGAAATTCAATATGAACATACAGAAGCACCGCAACCCGACAAACCTTACTACATTAAAATTCATATATAATTCCAGAGTAAAGGTTTTAATGTACATATACTTTGTACGTACTCGTAATTACATCTACTGGATTTAGAAATGGGGCTTTTATGTTGGCAGTTTATTTATTGTGGTTGTCGTACACTAAGGGCAATTCCTTTCTGACTTTGTGAGCCGTGCCTTTTACCCACTCTTTGTGATGACTGAAATGGATATATCGCACCTAGTCCACCTTAAATTGTGTGAGCTTTACTGCCTTTCCGCCCCGAAACTTCCAGGGTAAATAACCAAATTATAAATGGCGGATCATAGTGAGACTAGAAAAGTTGCAATTTTGCTAAGCTTATTTTAATCACTATTTTTCATTAACTTAGCCGTTGACTGTAATTTTTGCAAACAATTAAATATGGGGGAGGTGAGGATTTAGAACAGGTGAATTAACAGATACAAGTATATTGAAATAAAAGCAAGAATAGGGATAGCTAAAGAGGAGTTTAGATAGAAAAATAGCATACCTACTTGCTAGTAAAACGGAGCTAGAGTTAAAGAGAAGGCCAGTGAAGTGTTTTGTGTGGTGTCTTTCTATATAGCTCTGAAACGTGCGGATATTAGGTGAAAGGGAGAAGAAAAGAATAGAAAGTCTACAAATGTGGTTATGGAGAAGAGTTTTAAAGGTCAAATGGGCAGATAGAGTTAGGAATGAAGATGTTCTGTCGAGAAAAAAAAGTTGTTGGACACCATGGCAAGTACGTACTTGGATTGGGCAAGTATTTGTTGAGGTAGGTGTTGGAAGGAGGTATGGAAGGGAATCCCAAGCGAAGAAAAAGAAGAATCACAATGATCAGCGAGTTCTAGAGAAGAAAAGAGTATACAATGATGTAGAGAAGAACTACTGACAAAAAGAAGTGGTGACGCCAAGGACTTCAGCAAGCAGAGCACCATTAATAATGATGAGAAAAAAATTGAAACTACAAAATAAGCTCAACAAGATACTTACAAACTGCAGGTACCAAATAAACTTACATTATAACCTAAGCTTGTACAAATCGAACGAAACATCGAAATCGATTGTTTCATCGGTTTTCCTTCACCATCGATCTCGGGATGCTGTGCTCAAATTAACGAGACAACCTGAACACAAAAATTAGTAAAACAATTTTTTTTAGATTAACCCACTATTTATCTTTATTAGATATACAGTGATATTCGTTTAGAAGTAGACATAGGGATTTTCTATGTCTAGATTTAAATGACAAAAATCCTTATGAAGGATGCCTAATTTCATGCAACCAAAATAGCATCTGAAAACAATTGAAGACTTTGCTGTCATATTAATTAATTGGAATATTATTCCCTTGGCTTCCGTATTTTTTTTTTTTTTTTTAATTTATTATTGTGTCTCGACAGCAAGGCCATTGACACGTATATTTTCGTTCGTGTGCGATGTATTCAACGGAAGAAAAAGTTGATATTGTCAATTTTTATAGTGCCAGTAATGGTTTAAGGACCCTAAGGACCAATTGCACCGTAAAAATTAAGTATCCCTTAAAGTTAAGCATAACTTAAATACCATAGCAACTGTCCATCGTCCATATTTCAAATTTTTGTATTTATTATATGTGCGCATGTCGTGCATTTGCATGAGAGCAGGGGAAAGAAGTTATGCATGAAAATTGATTCGATTAAAGTTGGTCAGCGAAGAACCATTGCATTTATTTTAACTTCCTGGCAAAATTCTCAACATTTATTGGTCCTTCGAGCCGGATGTTGATAAGTGGGATGCTATTTTGATACCTATAATTTTGAGCAAACTAAATTTATAACGGAAAGAACCTGTAGAATGTTAAATCTACCCATGCAACCCTCTAATACCATAGTGACAGGAATAAATCAAAGTTCCTCCAACGTCAAATTTTCGACGACAGTCAAATTGAAATCTATGTATTCTGATTTTAGTATCGAACTCAACTGTTTTGTTATTCCACAAATAACTACTCAATTACCTTCGATTACATTAAATTTGGATAATTTGCATATACCTTTAAACATAAAACTTGCAGATCCCACATTTTATCAACAAGGCTGCATAGATATTCTTATAGGCGCAAGTATATTTTATGAATTGTTATCTATAGGTCAAATCAAACAACCAAACGGGCCTTTGTTTCAAAAAACAAAGCTAGGTTGGGTAGCATCAGGTAGTGTATATAGTAAAAAACCAGTAGACAAAACTGTATCTTTTTTAACAATGATAGAACTAAACAATGAATTGCAAAATTTTTGGAAAATTGATGAATTTATTTCAAGGTCCAAATATTTAACCGAAGAGGAAGCTTTCTGTGAATCGCACTTTACAGAAACAACCACTAGAGAATGTGATGGAAGATTCATTGTCAAACTTCCATTAAAAACCAATATTGATCAATTAGGGAATTCTTACAATGTAGCTAAAACCAGATTTGAGAATTTAGAAAGAAAATTTAGTCAAAACATTAATTTTAAAAATTTATATGTTGATTGTATTCAGGATTACATTACCCAAAATCATTTATCCAAGAGTGAACTCAATGAACCTGATTCATTTTATCTTCCGCACCACGCAGTAGAAAAGGAATCCAGTGAAACTACCCGATTAAGAGTTGTATTTGACGGTTCGTGTCACTTAAATAAAGGTATACCCATAAATTCAATACAGTACGTTGGTCCAACCATACAGGATGATTTATTTTCGATATTAGCCCGTTTTAGAACCCACCCTTACGTTCTCACAGCAGACGTAAAGCAAATGTATAGACAAATTCTCGTACACCCCGACCATAGGAAATATCAAAAAATCATTTGGCGAGCAGTTCCTTCTTTACCACTTGGGCTGTATTACTTAAACGTTGTCACGTTTGGCACAGCTGCTGCGCCATATTTAGCTATTCGCTGTTTGTTTGAACTCGCTAATTTAAATGAATTCCAGTTTCCAATCGAGTCTCAAATTATTAAAAGTGATTTTTATGTCGACGATGTACTTACGGGTGCTAGTTCTGTAGAAGAATTGAAGTCTATACAAGCAAATTTAATTACTATTCTTAATCAGGCCAAATTCTCTTTACAGAAATGGAAAAGTAACGTACCAGAACTTAACCATCAAAATTGTAATTTAAAAACTAACTCTACGGAAATAATCACCAAAATTTTAGGGATGTATTGGAACCCAAACAACGATACTTTTACATTTTCTTTAAATAATCTTAAGAATGCCTCTAGAGTGACAAAACGGTCAATTTTAACTACAGTAGCTCAGTTATTCGACCCTTTAGGTCTTTTGGCGCCAATCATTGTCATAGCGAAACTAATATTACAAGAGTTGTGGCGAAGTAAATGTAGTTGGGACGAGTCTGTGCCTATCAACATGCACACCAAGTGGATGAAATTTAAGTCAGACCTAAATTGTATTAACAATATTTCAATTCCTCGATTTGTGTTAATTAACAATGTTGTTAGTATACAAATACACGGGTTTGCAGACGCGTCGGAATATGCATACGGAGCTACTATATATTTAAGGGCAACAGATCGGAATAACAAACAGTCAGTAAAACTTCTTGCTGCCAAATCAAGAGTTTCACCTCTAAAACCTGTCACTATTCCTAAACTAGAGTTATTAGCAGCAACGCTATTAACCGATCTTGTGCAAAAATTCAAAACCATACTCAAATTAAATTTGGAAAGAGAATTTTATTGGACAGATTCACAAATTGTGATTGGCTGGTTAAATACATCTCCACATGTATTAAAAACGTTTATTGCAAATCGAGTGGCGCACATTTGTGAGCTCACCAAACCCACACAGTGGAATCATGTATCATCTTGCCACAATCCTGCCGATCTTGTTTCAAGGGGATGTTGTCCTACTAAATTGAAATTTAGCCAAATTTGGTGGGAAGGCCCTGCACGGTTATGCTTAAATGAGTCTTTATGGCCCATATCAGTAAACCACTTACAAGTACCAACCCTACCTGAAATGAAATCAAAGATAGTTTCTTTTGTTGCAAGTAATTCATCTATCCTTCCTATAGACAACTATTCTAGTCTTCGTAAACTAAAACGTGTAATTGCTTATGTGTATAGATTTATTAAAAATTGTAAAATAAAGAAAGCCAACCGTGAGACCGGTCCTTTAACTGCTGGAGAAATAAATGAATGTTTTCTTAAAAGTATAAAATTAATCCAAGTTTTTCTCAAGAATATAATAACCTATTAAATAATTTACCAATTCACTCTAAAAGTAATATTCTAAGCTTGACACCATTTATTGATAAATTGGGATTGTTACGAGTTGGCGGTAGACTAAAATTGTCAGCCTATGACTATGATAAAAAACATCCGATATTGTTACCAAAAAATCATACCTTAACAAAACTAATTTTTGAACAAAAACATTTGGAATTGTTACACGCAGGTCCAAATTTATTGTTAAGCGCAGTTAGAGAAAACTTTTGGCCAATTTCCGGAAGAGGTACCGCCAAATATGTCGTTAAGAAATGCGTAAGATGCATCAGATTTAATGCTCACAAAAACCAAACCATTATGGGACAACTTCCTGGTGCACGCACATTGGTATCTTATCCTTTCTGCTCAGTTGGAGTTGATTACGCTGGGCCTATTCTTATTAAAGATAAGTTAGGCAGAGGAGCAAAGATAACAAAGTGTTACATTTCTTTATTTGTATGTATGGCTACCAAGGCATTACATTTAGAGTTAGTAAGTTCATTATCAACTTCTTCGTTCGTCGCCACTCTTCGTAGATTCATCGCACGACGTGGTAAACCACTTGAAATATGGACGATGGACAGCAACGATTGTCTTAATCGTTGCCATAGATTTTAAGTTCGCTTAACTTTAAGCAAAAATTTGCTGTGTATAGCACAGATACCATCTGAACACCTGCGCATGCGCGATTCCGCCCTTTTATGTCTAAGAATATGCGTTTCGTCAATAGTATTATTTTTCCTTTGTGAGTACCTCATCCGACACTCCCTTTTTTGAGTTTATCGCATTTGAAGTTCAGTGACGGATTCGTTTCGTCGACATGTATCATCCTCCGTTTTCTGTATATTCACAATTGAAATTATTCCCTCCTCACATCTCTGAAAGATCGAACCATCAATAAGGAAATTAGTTCTGCGCATGTGCGCAACGCATCCGACTTTGGCATGTCTGTCGTAAAGAATAGACTAAAATTGGCACCCTGTATATATATATTTTTCAGAAATATGCTCCGACACGTCGATTTTTTTATGAAATGTGAATCGAGTTTTTGTCGAAAACATAACGTTCCCTTGAATGTACTCTTTATTTGTGTAACTGACTGAATGCGTTCTTAGCGTGTGTTAGGAGTAGTTGGTACCATTGGTATTGAGAAAAAAATCACATTTGCGTTGTCGTTGATATGACAAGTTATAATTTTTGCGAAAATTCCAGACTCATCAGTCATTACGCTAAAATTCTTTAAATTAATTATCGAAGCGTCTCTACGCGAATGGGGAGTGGCTGTAGCTCAAGTTATTTTCATAGAATTCCTCTTTGTTAACACGTTTCCTTTTAGATTATGTCATATGTTTCAAAGTAATTACCTATCTTTGTTTTACCTATATCGCAATCCGAAACCCATTTATTAATAGGGTACGTAAGTCTGATTCAATTAGAATTGGGTTTGATTTTGGCATTGTAGTTTCTGGATGTACTTTTCTTGGTACGTTACGAGCATTGGGGTCATTGTAGTAAAGAAGAACCGTGTTTGGGGTGAGATGCAAACACTCACCTCACGAATTGATCTAATACATTGTATCTAACATAGAATAATCGCTACGCAAAGGTTTATCTCAAATACCGGAAATGCCAAACGTGCAGGTAACCTGTAGGTAATTGCTTTTGTTCATAAAATATGTGGTGTGTCGTCTCGTCGTCTGTGTAACATCTCATACAAGATGGTGATTCCACCAAACCCTTGCATGTTCTTGATTATTTTACAGTGCCCAGAAAGTAAGCCCACGGGTAACCTCAGGTTCTTCCTTGATAGCTCTGTACAAAAACTCGCCAAGCTACGAGATGGTCCTCTCGCATGGCGACAATCTAACATCTAGTTCCACCTAGCCATGTGCTATGTATAGGTGTCTTGAGTTAGGTAGTTTACAGCTGTAAGTGGAAGAGCCGGCATTTTCGAGATATTCGCTCTTAAAGTTATATCATCACCAATGGATATATTTCTTCCAAACGGGACGATCGCCTTTTTTGAGTACCCTTTCCCGACAATCTGCTCTTGAGATATAAGTAATTATAATCGACCACGATATAATACCCCCCCCCCTCCGTTCACCCAGTGATGTTGAAACGGAGTCGCGACCAGAAGGTTATAGTTGTAGAACTAATTCATTTCGAACGAGACTTTCATTAGAATATACATGAAGGGTTGAACGTGTATTTACCCCTCTCTCCCCCCCCCCTATTTTCTAAAGTTTTACTAGGCAAAACAAGATCCCAGACGATTTAGACATTTATATTTACTCATGTGTTCAAGTTGTTCTCGTTAAATTATTTAATCTTTAAATGTTTATATTAATGTTAGAATTGAGTTCATGTAAATAAAACCAAATTTCCCAGAAGGCCGTGACTAAATACACACAATAATACGACAAACGCATTAACAGAGAAAAAACTTACGTTTGCAGCGTATCCAATCGCTAATGTGATCCTAAAGGTAAAGTTAGCATTGTGCATTTGTGCAATTTTGTCAGGCATTCGTTAATATATCAAGTTTAAATGCATTGTAGGATACTTCAAAGTAACTTCTTTTCATTTAACATTCATTAATTGAATTGAATAATATCTAATAATTTGCACTCATGAGATTTGCGTGTGCTATTAATCGCTTCGAAATAAATGAATAAACTCAGCCGTTGAGAGTGGGGTGCAGGGACATGGCTTAATTAAAGTTAAAGCTATTACGCTTTATTATCATGGATTCAAATTTAGTCCTTATGAAATTGACATCCGGATAATGTCAATTATTTGTATTGGAATTAGGTTTGGCAAATATGCAAGTATCTATAAATTATACTAAATTTAGCTCAAATGATTACTTGCTTGCTTCTGTTATAATTGACTTTATATCTTAATTTCATTATTATTATTAAACTAATCATATTTATTAAAATAAAATTTCATATTATTTCATGATCCATGAAGTTCTGTAAGTTTGTGCTGGTTTAGAGTAGTTGTAAAAAGTTAACCAGAAACCAAAAGGGGGCCTTAAATTTTGATTCTGTAAACCGCAGACTAAATCACTGCAGCTGTCAGTGGGGCCAAGATTCAGCCTTTAACTTTAGTTCTGTAAAGTGTAAACTACGGGCTATTACATCCCCTAATGCCAGTTTGCATTTTCGTGGTCAATCGGCCACGAGTACTGCCACTTAACCGTTCGCTCGTAGTATACCGAAAATTAAGAGCTCGGTTACGGAAAAGAAGTGAGTAGGTAAAACCTCGCCCCCGGCCTCACACCTACCTAGGAACATAACCTAGGAAAATAAATGAAGAGTCGGAAAGACTACGTTCGAAGGAACCTAACACGGTTTCAGGCTCCCACATGGCACTTTATAAATAATTCTTGATCGAGCAAAATGTTGCACACTTACTTTGAAAATGTCTTATTCATCAAGTAGGCATATGGGGACTGCGTTTTTCTAAATTTGTTGTGTAATCACAAAATGAAAAAAGCCAAACTAAAAACACCTTACCCTTCATCATGCAGGTTTTTAAAAAAAAATTATAAAAAAATGTTGAAATTTTAAAACGTACCCGAGAAAGCGTAATACCAATTCTTATTCATTAATTCCAAACTAGTACCACTGAAGCACACAATGACGCAAAAATTGCTGAGTAGGCAGACATGCCTCCTTCCACTTTTTGCGAACCAATCCGCTACACACATAAAAATGTGTAGCATGATTATAACGCTGTGGAAACAGAAGCTCCAATTTAAAAAATGAAAACACCGACCAAATGTATCAGATCTAATCATCCGAAATGATCAAATTAGTCTCCTCAACTAAATTCTCCGGAGTAAGTTCCGAATTTAAAAAGAAGAGTAAGAACAACAAGTATCAATGTTCTACTGCTTCCAAGAAAGAGTAACTACAAACGACCGAATCTCTAATTCGCATTACTTTAATTACAAATGTGAAATAAAAATGGAAAACGTAATAAGAATAAAACCATAATTCCCATTCATCAACTTCCGTTCGTCTGCGTATAAATACAAAATTACGTAAAAGCTTAATCTGAGATAGTGATCCTTTTGTAGATGAAGCTAATAAGAGGCTTTCTTAATCTTGTTCCTTCGGCCTGTCAAGGATAATCATAATATCGTTAGACGAATGAGTCCATCGTGGTTAATCGTCAGTGACTTACTAATTACCAGCATAGACAATGGAAGAAGGGAAGAAGACATCGGAAATATGGGGGAAATACCTGTTTTTACAGCACGCTACTATTTATTACCTACTGGATATTTCAACCCTTATTATCGGTCGTTTTTGAACGTAATTAATCGGCGAGTCATTATTTAATTTAATTTAAAATTGTTTATGCGATTCTCATTGCTGCATGCGATAAGAAAAAAAAACGTACGTATGGTGTTGTAAATAACCGAGGTGTTGTACATAAATTCGCTACATGTATCTGTTCGCATTATGCAAATTTGCCTAGAATTCCTTAACATTTCCACAAATTCAATTTAGTAACAATATTTCGGTTTTGCGTTCTCGATATCTAACTTTACGGTATGCTACGAGCAGGTTGTAACAATTGGAAGGGTATCGGAATAATAGACATTGTAACTGCAACGGATTATATTGTCAGATTACCATTGTAAGTTAGTAGTGAGGTGAGAAATAATTAGCAGCGCCAAAACGATTCATGTAACGAGACTCGTATTGAAAGCAATATTTTAAC